>NC_079168.1:52121682-52244182 GCF_947568905.1 Ostrea edulis | reverse complement strand
CCCGATCTTTTTCCAGGATTTCCTCGGTTTATTGGCTGTACTTTGAAGTTTACAATAATTTTGTCTTGTGCATAGAAACGCTTTACAGAATGAATATACAAGTATTGAAAAAGTAAACGTGGATCGAATAAATAACTAAGGCCAAGGTCATCTCAGTCAGTGATGTCGAAGATGGCCTACTTCATACACACTTCGGACGTCTCAGAGACGTCTGATTTAAATAGCAAGCATATTGATCTCGTCCGTGTCTACATAAAACAACACATGACAGTGTGTCACCGTTTCACGCGGTGTCCTTCTGTACTCTATAGTCAAACACTTCGAGTTCGCGGGGTTTTCTTTTCAACTAGAATTTTTTTTAGATGAAATTTCCAAAAGTTTTGAACATATAGTTTAAATTGGCGCAAACAGTCTTCAAGATTTCAATCCACATGATGCTGTAAATAGGTGGTAGATCTCTGGACAGCGAGTACGCCGCACAAGTGTACCCTATGACCCACACCATGTATGTTGTCTGATAATTCATTGAATTTTAAATGAAAGAATTCGCAATCTTATTTTTATTATTGCACTTTAAAGGAGATTTTAAAAGATTTTCCCAAAATTTTGATAAAGAGACATGCTTGTTTTCTTAAATTCATGTAAAACAGTAATCGATTGAAAAATGCTAGTAAAGGCTCAATTTTGCTAGTTGGAAAATAATCCACTAGCTAAAATTTGCTAGTGGTGAAAAAAGTTAATTTCGATCCCTGCACGTTGGCGTTGCTCTTGTTACAAAGGTTTGTATAAGGAAACCTGAGTGCAAAAAGTTGATGTTAAAGAGGTTCGCACTTGAGATTTGGAGTTATGTCAATTTTTTTGGGAAGTGTATTTTTGATTTCTATATTGAAGGAGAATTAGAAAATTAAACAGAAAAATTGGTCGCAATGCTTGTTATTGAGCTGCAGTGTTCTAAACATGACCTTTTTGCACTCAAGATTTATTTGTTTAAACATGATTGGTATCAACACAACATATACAACACAAATCATTCATTACATAAAATAGATACATAATGGTGTCCTCTAAATGAAAAAAAGTTTAATATTAGTAATGGAAATGAATGACCTTTTTGCACTTGATATGCAAAAAAATTCATGATATCAAATTTGAGTTTAAAAGGACAATGCCAATTTCTAAAATTTCACATAATTTTCATGGTCTTGTCTTAGAATTTAAAAGGGAACTAAATCAAATTTTTGAATTATTGGCAAAAATACTGAATTTTTATACAAAATTTTGAGTAAATTAATTTAAATTTCTTTTAAGAATCAGTCTTCTGTTTGGGAAAATATATTAACCAAATTAATGAATTACATTTGAACTAGTTCTAAGTCTCAACTACTTGTGTCATGAATTATAAAGCTGAAATACACGTATAAGAGTATAAAAATGAGAAGATATATTGGATGATACAGAAACTGTAATATCGTGCAGATTTAGAAATTTTTTATTAATTAATACTAACACCACAAAATATAGTCCCTGCCAAACCCTTTCAAAATTTGAATTGACACAAAAGAACCTTTTCAACTGGATAAGGTTCAGTAATAAATTTGTAATATGCTTGCACCGATGGGATCAGTATTGAACCAGTAAATGCACAGTTGTAGCATCCTGCACAGTTGTGCTCAAATGTTCAAGAGTTAACTTCCTTAAAGTTTCAGAAGTCATATTTCTGCTGTAATTGGTCAAAGTTTTAAAAATTATGAATAGAATAGTCCAGTTGCTTTATAATGAATGCTTTAGATTTCTTAATAATTAGAGCAAAAAGGAGTTCAGAATGATTTTTCAGACAAAAGATATTTTTCAATGAAATATTTAGCATAAAACACAAAAGTCCTGTATATGAGAACTACTTGTACAGGATAAAATCTTTGTGTAACATTGATTTGCCCTTTATCTCTGTGATACTAATTAGGATAGAATCCTTTATGAACTTGTGAAAAGTGAAGTTAGATTAAAAGTGAAGTTAGATTAATATTGAAAATCAAATGGTTGAGCTACTAATGTATTTTGTTGATGGCCTAGAATTTTTCATAATTTATTATATATTTTTTCATAATTAAGAAATGAAAGCAATTTTTCCTCATTTTATATGATTTAAAGTAAGTTAGGACAGTTTATGCATTATAAACTGCAAAGTGGTTTATAAAATAGTGTAAACTGTTCCAACTTACTTTATATCGTATTTAGTAAATGGTGTTTGATATTATTTGAGGAATTATTCTAAAGAAAATCATAATTTTATGTGACAAGGACCAATATTTCCATAGCAACAAAATGGAAACAGAACTGACAAACGTATTGTGACGTCATTCCTAGGACGTCATATAGCAGGGACAACATTGTTTTTACCTTATAAAGAATGTAGATAAAGTCAAATAAAGCAATCAAATTGTGTATTACAAGTAAAATTGAATAATTCTATGATAAATTGAAAACGCTTCTTCCATTATCTACATATACAAAAAAGTAACAATTGTTCACTTAGGTCATTCACAGTCGGATAATTTACAAAATCTGTAGTATTTACACAGAGTTTTGTCTTTCTAAGTTTCATCTTTTGTACAAAATTACAGTGTAAGTAAACACTAAGTATTCTTAAAATCCAAATAAAAGTTGACCATCTCCCCCAAAATTTCTAACTGTTCTTGACTAGTTAACATTTGTAAATGTTATATTGGTACAGTGTATTATGTTTTTGTGTGATGCCATGTAATTATGTATGTCTGTATATCTGTATTTTATAGTACCTAGAGGATCAACAAAGTTTCAGGATAATCACTACAATTTTCATTTGACTCCACAACAAGCACAAGATATTGCAATGTCCAGGTAAGAACAAAAATATTCTTAACAGATGATTTTAGTAGTGTTGGAAATCAACGAAACAATAATAATGAAAGAGGCATACCGATTATATTCAAATGTTCAGGCTCCTTGGCTGTAAAACTTGGACGAGCTCACTTTTGATCTCAATCTCACTTTCCTTTTATAAAAGTGAGACCGAGATCAAAAGTGATCTGGCCCAAGTTTTATGACCACTGGTCCTGAACATCACAAGTTTTCAGTAGAAACATGTTTTATGACCACTGGTCCTGAACATCACAAGTTTTCAGTAGAAATATGTTTTATGACCACTGGTCCTGAACATCACAAGTTTTCAGTAGAAACATGTTTTATGACCACTGGTCCTGAACATCACAAGTTTTCAGTAGAAATATGTTTTATTGGGGACATAACAACTCATGTAGTGGGAAGCCTACAATATTTGTACTTACAAATACATGTAGTACATCTTCTAATTGGTGAAATCAAGTCTCTTTCTACTTCACCAAGGCTGTAGCTCTCTTTTTACTTGATGTCCACTTCAGGGGTAAGGAACCTTCAGACTAATGTGTATTCTTTTGTTTTCAGAGATTTCAGACCAGGTGCTAGATGTGAATACACAACACAGATACAGCTAAGGTTGTTACTTCCATTTGAATAAAATTACAAAATTGAAATACACATCCAAGAGTATAAATATTGATAATACATGGATAAAACAGAAACTGTAAACTCATAAACTTACGCCATAAAATATAGTCCTTTCTAAACCCTTTCAAGATTTAAATTGATATGGAATAATTCAACTGTATAGGTTGAGTTGAAGCATTAAACAGTTCTGGTGGCCCAATAAACCATAAAAACTAATTTTGGTCATATCAATAGCATTGATAATTTTAAATCAAACTATGTGATATAAATAAATGAATTGATATATATTCATTCTTATTTTTAAATGATGGATTCAGTTGGCAGGTTTTCAATATTATTTCTTTTACTTTCCATGTATTTTGTTGTATATAGTAAATAACACCTACATAGACTCTGGCACCTCCAGGTAAATTACATGTCTTGATTTGGTCACACCTACTTTTCTAGTAACCACATGGTCATGAAATGGGTCTTTAAGAACATAAATGTTAATTGAATCCTAAAGAAAGAACTAAACCAAAGTCTTATAGTCTGAGATTATCCTTATAACAACTGGGTGTTTTGATAAACAATACATGATTATCATCTGAAATATTAAATGAATTGTTTGTGATCGTGAAGTAATGATTATTGAATGTAAGTTTGTGTGTGTTACAGGTTTGGTCTTTTGGAAACAAGCTGCGAGCAAGATGACCATTTTCCTCCAAGTATTTGTGTCCGTGTGAATGGAAAAATGGCTCCCTTACCAGTATGATTTTCTATTATCTTTTTGAGAATTGAAATGATTTTGACGATATTTAATTACAAAATAAATACATGTTCACTTGTTTTAGGGTAATATGGTTTGATATTTTGAAGCATTTGATAATAAGCAAATAAGAATTCAGACTGTAGAAAAATCAAGAAAATGATGACTAGTAAAATGCGTGTAAATATGCTACATATGATGTTATTTACAGAATCCAATACCAACCAATAAGCCAGGGGTAGAACCTAAACGCCCTGGTCGTCCGGTGGATATCACCCCGCTATGTAGACTCTCTCCTACACTCCCAAATCAAATAGAAGTGTCATGGGCTGCAGACTTTGGACGGGTATGGCATGTCTTATTACAAGTGTTTACATGTAAATATTATCAGGGCTTCGCAAAATGTGAAAGTATTCATTCTTCAAATTTCTTCTTCTTTGTTGTTGAACATCTAGCAGATGAACTGGGGATTGTTGTAATATACATGGTTTGGTGCATTATGATGAATATGGAGGCCTATACTCACATTATGAAACTTGTGGCATGTTGGTTAGGGGGTTTATGTCCTAGGAATGGCATCTGAGTCAGGGGTTTGTGTCCTAGGAATGGTGTCTGAGTCAGGGGTTTATGTCCTAGGAGTGGTGTCTGGGTTAGGGGTTTATGTCCAAGGAATGGTGTCTGGGTCAGGGGTTTATGTCCTAGGAGTGGCATCTGAGTCGGGGGTTTATGTCCTAGGACAGACTAAGTTGGCTTTGTCTTGTGATTTTGATTCTTTTATTTCAGGGATTCTTTCTTGCCATTTTTTTGGTCAAGAAATTAACATCAGATATTCTGCTGGTCAGATTGAAACAGTTTGGTAACCGGCATGCGGACCATACCAGAGCCCTAAGTATGTTTTTAACAAATTATTACAACATTAAAAAATATTAGAAATTTTCTTGATAAGGTGTTTTGAATGGTAATTACTTTTATAAATTGTAAGAGATGAAGGTTTGAATTATGCGTTTATAAATTGTAAGATTTGAAGGTTTGAATTATGCGTTTGTAATGTAATGAATTGGGAGTATAATTTGAACTATTCACATTTTGACATGTCTTTGATCATCCAGTGGCAGCCTGTATAATAGTAGTAGAAGACCACCGCTGATGACAATTTGGCACAAAATTTATTTAGTTGTATGATTGAACTTTAAGATGGTTCTGTAAATTAAACAAAACTCTTTTTATCAAGTTTTTTTTTTTTTTTGTAATTTATTTATTTTTTTGGTCACATACAATACATCAGACACTTACACAAACATACCTTTCATACATGCATACATGCTTCAATCTCCCTGTGGCTTAGGTTACTTGCTGTACAATAGTGAAAGTAATAATAGTAACAATAATACATGTACTAAAAATAATGACAAGTACATGTAGTAATAATTAATTGCAAAAATATTTTCCCACTTCATCCATATTTTATCAAAGTTATGTATTTTAAATGTTTGAATTGCAGCATATTTCTCTACATGATATTTAAACTTTAAGTGACAGTAATCCAACAAAATTTGGTTCTTTATTCTGCATTAAACAGATAAATATGTATTGTTTAGCATATAGAATTATAAAGTTTATAGCTTTATTATTTAAAGACAGTGGAATTTCACCAAATATTATATTTGACACATTAAAACCAATTCTTTCGGAAATTTTTCTATATATATGAAGACTTAACTCACTCCACAATGTTTGGGTCTTATTACAAGAAGTAAAAATATGTGTTATTGTTTCAATATTACTTGTACAAAATCTACAGAGATCATTTGTTTTAACACTAATGTTTTTCAAATAATAACCAACAGGAAGAATTCTATGTAAAATTCTAAACTGTATCCACTGAACAGAAGAATCACTAGATGTTTTGAAACAAATTTTAAACACATCTTGCACTGAAATATCATCTAGATACGATAGAATTTTTTTCCAGTTTTTCTGGTCTAAGGATTAATTCTTCGAAAACAAAAATTGTTTGGATTGGTTCAAAGAAATTTTCAGATCAAGTTTTTCACCATACAAGATGGAAATTAGATTGGGGATCAACAACTTTTAATTTATTGGGTATTAATTTTTCAGTTGACCTTACAGAAATTGAAGATATAAATTTCGGAATTCAAATACCAAAAATCATTGCTCTTATTGAATAGTAGAAAAGAAGGATTCTTACTCCCATTGGGCGGGCTACTGTCATTAAAACCTTGCTTATTCCAAAATTGAATCATTTGTTTATATCACTTCCTACTCCAAAGAAAGAAACAATTTCTTATTTATACAAAATTATTTTTGAATTCCTATGGAAATCTAGTGTAGATAAAGTTAAGAGGTCTGTGATAACACAAGACTATTTATCGGGTGGTATCAAGATGGTTGATATAAGCAACTTTATTGCATCATTGAAATGCTCTTGGATTAAAAGGCTTACTAGATCCAACTGTCAGAAACCATGGATGAATATTTTTTTTGCCATGTATGGAAATGATATTTTAAAGAAATTATATGACTTTGGAGATAGTTTTATTGTGGAACAATTATGTGTTAAAAGCAATGTTTTTTGGAAGGATGTTTTTAATGCTTGGTTTTTTTATTTGAAGACTAGTCAAAATCTTCCAAATATTAAGAACAATTTTCATAATATTCCAGAGTGGTACAATTCTAATATAAGAATTGCGGGAAAACCTGTGTTTTATGAGAAATGGTATGAAAAGGGGATCAAAGTTGTTCAAGATTTTTTTGATACTGATTGTAACTTCCATACCGTAGAAAAATTTCAGTGTTTATACAATCTTCAAGAAGTATGTGTAATGAAATACAATAGCATTATTACTGCAATTTCAAAATAGTTAAAATGTCTGTCAATTGATAGACACTCAACCAAACAAAATGTTAATCCATGTATGCCTATATTTTTTGAACCAGTTTTATTGCATGAAAGATGTTCTAATATTATTTACAATATTTTAAATGCAAAAGAAGATATCCCAACTTCTATGGGCAAGTGGAAAACTCTATGAAGTTTTTGACAATGTACAAAAATGAATGAAGAGCAAACATATTGCATAGAACATGAATGGAAGGGAGGATTTCGATTTGATAATCTCAGTCCAAGTTTCAACAAATTGCAGTGGATCTGTTTCTGTAGAAGTAGATCTGTGTATACAACAATGGAGAAACTTAGTGATTGAAGCTCATAAACTTGGTGACACATATTTTTGTTTCTGATAAAGTATGTTAAGAGATTATTAATCATTGTCACATTTTTTACTTTCAGTTAAGGAAAAGTTATCCCATGATCCTGACAGTGAAATTGCAACTACTAGTCTCCGAGTCTCCCTCATATGTCCAGTAAGTCGTGGTTATCTGTTCTCCGAGTCTCCCTCATATATCCAATAAGTCACGGTAATCTGTTCTCCGAGTCTCCCTCATATGTCCAGTAAGTCACGGTAATCTGTTCTCCGAGTCTCCCTCATATGTCCAGTAAGTCACGGTAATCTATTCTCCGAGTCTCCCTCATATGTCCAGTAAGTCATGGTAATCTGTTCTCCGAGTCTCCCTCATATGTCCAGTAAGTCACGGTAATCTGTTCTCCGAGTCTTCCTCATATGTCCAGTAAGTCACGGTAATCTGTTCTCCGAGTCTTCCTCATATGTCCAGTAAGTCACGGTAATCTGTTCTCCGAGTCTCCCTCATATGTCCAGTAAGTCATGGTAATCTGTTCTCCGAGTCTTCCTCATATGTCCAGTAAGTCATTGTAATCTGTTTGAAGATGGTGGGATGTTCAGATGTGTGTGCTGTACATGCATCAGTCTTCAAAATTAGTCACTGGTCTGAAGACCAAGTCCAGTAAAATTAGGATTGGGCTTGTATAAATATTACGCTTACAAGGAAGCCAGGCCTGGACTTTTCATCAATATTAGAGGGAGTGATGATTAATAGTAAGTAGTGTTTCTTTCACACTTGAACTAGAAACGGAGTCAAACCTGGAGATCTACACCTTGAGGTTAAAATTGCAGCAAATTCTCACGAGTGGATACCATGTGGTATTCAATAGGGTCTGTATCTAAAGTATAAACTTAAAGAATTAAAACAGATCACCAACACATCATGAGAATGCAAGATGAAATTTATTGGTTGACTGGTTTGGACCAGGAGGCGGTTGTCATCAGAACCATCAGTTGCGTATCTTTGGACTTTGAACTGAAAAAATATCAAAAAAGTACATATTTTGTTGCTAATTTCAAAGTCCTAAAGAAACCAAATGATGATAAGCCATAAATTGACAAATTTTCAAAATCTTCTATACAGCTGCACATCTGTCAGAAAAACTAAATGCATAGTCATGTAGAGCAGGAAGGCCTCTACCAATATTGTAATTTTCATTATCCACAGGGTAGAGGTTCTGACTTCAGGGCAGGGCCAACTTGGCATATAGTGTTTATGTGTTAAACATTTGAATAACATCTTTAGTGCTATTGATACTAAATTGAAACTAAAATAGATATTTAAAAGGAGCATGTAGTTCTTTACCAAAATTATAAATATCATGATCCCCATGATAGGAGTTTTGGTTCCTGGGTGGGTCCAAAATTGTCATAATGATTATTGTCTTTATGATTTGAAAGACTTCTTTAATTTTGCTGATACTATATAAATACTAAATGCTTATTCAGGAAAAGCAGAAATGAATATACATGTACCAAGATTGTGAATTTTGCAACCCCAGGATTCTGACTCTAGGACTGGTCCAAAATAAATGAATCATATTAATTTCACATAGGTTATATTAAATAAAGTCTTTTAGTATCGGCACTTTTGGGGGCATTTCTGCTTTTGAGAACACATCATGTTTTATACTGCTACTGAATATTATTTAGCTTAGATACATGTATGCAGAGCAGGGAAATGATTATAGATTTCATAGTTTTGGGGCTAGTGATACTTTTAACTAATACCTGTACTCAGGTGACTGATTAGGCCCGTGGACCTTTTGTCTTTTAAAATATTCACTGTTCTTAGCACAAAGATTGCTGATAACATTTAGATTATTCTTTTTTCACTTGACAGCTGGGCAAGATGAGGATGACGATTCCGACCCGAGCAAGCACCTGCACACATCTGCAGTGCTTTGATGGCTCCACATTTCTGATGATGAATGAGAAAAAGTCCACCTGGATTTGTCCTGTCTGTGATAAACCTGCTCCTTTTCATCGACTATTTATTGATGGGTAAATAAAGTGTATATGCTTGTACAATAATCACAAAAGCTAATCTTAAGATTTTAATTACTTTATATTAGATTCATCAAAAAACAGTGCAACCCCTTCATACAAAAGAGAAAAATGTGCTGCAGTTGGAGCTTGTACATGTAGCCTTTTGCATCTGAAGGCTAAAATGAACTAACCCAGGCAGTTGCTGAATGAATCAAGCTGGTATTTTTGTCTGCCTGGGAAGATAGATATAATCAAAATTCTACAGACAAAGTGTATGAATTTGCTGAAAATCATACCATTAATATTGGTGTTTATTTCAAGTATTGCCATTATAATGAATGGATTACAAAGACAAGTGATACTTTGCCCAAGGTATGTTCATTGCTTGCATATATTCAATAATCATTATGGCTCATACAGCTCTGGTTTCTTTTAGGCTGTTTGTAGAGATATTGCAGAAAACATCAGATATGAATGAAATACAGTTCCATGAGGATGGATCTTGGAGTCCCCTGAAAGCCTTCAAGGAGCCCCATGTGATATCCTGCAGCCCTGCTGCTCATAAATCAAGTCAAAGTGAATCACGGCCCTCAGCATCCTCTTCCTCCCCCTCCTCCTCAGGTACAAATTTCTGAATAGAGTGATGTTTGCAATTCTTTCAGTTTATGGGTTTTATCAATTTCTGTAGGCATAAAATTTTGTGATGCAGGATTTCGTTCAGAGATATTCAGTTCTGTCTTTACGAGTAGGAATTTATTAATATCCGATACAACCATGAAAATAACAAAGATTGGTAGTCCATGAAAAAAAAAAATTTGAAACCACTCTATGTCTAATTTTGTACCAATCAGTATATTTTAATTTCTGTAAAAAAACAACAAACCAAAAAGTGAAATGGTAGAAAATTTACCAGTCCTTTTTAGACAAATATTGTTGATTCTGAGGATGTGGAATTTACAAGTTTGATCATGTTTTCAATGTAGGACCTGCTCCAAAGAAGCCTAAAATGGAAGTGATAGACTTAACAGTCAGTTCTGATGAGGATACGGATTCTGACAGTGACTCTGACTCGCCACAGCCAATGTCATTGAATGCATTTGGCGGTGACTCCAGTCCTAACATCATCAGTCTGGACTCTCCAACTCCAGCGCCATCAACAGCATCACCATCTTGTGACTCGCCCATGGTGGCCTCACCATCATCCAATTCAAATTCATCTTCATCTTCATCCTCATCCTCCTCCTCTGGTACTCCAAAGCAACCATCCTCACCACAGAAATCTCGACCAGGAACCCCAGTAAGTGCCCCCTTGTCAGCTCCTCAGTCAGTTAGCTCCCTGTCCCCTGCCCACTCCTCAAGGCAGTCTACACCAGCCCTGGTTCCTAGTCCTTGCCCCTTGCCCTCTCCTTCACCCCCGGGACAACCCTTAATTCATTCTCCTTTAGGAATACGGATTTCCCCCGTGACACCGCCCTCAAGTACCCCTATTTTGCCTCCATTTCAACCAATCCCTGCCCCAGTATCATTACCCACTCCAGCATTTCCCCATTTCCCACCTCCTCCGCAAATACAAAACTATGATCCAAACTTGGATAGAGAGATAGAGGACTTTTTACGTGGAATTGTTTGGGACCAATACAGATAGCTCTTACATTAATCACTAGAACTCTATTCTAGGTGTAGGTTGAAAGGCATTTGATGGTGCTGCAGTTAAATGATACAGTTTCTTTGAAGATAGAGTGTTACAAGAATTGCCCTTGTGATACTTATAGTTTGATGCGTCGTAAAACAAATTGAAGTTCTCAGGAAACTGAATACTAATCAAGCAATCTAGCAGTTCTTATATTATGGGTCTAACCACTTCATTCCTAAAGTTTTATGTTCATTGTAGTATATAAAAATGAAGAGTATTATATTTCTTGCTTATTCACATGAGTGTAGACTGATGAAGATGTAGAAACATATGAAGACTGAAAAATGAGGGAAGGAATTTGAAATTGCTTACTGTATACAGGGATATTTTTGCCATGGTATTTTCGCCCAAAGGTATAAATAAAAGATTTTGTCCCTTTTTAACTTGCTCAAAGCCATTTCTTGCAACTTTAGAGCAATGAATAAATTTGTTTTGGTCCAGTTTTAAATTTCCTCACTTGGGTGAGAGCAAATTGGATAAAAGTAAAACGGGGCAAAAATTTCCCAGTGTACAGGATTATCCAATTAAAATCATACTATTTTCATTTATGGCAGTCAAATTAAATGACCAGCTACATACAGAGAGGTCTGCATGAATCATCAGGTAAACTTAGAGCAGAGAATTTCAGGTTTTATCAAATTCTCAAGTTAGGAAAACTGATGCAACTAGTTTTGTGAGAATCAGATGGTCAAACAAATGGACAAAAATATATATATATTACATTAATACAACATTGTCAAGGACCCTGACATCTTTACATTTTTCATTTTGTTTCATACTAATGTTGTTTTTACTCATAGTCTCCATCACATAAGACACAATAATTTATTTTGCATGCACTAAAATTTTGTTTCACTCAAACATGTTCATTATATGGACAAGGTATTCTCAGTCATGTGTATGAAATATTTATTTTCTATTATAGCATTAGAATATCATCTTGTTTTAATTTTAATTGTTTATGTTTTCCTGATTAAGTTATTGCATCCAAGCATTAATTGTTATTTTCACAAATTTTTTAACAAAGAAGTTACGATTAAGAATACCTCTGTCATTTTATTTGTCTTGCACTCTCCTTGGGTTTTGTTATAACTGTACTCATGAAGATTATGATTAGATGAACAGAAAAGTGTTACCCAAACACAATGTGCAAAGTGTGTTCTGAACATTCATCATGTACATACGCTGGTATTATTCCATACTGTGAAAGCCAAAGGCTTTAGATTTTTTTCATTCACATTCAGACGATGTGTCTGGAATCATTTGTTGCAAAGATTAAACCAATGAATATATATATATCTTATTTTTAAGTTGAAGATACAGTGTTGATAGTATTTGCTAAAGTAACAGAAATTGAATTTTTCACCATCTAACAAGACATAAAAACTTTAAAGTTGTATGGTCCGGATTTCTGCAAATTTTGTTCTCCTTGTAAAAACACTGTTAATGATGACACATAAGAATTTATGAGGCCATATGACATGTCATACATTATTTCACCTGTTTTAACCAGAATTATTTGGTTTTAAATCGGTGTTTACAAACAACTGTCACTCATCCATTTCTATTAAATATTCTGAAGATAAATCAAGTGACAGTCATATGTCCAGTTCAGACTTCCACTTAACTGCATAAAGCTGTGTATTTTGCTACTACAGTACTGTGCCATAAGTTTAAAAGAAATAAGAATATCAAATGCCTCTTTGTAATTCTGTGTTTTACACTCTTTCAAACCTGAATTTAAACAGTTGTGTCAGAGTTATATCCATCGTGTTGGGATTCCCCTCATGCGCATGGGGCTATTTATAGATGCCTAACAGACTTAATGAGCGGCAAATGTATTTAAAGGCTTCCACGATATTTACTTTTTAAATAATCTTCTTGCTGTTTTCTATTACATTGAAATGTTTTCAAGAATGTAATTAAGGGAAAGTTGATAGCTTTGAAAACTAATTCAGCTGCATTAAAGCACTTTACAAAAAAATAATACGTGAGCATCAGACCATACAGCTTTAAAATACAACTTCGTTTCAGATACTATTCTAATTATTTTACTTGCTTTCAGAGAAAACAGAAATTATTTTTAAATTTGTTTTGCATATTTTGTGCTTTCTATATAAATATGTACATGTATGTAATTTTTGACAGGTAGTGCTGTGTACTGAATAAATATTTAGGCACTGAAGTTTTAGAAATGTATTGTGAACATGTGATGGTACTTCCTTTGTGTTCTTTTGTTTGTAAATTATATCATTATTTATTATTGATCACAAGTTGGTAATGTCAAATTTGTAAACTTACAAGGTGGGAAGTATTTTGGAGAGGAATTGTCAGAACTTTTATGAAAAATGTAACCTTAAGAAGTTGTTGTTATTAAAATTGTGAATATTAATTCTTGTTCTCCTTATTAAGGAAGCCTTTGAATAATAAAATACATGCAGTTCACATATATTGCTGCAATTGGAATGGAATTTTTGTTAGGTCACTTGGGTGACCTATTGCGCTTCGTGGTTGTCTGGCATCCATTAAAATTTGAACATAATCAACATTTTATCTGAGAATATGTGGCTGTTAACAGTGATTCATTTTGACGTGCGTCCTGCGTAAATTACGCATTGAATTTGCTCAGGACGCATGATTTCAATAACTGTGCATCCCAGCGGACGCATGAAAACTTCAAATTATATGAAAATGTTTTCATTTCCCTTCCGGTAATTCATACAAAATCTAAGCACCAGAAAGTACTACACACCCGAGATATTCCGAATTAAGAATTATGATATTTCATTGGTCAACTCGCATTGTATTAAACAATAAAACTAAATGATATATATGGCATTACGGCGGGTTAACAAAACTGGGATCTAGAATTTCCTCGCACATAATCCGATTCCACCGATTTTTTTACTTTATAAAACGTCCTAATCAAGGAAAGTTAACAACATTTTTGCAAAGTGATGTGAATGATAATATTGCCAGTTACTACGGGTTAAAACAAAACAAGACGTGGAGTCCCCGAAATCAAATGTCGGTCCTGAAAACGAAGTGGAGGTTGAGAAAATTCGAAAGGTGAAAAAAAAATGTCTTACACTTTATTCTTCGCTAAGATTTGAGAAAAATGAAGAAAATGGAGAACAATTTATTTATTGCAGCATTTGCACAGAACATAGAAAAACTAAATGGCATAAACAAAGTAGCTAGGAATAAAAACTTCCATCATTCAACTTTAAGCAGACGCGTGAACTTGGCAGATCATAAACTTATTTGCGTGTGTGGATTGTATAGTTTCAAGAAATTTACATTGCAACACTCTCAAAATTCAAATCATTGATTGATCTGTTGCATGAACTTGGTCTTGAGAAATTTTTCATCTAAAAATCATTTTGCAATATGAACTACGAATAAAAAAATTTCTGCATAAACGATGCAAAATATAAATTCCCTAGAAGGAGGTGACAACAGTAAGCTTCTTCGTTAACTTGGTTTGTTTATACCTGTGATTGTCGGGCTGTTTGTTTAAAGGAATGAAATTTGGACTCATTGATTTTAGCATGGGACTCATTATTGTAATCAAGGGGAGTCCACTGGACTCATGATAACCATTTTCAAAATGAATCACTGGCTGTAGTTCATCAAATTTGGTATGGAACATCTGTGAAGGAAGGGGAACAAAAATAAGATTTGAATTTCAGAGTAACTGAACCCCTTGTGCCTGAGAGGAATGGTCAAATCCTTTTTTTTTTTTAAATATAACATATTTTTGATAAAAAATTCTGCACTCAGGGACATCAAGGAGACAAACAGTGTGTTTGGTCATGATTAGTTAGGATGCCTGTACCAAATTTATGAAACTTGGCAGTCCATGGATCAAGATCTCTGGAGCTAGGGTAGAGCTTTATAACTCGTATAGTAAAAATGCAGTATTTTCTGAATCTTGTTGTCTCCTTGACATCAAAGAACCAAACTAAATACAGTATAGATACTCAAATACAGTGAACATGGATATAGTGAATTTACAGATATAGTGAATTTACAGTTAAACCAAGTGAACTGATTTCCCTGGCAAATTCTTTATGTATTCAATATAAGAATTTCGCATCTATAACTAACATGGCTATAGCAAATTTACAAATGTAACAAAGCAATCTGATTAAAATCAGATCCTATGATCCACTCGAGTATCATAGGATCTGATTTAACAAAGTGAACGTAAAAATAAACTTTTCTAACAAAGTTTTCTTTTCATATTGAAACTCGTGATTTATTTAAGAATTGTTTTCCCTTGTCTTAGGATCCACACTTATTACGAAATTTCTGTTTGTATTTTGTCAAAATGGGTTGTTGATGCAAAACAATACTTTAAAATGTTTAGCAATATATTATCGGTATTGTTTACTATTCTATGGATAAAATATGAATGTCGATTGCATTTATTTTATCGTACACTCTTTATTTGTGCTTCCTTAAAACGCTCAATTCAAATGATAGCTGTGTGGTATGTTCTGATATTGGCCCAAGTGATTTGGGATAAAATCTCGGATGACGTGCATTCTTTTTCTTCTTCTAAAAAGATATTTATAAGCCTGTGATAGAAATAAAAAACTAATTAAGGAAATATGTACAAGTAAAATTTAAGATATAAGGGGTTGGAATTGAACATGTGCCAATATCCTAAAGTATTCATCGTATTTTCATTTGATAAACAGAAAAGCCAACTATGGACCAAGGATTTTTTAGTCTTATATAGTTTTTATATTTCAAAAATATAGAGGGGGGGGGGGGGGGGGGAGAGGGGATCTTGCTGGAATAAGAAAGCTGTATATTTCAGGTACAAAATTTCAGACGCACCTGATTAAACATTCAATCAAGCAGTCAACCACTACAAAAACATACCCCATCAAAACAAAATGGTATAGGTACTAGTGTGTAAAGCGTCTAGTCGAGCATGCAGTTCTTATTACTACAAAAACAAATAATCTAGGTGTAAATTGATTGTGTTCATCTTTATTCTCTACAATGGTCATGTAGGAAATATTGGTGTCTTTTCAATGTCGACTCCTGTATCTTGGTGACAATTCTTTTTTACCTTTACCCTTTTTGGCATGTCATTTCCTCCTTTGTTCTTAATTAAACCACCAAAACTAAGAGTCCTTTGTCCATAAATGATTTATGCGATTACGAAATAAAGATATAAGGAACACTTTAAATGGACTGGTTCACGATTTTTTAACTTAATATTTTTTATTTTTTGTGTTAGATATTAAAAGTATAACTCATTTAATGTTGACAACCAACATTTTGACCTTCTGAATGCAAGGATAAAAGCTATATTTTAGCCTTAAATATGTTTTATGTAAACAAACAAACATGTGAAATATTAATTTTGTAATATAAAGCATCATAATTTTGTATAGTCGCACATTTTAACTTTTAGATGACACATTTTACCCGAAGAATGCTTGAATAGTTTTAATAAACTAAGATCGATATCCTTTTTTTTAAAAAAAATTTCGTGAACAATAACATACCGCAATCTTTGTTTACAAAACAAATAATGAACTCTCTAAAATGGGCTTTTGTGATAATGTATAACCTTAATTTTTATGTGAAATTTTTTAAACATATTAGACAGTAGATTTTGATCATTAAAAGTGAAAAATAAAATTTTGGGGAACATCGTGAATCAGTCCCTATAAAAGTTATCCATCATTACTCAATACAGACTACTTCATTCCATCGTCGCTTTTTTCGACCTTCTCATTCCGGAATGCTTTATAGATATTTTTAATCATATTAATTTGTTTAACTACATATATTCTGATAGCTCTTGTTCTGGAGATTTAAAAAAAGAAAGAGATATGAACTTTTTTACATTTTACTATTTCATTCTGGACCATTGTGGCATTCTTTAGTGCTATTTATACTAAATTGAAACTAAATGGATAGAGCCGGTAGTCTTTTACCAAAATTGTAAATTTGATGATCCCCAGAGTAAGGGTTCTGACCCCAGGGTAGGGCCAAACTTAGTACATGTATATAGTATTTATGTGTAAGTTTGCTGATACTGTATAAAATCTAAATGCATACTTGCAGATGTTTTAATGTTAATACATGTACACCTATTATTTAAAGCCTTTCATCAGTGTATGCACTTTTGAAGGCAGTGAAGTTTTAAGAACACATCTGAACATTAGAATTTAGCTTAGATATTCAGAACAGGAATTTTTTTTCTAGATTTCATAGCCCATGGAAGTAGTGATACTTTTTCACTAGTATTCAGGTGACCTATGCTTGCAGATATTAAGCTGAATGTTTGTTTTGAGTGGATGAGTTACAGACCATGTTCATTTTAACTTTCAAAGGAGTTATGGCTCTTGGACATGAAAATTAAAAAATAAAATCTTCCCACCCGCACCATATTTTTTGGTAACCCCAGATGATAATCTACTTATCAAGTTGAATTGGCCTCACAGTATCATATTTTGTGATCAGAAGTGACTACAACAAATTTGTCTCCCAGTGCATGTCAAATTAGACAGGTTTCACTGTAATATAAAAGGGCTGAAATATTTCATCATTTCTATTTTGGTGATTTGGAATCAATAGACCAAAATTAGCACCTTGCCTTAAAAAAATGTTCTGTAAATAGGAAGGGTCATGTTTGACAGGGCTATTGTTTTGTAATGGAGACATTAGAAGCTTTAGCTGAGCACAAAGGTTACTTATGGTGAGAAAGTGTGTCTTTTGGTCTGAGGTCTTTTGGTCTACACTACCTTGTTTTGGCCTAATTATGTTCCCCAAAGTTTGGGAACATAATGCTTTTACTTTGTTTTTTATTATCATTTTCTCTGGGAGTGTTTTCAGAAACTCCACAAGGGATCAATTTGAAACCTTTTTAGGATGATAGTATATGCAGAATGAATGTCATTTCTCTGACCATGCATGCACATGCATTGGATTATTTGTTCACAAACTTTAGAATCAGTATAACTTTTTTGTTTTGCTTTGAAATAATTTGAAATTTATATCGAAGGTATATCTTTAGACTCAAAATTGATTGGCGCGGTCAAACTCACAAATATGAATATATACTGCATTTTGATTGGATACGTATACTAGAACATCTGTAGCTCTCTTATGAATAAAGGGAATGAAAAGATATTTACAGCATAGACACTGCCGTGCATCTGCATCAGTTGTGACGTGTATGGTACGTGTATCCTTTCCAGGTTGAGATTTAGGTAAATATAATGTTTTCAATATGCATTTTTAGGTCACCTGAGTAAACTCGGGTGACCTATTGCAATTGGTTGCCGTCCGTCGTGGTGCGCGTGCGTTATCATTTGAACATTTTCAACTAACTACAAGTCCAATTCTTTTCAAATTTGGTATGAAGCATCTTTAGGACAAAGGGGACATAAATTGTAAATTTCAGGACTCCTGGCACCCTAGGGACAAAGCAAAAACTACCCAAAATTGACAAAATTTCAAAAATCTTCTTCTCTACAACCACACGTGTAAGAAAAACTAAATGCATAGTGATGCAGAGCAGGAAGGCCTCTACCTAAATAGTGTAAATTTTATGATCCCCGGTGCCAAACGTACTATATAGTGTTTATGTGTACAACACTTGAATAACATCTTCTTTACTGTTATTGATAGAAACTAAATGGATATTTAGAGCCGGTAGTCATTTACCAAATTTTTAAATTTGATGATCCCAGGGGTAGGGGTTTTGGTATTAGGGCGGGGCCAAAATGGTCAGTTATTAAATGTGTGAACAAAAGAAATTTATAACTTCTTGATAACTATCATTCCAATTATTTTCAATTTGGTATGGAGCATCTTTGGAACTAGGGGGACATAAATTGTAAATTTCAGGATTCCTGCACCCATGGGACCTTAGGTGTGGGGCAAAAACTGCCCAAAATTGAGCAGTTTTCAAAAATCTTTTTCTTTAGAACCTCACGTTTAAAAAAAAAACTAAATGCATAGTGCTGTAGAGCAGGAAGGCCTCTACCAAAATTGTAAATTTCATAATCCCCGGGGTAGGGGTTCTGACCCCAGGGCAGGCCCAAACTTACTACATAGTGTTTATGTGTAAAACACTTAAATAACATCTTTAGTGTTATTGATACTACATTGAAACTAAATGGATATTTAGAAAGAGCAGGTAGTCCTTTACTAAAATTGTAAGTTTGATGATCCCCGGGGTAGGGGTTCTGACCCCAGGGTGGGGCCAAACTTGGTATATAGTATTTATGTGTAAGTTTGCTTATACTATATAAAATCTAAATGCGTACTTAGAAATAGCAGAAAAGGATGTACAAAAAAATAGTGAATTTTACAATCCAGGGAATTGACTCTTGGATGAGTTCAAATTAGTCATATCTTTTAATGTTGATACACCTATCATATTTATGTCTCCCCTCTTTCAGGGGGAGACATATTGTTTTTAGCTCACCTGAACCGAAGGTTCAAGTGAGCTATTCTGATCACATTTTGTCCGGCGTCCGTCTGTCTGTCTGTAAACTTTTCACATTTTCGACTTCTTCTCCAGAACCACTGGGCCAATTTCAACCTAACTTGGCCAAAAGCATCCTTGGGTGAAGGGCTTTCAAGTTTGTTCAAATGAAGGGCCATGTCCCTTTCAAAGGGGAGATAATCACAAAAATGCAAAAATAGGGTGGGGTCATTTAAAAATCTTCTTCTCAAGAACCACTGGGCCAGAAGAGCTGAAATTTACCTGAAAGCTTCCTGACATATTGCAGATTCAAGTTTGTTCAAATCATGGCCCCCGGTGGTAGGATGGGGCCACAAGGGGGGATCAAAGTTTTACATACAAATATATAGGGAAAAACTTTAAAAATCTTCTTCTCAAGAACCACTAAGCCAGAAAAGCTGAGATTTACATGAAAGCTTCCTGACATAATGCAGATTCAAGTTTGTTCAAATCATGGGCCCCTGGGGTTGGATGGGGCCACAATAGGGGATCAAAGTTTTACATACAAATATATAGGAAAAATCTTTAAAAATCTTCTCAAGAACCACTGAGTCAGAAAAGCTGATTTTTACATGAAAACTTCCTGACATAGTGCAGATTCAAGTTTGTTCAAATCATGGCCCCCGGGGATAGGATGAGGCCCCAAGGGGGGATCAAAGTTTTGCACACAAATATATAGGGAAAAACTTTAAAAATCTTCTTCTCAAGAACCACTAAGCCAGAAAAGCTGATTTTTACATGAAAACTTTCTGACATAGTGCAGATTCAAGTTTGTTCAAATCATGGCCCCCGGGGATAAGATGGGGCCCCAAGGGGGGGGATCAAAGTTTTACACACAAATATATAGGGAAAAACTTTAAAAATCTTCTTCTCAAGAACCACTAAGCCAGAAAAGCTGATTTTTACATGAAAACTTTCTGACATAGTGCAGATTCAAGTTTGTTCAAATCATGGCCCCCGGGGATAAGATGGGGCCCCAAGGGGGGGATCAAAGTTTTACACACAAATATATAGGGAAAAACTTTAAAAATCTTCTTCTCAAGAACCACTAAGCCAGAAAAGCTGATTTTTACATGAAAACTTTCTGACATAGTGCAGATTCAAGTTTGTTCAAATCATGGCCCCCGGGGATAAGATGGGGCCCCAAGGGGGGGATCAAAGTTTTACACACAAATATATAGGGAAAAACTTTAAAAATCTTCTTCTCAAGAACCACTAAGCCAGAAAAGCTGATTTTTACATGAAAACTTTCTGACATAGTGCAGATTCAAGTTTGTTCAAATCATGGCCCCCGGGGATAAGATGGGGCCCCAAGGGGGGGATCAAAGTTTTACATACAAATATATAGGGAAAAACTTTAAAAATCTTCTTCTCAAGAACCACTAAGCCAGAAAAGCTGAAATTTACATGAAAGCTTCCTGACATAATGCAGATTCAAGTTTGTTCAAATCATGGGCTCCGGGGGTTGGATGGGGCCACAATAGGGGATCAAAGTTTTACATACAAATATATAGGAAAAATCTTCTTCTCAAGAACCACTGAGCCAGAAAAGCTGATTTTTACATGAAAACTTTCTGACATAGTGCAGATTCAAGTTTGCAAAGGGTAGTTAGTTTGGGCCATAATAGGGACCAAGGTTTTACATGCAAATATATATGGAAAGTCTTCAGATATGGGCCAAGGTGACTCAGGTGAGCGATGTGGCCCATGGGCCTCTTGTTGTACTTTCCGTCCGTCTGTCTGTCACAAAATCTTGTGAACGCTGGGTTATTGGATAGACTTGAAACTTTGTGCAATGCTTCATTGCCATTTGTAGATGTGCATATTGTCAGGACAGGAGGATCCAATGATTTTCCTAAAAGTTATAGTGGATCTAAGAGAGGTGGAGGATGTAAAATAGTTTGTGAACACTTCTCCTCGTATGTTGGTTATCAGATAGACTTGAAACTTTTTACAATGCTTCATTGCCATTTTAAGATGTGCATCTTGTAGGGACAGGAAGATCCAATGATTTTCTTAAAAGTTATAGTGGATCTAAGAGGGGTGGAGGATGTAAAATAGTTTGTGAACACTTCTCCTCGTATATGGGTAATCGGATAGACTTGAAACTTTTTAAGATGCTTCATTGCTATTTGTAGATGAGCATCTTGTAGGGACAGGAGGATCCAAATATTTTCCTAAAAGTTATAGTGGGATCTAAGAGGGGTGGAGGATGTAAAATAGTTTGTGAACACTTCTCCTATATGGCTTGTCAGATAGATTTGAAACTTTGTACAATGCTTCATTGCCATTTGTAGATGCGCATATTTGTGGGACAGGAGGATCCAATTATTTTCATAAAAGTTATAGTGGATCTAAGAGGGATGGAGGATGTTAAAATAGCTTGTGAACGCTTCTCCTATATGGCTTATCCAATAGACTTGAAATTTTGTACAATACTTCAATGCCATTTGCAAATGTGCATATTGTAAGAACAGAAGGATCCAATTGTTTTCCCTAAAGTTATAGTGGATCTTAGGGGTATAGGGTGTAAAATAGTTTGTGAACACTTCTCTTATGTGACTTATGGGAGTTTGTAATGTCTATGTTCCTTCTTATGCTTTCTCCTCCATACCATGCAGTACATTAAGGGGAGGAGGTTTCATTTGGAGCACTTCCAATTTGGGGAGCTGGGGAGACATTTATTTTTCATAAAAACAATCTCTAGTATTTAAAGCCTTTCATCAGTATATGCACTTTTGAGGGCATTGAAGTTTTAAGAACACATTGTATTGTAGAGGAGCGGATCTACAATTCTAAATTTAATTAGATTGCTTCATAATTATGTTCACAACAATGTTCATTGGTTGAAGCTCATATACATCACACCTTTTTGAGAATATACAATGTATTTTATAAACGGCTAATCTGGGAATATTATTTCTTTTTGAAACAAACAAGTATTTTCCCCTTGTAATATTGGCCTTTTTTTTTTTAGATAGAAAAATGTTGGCAAGAGGGGTGGGGTGATCCAGATCAGCCAGTAGTGATAATTACAGAGCAGCCAGATGTGAAAATTATAATAGAGGTAGGAACATTTGTGGTAGGAAGAATATTGTATGTAGACCAATTTTCTTTTTGAAATATATTTGTATAATACTGTACATCTTTTTTCAAATGACATGTTTCTTGAAGATTTTAGTTGTAGATTTAAAATAATATATTAACAAATAACAGTTATGATTTTTATAAATACTTTTCATTTGAAAAATTAGAGTATCTACGTCATTGTGGCAGGTTTTATTAGAAATTCATATCATGCATCAAATCAAACCAAAGTTTGGATTTTAATATCTCTAATTTGCAATTTAAGAAATTTATCAATATATCAGAGGAAAAAGGGGAAAGAAATCATATACTGGTATATAAAGTAATGGAGAACTGTATCACTCTTTTCATGGTGAAATCATACTTCATATAAGATGCTTTAACAAGTTATGAAAATTTTGGTGTACTTAACCACCTTAAGCTCAAGTTTTAGAATTATGAATCTGCTGATGCACATTATTTTCATATAGATGCTTATGGCACTAAATAGATGCATTACTTGGTGTGATTTCCCTGTCCAAAGTCCCAAATCATCTCGAGCAGAATCTGAATCAGCACATTTGGTTCACAGCGGAACCGAGATTATTCACAGAATTCTTGATCAACCTTTATGACTTGGCCACATACTTCATGGATATCTAGGAGAGTGACTGGTAGAAGATAGAAAAAAAGGAGCTGTACTGCGATAATTTTTATTTAATCAAGGCCATTTTTTGAGTTGTGTCCCTTAGCATACTTATTGGCGAGGTGAAAGATGCCAGTTGTGCACAGTGAAAAATTTACTAATACATATTCAATGTTTTGTAATTAATACTATAACACTATTTATAGAAGATATCTTGCATTTTATGTTAATTTGATTGTTTTATTCTGAGCTAACTTGCTTCTCAGTGGATGAAATTTGCACATGTGAAAAATAGAATTCCTTGCCAAAACATAGCTGGCTTAGATTTCTCTAAAAAATCTCAAATCTTTTCTTCTATCTGACTTGGATTTCTCGACAGAAAAATCTCAAACTCAGGTTTGAGTTTTCTTTTTTTGAGTAGTCAAAATTTGAGTAAAATCCCCAACTTAAGATTTTTTTTCAGAAAATATGATAGTAAAAGCTAAATATAATGATTATATTGAAATGCTTTAAATTCTAATGTTAAAAGTCAGTATTTGATCTCTGAGAATATTTTAATTTTGCACTGGAATAATATATACTGTGACAGGGTTTATAAGAGTAATAACTAACCAGCCTAGAGCTAGTCCACATCTTTTTGTTTTGTGGCAACATCCTTGATATCAAACCAAGCAAGCTGATTTTAGTACCCATTGTCAGCACATTGCATGAAACTCTCTTTTCTGCTACATTTGGGTTCTCAACCCATGGTCCAATACTATAGATGATGCAAAAAGATCTGGTGTTTAGATTCACCTGGGTAGGTTGAATCTGAGAAGGGAGTGTGATGGGGGATATATATCAGATCAATAGGTTACTAACCAGTCCATAGTAAGATTTTTTGGCCTTTTGGTAACACTCCTGACCTTGACCCAGATGACCTGGGTTGAGGTCAGGAGTCTCTAGTGTCAGCATGCTGCATCACACTCTTCTTCCTACCACAGTCCATCATATCAATTTAACCCAAAGATGGGAGGGCTACATATATATAACTCAAGTGTTAATTTCACATTCTGTATATAAAATTAGAGATGCAGGGATAACTTAAAGGTCACAAAATACCTTCAGTTACACACAAATCTTCACATTCTTTTAGATATACATACATCCCCCTATGTGATTGAAAACAAAGAAACAGAAATATTGCTCAGTGACATGTCTGAATGCAAAAACTGTTTTAGCTAGATTGAGCATAGGATAATTTGCTCATTATGATACATTGTACTATATCCCCAACACTGATGCATTTATTTTAGAACATTTTATTATTGAATACCAGCTACAGTACAATGTACATCCTGTTTTCTGTATAGACAATAGGAATCTGTATCTTTGAATATATATATTTTTTTTTACATGTTGACAGGCCCTCATCATCCCAGGAAGATTAGAGATTCCAAGTTTACTAAGCTCTGGAGTGATCCATGAGGATATGGAATGTACATAGCCCCTATACATTAATAATTGTAAAAATTGTACAAAACAGTCATGTAGTGTAATTTAATTTTTTTTTTCATTAAAGACTTGAAATAAAATTTCAAACGGTATTTATTTTTTCTTCGGCTAACTATGTACATGGAATTATTAAAGCAGCTGGATCCACCCTTGGCGAAGAATGCACGTACTTTAGAAAATAATAGGTCACGACTTCTGTCGAAAAATCGGACTCGCGTAAAAAGGCTGCGTTTCAAATGTCATTTACTCTGGGACTAGGTAGTCAAAAAGGAATCAATAAGTATATTGATGCAGTTAATCACCAATTTCCGTGAACAATTCTTGCAGCGAGAAACTGGGTCAGCAATGACGCAAGTAGGACGGATTGTTGAATGTCTCAGGTAATTAACAGTATGCGCGAGAAAAATAGTTCCATCTTTTCGTCGCATCAATTGAAGTATATGAGGCAATTTAACGACAGTGGCTGGTGATATTTGTCCAATTATATCACAGGGTATATGGGGGACTCGGTGAAATGTGGCCCCAACATGCTCGTCAACTGCGGACGAATTTACGTGTATTGAAATAAAATATAACAAACCACAACTAGTTTCTTTTCCTAAAATAGCCCTGCTACCGATTTAACTTGGTGTCTGATGAAAATAGAAGCGTCCAGCGCTATTTTTGTTCGTCGATAAGGTAAGTACTTCATATTGTTAAGTCACCCGCTTAATCACTGATGTTCGTCAACCCTCGCGAGTTTTCCCGAATTTTTGTATTTATGTTATACGCAATATTACGTTACATACTGTAATGATACTTGAAAATAGAGAAGCACATCTTCTTACTATGGAAGTAAATATTTGATTTTTTCGAAAAAGAAGACATTCAGGGTATATTTTTAGATCATCTGCATCCTTTGTCATGTTCATGTTGATTGCTAATCTGTCAAAATCAGCTGATCAAGGTGTAACCTTCAAGGTTCCTATATGGTGTAGTTCCCAAGTATGTGATGTATGTTCGCGCTCGTGAACTGACAGTCAGTGTATTTTTTTAAAAAACGTTTATAGATAATTATATACTCATGAAACGTCAGATCCTTTTCATTTTCCGTCAAAGTTATATTTTCACCCACATTTTAATTTTGAGAGACAGGGGGTTAAATTTGATGCACATCGTGTGATACGATATGTTTTAAATCCAGACAGGAAAATTGACAGGAAAATCATAACAGCATTTCTATATCAGTATTATTTACACATTTAATGGAACATAACTTACCACTGCTCCATGTATTTCCAGAGAGAGGGGGGGGGGGGGGGGACTCATATTTTAAGCCAGGGATTTTTTTTACCCCTTGAATCCAGGGGCCAGGGCCTTCAAGTTTGGGGAAAATATATTTGATTGAAATTGGGAAATTTGTTTCAAAGAAATAAATAATAAAAACAAGCAAAAAGTTAACCATTTGATATTTTATTATCAATGTGGCTGGCTTAAACAAGCTTTAATTTCTTTGGCAGAGAAAAAACCCATCGCAATTTTTTTGCAATAGAGTGGCACTGAGGTTGGATGGCCCCTCATGGCATATTCTCCTCAAAGCATCCATCATTTGGGGATTTTTTGGCATCATTTTGGGAAAAACATCTGCTTTTCAGCATTTGGGAATGGGCCGAATTTCGGCCCTCTACAGACCCGAAAAAAATCCCTGTAAGCAGTATACAAATGTCCATCAGTGTGTAATGGGTATAGATTGGTAGGAAAAGGGAAATGTAAATCAGCCATCCACCCCAATTTTATTATCCTGAACATTTTAAATCTGGCTATCTCGGTAAGATTCTAAGTTTAGTGCACTAGAATACTGAAGACTGAGGCCAACTGTTTTCACAATTTTGTTGTTAGAGAATAGGAGACTGGGACTGCAGACAAACTGATAGGTCTGACATCTTCAGTGAAGTGATATTTTTCAAGGCACATTGCGCAGGTTTTAATTTTATTCAACAAGGTGTCAATATTTGAACCTACTAGATAAAAGGAGGATAAATCGGGCTATTGTCAAAACAATATCTGCATCTTCTATGTAGATGTTACTTTGCTATAACAATTTAGAATAAATTTACCTTCAAAGACACATAGTTGTATTTATTTTCCCAGTTTGGTTTTGCATTGCCTGAGGGCGATATTTGAAGGACTAGATTGTATCTGCTGTGTATTGGCTAGCCAGTGGTCAGTGAGGTGACACATCATTTGTCAAATTCTGTCACATTTATTGACTTGCTGTGACAGTCAGTGAAAATGTTAAGGTCAGCTGTCAGTTTTATCATTTCAGAGTTGTTTTGAATTGATGCATAAATTTTGGTCTAAATAATATTTACTTGATAAATTATGTTGCAGCAACTTCCCATGTTCATTAAGTTGCACAAATTCTTTGTGCAATTGGAGGTATGTATTTTATTCTGTATACAGGCAGCAATCTGGTCATCCTTCAGCAACATACTGGTCTGTACAATTTCTGTCTCCATGCTGGTGACAGACTTAAGATTACATGAAATTTTTGTAACAAATTTTGTTTGTTTCTCAGTGATCCTAAAAAGTGGTGGTACTATCAAGAACAATTGTGGCTTAATTTTGATTGTTGGAGACAAAATCAAATTACTCTCCAGAGTAGCTGTATGCCACTCAATATCCAGGCACGAATTAGTCCTAATGATAATGACCTCTAGCACTTTTAATTGGTTGACTTATTTGGACTTGTTTCTGTAGTACTGTGGTGTGTCACTATTTTTGGAGTGATCAGAATTATCTCTGTTTACCTGGAACACTTCGGGTGGGGGAAGTGCAATTGATTGCTGACAGTGAAAAGATAAAGATACTAATAATCAGAATAAGATTGACTTTTATCTTTTTTGCAAGTAGACTAGCATGGTATATGAAGATAAGATGAATAAAATCTGTTGGAGTGATGTAAATAATCTGGTACACAAATATTATAATCCAGCAATTATCACTAAGCAAATTATAGAAGAGAAAAAATTGTAAATCATATTTTCATTCAAAAAAATAATGATAATAAGAATAACAACAACAAAAATAATGTGGTGTTTTATTGTTTTGATTTTAATACTTTAATTGTGTGACTGTATGCATAACTATAACAATTAGGTTGACAACACATTTTTAGCAAAGTTTAAACATTCTAGCTATAGATATGATTGATTGACAACATGTACATTTCCTCACTGTTGTCAATTGTGATGTTGTTGTTTTTTTACTTGGTAAGGCATCATCTGATATCCAAGTAGCTTATTTCATGTATTGCAGATTCATGCACTCAATGAGGCAATCAGATTACACTGTTGATTGATTGGGGTGTCATTCAGACACAAATTTTGGTGCAAATGAACCCATAGAAGAAATCAGATTTAAAGTTGTGACTTTCCTGTACAATTGAAAGTATTTAAGAAATTGATTTTTGAGATGTAAGATGTTGATACCAAGTGAGCATTGTGGCCCACGGGCCTCTTGCTACTCATTGTTATTACTGGTAGGTTTTATGTTGGTTCAAGCAGTACTGTGATGAAAATAGATGTCACACTGACCATTGCTTGACATTGTTTTGTTTTCTTGTGATGTACAGTCTGACATATCAGAAACCAAACAAGTCCGACACAAACCACCTTTTGATGTACACTGCAGAAATTGACCATCTACTTACTACCTACACTGTATGAAATTTACATGTTTCACATGTATTGTAACCTTGAGAAAAGGACATTTGTCTCTATGGAAAACATTACAAAAATATGTATTGTTACTTTGTAAGAAAAAGAGGATTAGGCCCATTTCTAGTGTGTGACAGATAGATACACTTACAGGTTTTAAAAGTTAGCAAATAGAATTCATATCGTCATCCCGAACATGCATTTGTTATCTCTGAAATTCTATACAAAAACATGTAACATTCTAATCCTGCATTAGATAACCTCTCTGGAAGGTTGGTCTTGCCATGTTCATTTTGTTATCTAAATTATTCAATTATTTAGCATCTCTAATGTGGTGTTAAACAAGCAGAAAATTACCAAAGTGGCAAGAATCATGCATTCCAATGTTAAGTAAAGTGTGTCAAAATATCAAGACAAATATGGAATGAAATCAAGAGGGGAAATATTTTAAATGATAATTTATGTGTTTATGATCTGTGAAGTTTGGCCCCTGTGTTGAATTTGTTGTCCATGTATTTTACAAGTGCTTGATAAAAGTAAGTTATTGGCCAATAAAAACATGCAAGTTTCTTGTCAAGTATTGGATCTGGTAATGATCAGAACAAACATTTGTCTACCAACTGAGACATTTGTAGTGCCCATCGTTTTAGTAGGTGTGTGCTTTTTTTTTTCTCTAGATGTGGTTTATATGTAGCTAAGACATTTACATCTTACTTTATTATCACCCCCAATAAAAGGAGAACAGGGTCATATTACTTTCCTTTTGTCTGTCAGTTGGTCTGTCTGTAGGTAGACCAAATTTGCCTGACCAATAACTGGAGAACCCTTCACTTAATAGTCATAAAACTCCATAGGTAGGTTGGTTAAATGACTAGTAGAAGACCCCTATTGATTTTTAGGGTCCCACCATATGGCGGGTGCCCTATAGTGAACTCTGTCTGTCTGTTCATCTGTCAGCATTTTCTATGGCACATGTTAACTTAAGTTTCCTTGAGAAAATTTTCATAACTTTTATACATGATACTTGGATTAGGCAGAGGAAGACCCCTTTCGATTTTCAAAATTATCAGCTTTGTTGTTTCCGAGTTGTTGGACTTGGAATTTTTTAATATTTATGAGATGATATCACATAATACCATGAGATTACTTAGAAGATTTTTATAGAATTTGAAGGTAATGCTTGGATTAGGAAGAGGGAGGCCCCTTTCAATATTCAGATTTATCGGTTTTGTGGTTACGGAGTTAAGGGACATGGATGTTTTTAATTAGATGACAGCAAACAGTAAATTTTTGAGTTCAGAAAAAAATAATGGCGGATGTAATGCTAATTCATTTAGTTGACCGGATTCAGACACAGAGTTCAGTGGTAGAGCACCTCTTCTACGTGCCACTTTCTAGTTTGGTCAAAAGGTCACAGGTCATGGAGCTCTTGTTTATGCATGCATCCACTATTGTCTGACTGATACATAAAATTAGACACCTTAAAAATCCAATATTGGTAGTCATTACTCCAACAAGTTAGAGCCTTGGTTAACGTCCCTTTTATACCTCGGCGCCAAGTCAAAAGTAGCTCGCCGTGAACCTCTAGCATACTGGAGTAGGGTAGTCATCAAAATTCATAGGCTGGTCAGTTATGACTTGTAAATGATGTCTATTTCGTCCAAGTCAAGGATCGGTTCCCCACCTTCTGCTTCATCTTTCAGCCATTGAGTACAAATATGTTACTGACTTTAAGTTGACTAAAGTTAAGAGAAAAATAGGTGTCTCTTGTAGAATGCAAAGTGACTTTTGATCTGAAAATGATAAGCAGTCATTTACAGTTATCACAAGTGTGATGAATTCTGTAGTCATGACAACTTATCACCTCAGTGACTAATGTAGAATGGTGATGAGTTAATGACCTTGTTGACCTGATTAGGACATAATTGGGTTATCTAGTACATACTACTCAAAGCATTTTTGTCAAATTTGCTAAAGAACCTCATTGACCAAGTGACTTAAAGCAGGATTGGTAAGGACTTGTAAGTGACTTGTTTATGTCAGGTAAATTAATCAAAAGTCAACACGTTTTTATGCCCCTGCCATTAAATGACAGGGCATATTGTGTTGCCCCTTTTCCATATGTTGTCCAAGATGATATTAAACTGATTTTAAGGTGGCTCACTATACCTTGAAAGAGTTTATCAAATCAGCACGAAATGATTTAATCATGAAAGATACGATGATATAAGTATATATGTCAAAAAAGAAAAAATATACAATTTTGGATTTTAAAAATGTAGTTTCATAAAATTTATAAGTCTTGATACAGTGAGCTACATCATATGTTCATTGAGTAACACTAACAGATCAAAATGTAGTTTTGTTGCAATTGATTTACTTTCAGCAGTTATGGCCCATGGATATTTTGAAAACTTGATAGAATTCTGTTTTCCAGACTTGTTTTCTCTTGCTTGCAGTTGAATTTATTGAAGAGTTGCAGATCAGTCAATAGAATTCTTTCAGCAGAGTTACAGCCCTTGGACTTTGAGAATTTCATGGAATTTAGTTTTCAGAAGAGCAGATGTTGACCTGATTTTTTAAGAGTATATAGATATGATGAGTTTCAGATCAAACTTTAGTATTGTTCCAACAGTAATTTATCAGTTCCACCTATTGGCTACCTGTAGGGGCATTCCTATCATTTTGATGAGTTTTATAACACAAAATGGGAAGGGATCATAACATTTCTTCTGTTTAACAAATTACCTCTGTTAGTGAGGTGAAAATCATTTTTTGATTTCATTAGCATGGTAATGGTAATGGTTCACGCAGCATAGTATTCAAATTATAGCATAATTCAAAAGTTTTGAAATGACATAGGTTTATTGGGAGAATAAATAAATATATATATATATATATATATATATATATATATATATCTATATATATATATCTATATATGTGTGTGTGTGTGTGTGTAAAAGTAAATACATTGTAGCAAGAACTTTGTTCAGTGCTATTGGTTATCATACCCCATTCCACCCACCCACTCTGCAGGTGGAGGGGTTGTTGCTACTGGTTCACCTTTGTCCATCTGTTACACATTTCTGTAATAATATTCCTTAAAGACGCATTCCGTGACTGCGGTTACTGAAAAAGTAGGTGGTACCTAATCCAAACAGATGTTATATACCTGGAGTGACCAGGGTCTACCTATGTGTTAATTGCCATGCACAAAGAAACTGCACTGTCAGTACACAGGGTTTCCTTCAAATTGTGGAATGCCTAACATCCCTCTATCGTTGGATTTGGATCAGTTTCTTTCAATGAGAAAGTCCAGTGCCCGTTCAGTTACATTTGTATCGTTGAGATGTTTGTCCTTAATTTTGTCTAGTTATTGCTATATCTTTGTTTCACTAGAGAAATTTTCTACCTAATTCTCTGTGACACAGTATCATCTGGCCATTCTAACTTGAATGAACTGGAATGTTTTTAGGCACTACTTGGTGTCTTTAAGAGTTCCTGGCCTTTTTGATGTAGTGGGCAAATTATCCGCAACACAAGAAAATATAAAATACAGGTCGATGAGTTATATTGTGTGAGATCCCACATTTGTCTACATGCTGGGTTTTTTCAGGAAAACCATATATCGGGTAATTTTGGCATCAGGAATATTTAGCAGATTTTAGGTCACCTGTGTAAACTCTGGTGACTTTTGCCTTCTTAATGATAACTACTATTCCAAGTCTTTTCAAGTTTGGTATGAAGCATCTTTGGGACAAGGGACACTTACAATCTCCAGACTGTAAGAAAAACTAAATGCATAGTGATGTAGAGCAAGAAGACTTCTTCCAAATGTTTTAAATTTCATGATCCCCAGGGTAGAGATTCCGACTCCTGGACAGGGCCAAACTTTGTATATTATAGTGTTTATGCATAAAACTTCTTAAATGCTATTGAAACTAAATAGATATTTAGAATGAGCAGGTAGTCCCTTACCAAAAATTGTAAATTTGATGATCCCATGGGTAGGGGTTTTGGTATCAGGGTGGGGCCAAAATGGGGAGAAAAATCAATGGATCAAATGTACCTTTGCATTACTAGTTAGGTAATCTAACCACGAGCTAATCAGGCTGGTATACAGAGTATAGTACTATTATGATATAAAAATTAAGTCAAAAATCATACAAAGACTCTTCATATTGAGGAGATGAACAAATAATTTTAGGGGTGAAATGGCAGAAATGTCATGTGTGACCTTTATTGAAATTCCCTCGAAAAAATTAAAGTGCCAAGATATCAAACTACTTTTTGAATAAAAAGCCTGATGCCAAAATTACCCGATATACAAATATGTATATGCTATCACTAGTCTTTTGATACACGTGTAATGTAAACAAATTGCTGCCTCCAGATGGAAGCAGAAACAGATTAAAAATTTTCTTTGCCATTACTCTGTGGTATATTGTCCTGGGGTCCAATGATGGACAAGTATCTGTATCTTCCTCCCTAATCACCAGCTGATAGTGCAGGAGAGGGGCTTTCCTGTTGCTGCCAGTATTTATCACCTTGGGTGACTCCTCAAACAATCTGGGATCAATCTGAGTCAATATTTGTTCCACATTTTTGATGTTTTTCTGATTGTGTTAGATTTATTATGCAAGTTCACATCTAGCACTTATCATTTGATCCACGGCTGAGTGGCACCAAATATGCTGATATCTGTGGGTTGAAGTTTATCTCTAAAAACCTGTTTGGAATGAAGATACAGAAGAAATTTGAACTAGTAACTTGTTGAAAAGTTCAAGACAGACTATGATGTACTGTAATAGTTCTATATGGACTAGCATCTACTTAAACTCTTTGTTTTGTTTTTAGGTTACCTGAGTTACTCAGGTAACCGATTGGGATTGATGGCTGACCATTGTTGTCCATCGTCTGTCATGCATTAATACTTGAACATATAAACTTTTTTTGTGAAAGTACAAGGCCATTATTCATCAAAGTTGGTATGGATCATCAACTGGGTAAAGGGAATTAAAATTGTGAATTTCATAGTTACTGCACAGCTTGTGCCTAAGGGAAGGGTAAAAAACTTTTAAAATGATGCAATCTTCTTTACTCAAGAACATCTAGCAGACAAACTGCATATGGTCATGATGACCAAGGATGTCTTCAGCAAAATTATGAAATTTATGGCCCTTGGTTCAGGGGTTCTGGTGTTAGAGTAGGCTCTGTGGTTTAGCAGTGAAAATGCATTATTTCTTTAAAGTGTCCCCTGGATATCAAACAATACTAAATGATGAAAAGGGAAGCCTTTACCAAAATTGTGAAATTCATGGCCCCTGGGTCAGGGATTTTGGAAATACTTTATGCATGATTATGAAAAACATGTAGCACCAAAACTGAAATTTCCTACTCCAGTGTCGGGGGTTTAGATTCTGGGGTAAATCATCCTCAATCTTTACCTCAGGTCATTGTAACAAAATAGTATGTGTATACTCATGATCTGTTTGTATGTTGTTTTACATCCCATTCAAGAATTTTTTTCACTCGTATAGAGATGCCACAAATTTTACCCATATGTGGTGCTCAAGGCCAATAGCAGTGAAGGTTCTTTATCATGCCAACACCTACTCTGTCACATAACCTCCAATTCTAAGGTCATATTCAGACGACTTCTGATGCTGGTTGTTTAGCGAAGAAACAGTTACTACCTTTGCTAAGCATCTTAGATTTGATGTGAGGCCAAGATGGAAAATTGAACCTGGGATCTCCTGGTTGTAAAGCAAGCACCTTACCCTCTTACTCCAACAAGTTAAAGCCTTGGTTAATGTCCCTTATATACTTGGGTTAAGCAGCGCCAAGTCAAAACTAGGTCACTGTGAACCTCTAGCATGCTGGAGTACCTACCCGCCAGGCTACCACATGTGACTAATGCTTGTGCAAAATCACACCAGTTTAATGCAGAAATATGTTGTCTTGCTATCAATGGCCTTTGTCGAGGTGAGCTTTGTTGGCTTTGCCTACCCTATGTATACTTCAGCGTAGGTGTATTGGAGTTCATGATATTTTTTTGATATGCCTAGATAATTAATATTGATAGAGGAGAAGTCAGATATATTCATTTTGTGGTTTGATTTTTTTAATTTTTAAAAATGTCAAAATCTCCATATATATAGGGAATGCCAATAGCTTTTAATTGGATAAACAGGACAAACAAGTCGGCAATGAGATTTATGGCCGGTATTTAAATGTATAAAATTCATGACCTTGACGCCATGTGACAAATGATGCAAACTTCATTGTAGTAAGTTGAATTATTGGCATCGGGATAGATTTTGGTTTATGGTTTCGGGGTGACATTTTTATTTTTGGACCAGTCATATATGTTTTAAGGAATAAATTTTAAACATGATCTAAATTAGATTACTAAAAGGGTGACTTTTCAATACATGCAAGTGATCAGACAGTTGTAAATTATACCACTGCCATGCATATCATTGCATGTTTTATATCAGTTTATACGACTTTATAACCCGTTCTAAATTTTTGCTGATAAGGTAGAAAATTAAACTTGTTGCACTATATTTCAGAAAGATGTGTTCTAAGAAACTTATTTATAGCAAACATTTTCAAAGATATATAAAAATTTCAATCATGAATACATTCAAATGCATGACAAAAATACACTACACCATATTGTTTGGTACACATGTACTTATGTTATATCTGAAAATGTGTGTATAGATAGAAAGAGAAATACTATATGTATGTAAAAGGATTTTAAGTTCACCTGATTTTCTTGTCAGAAGGTCCCATGGGGATCCGGGTTAGAATAGGTCCTAAGTACCCCTTGCTTGTCGTAAGAGGCAACTAAATGGAGCGGTCCTTCAGATGAGACCATAAAAACCGAGGCCCCGTGTCACAGCATGTGTGGCTCAATAAAGATCCCTCTCTGCTCATGACCATAAGTGCCGAGCATAGGCCTAAATTTTGCAGCCCTTCACTGGCAATGGTGACATCTCCATATGAGTGAAATATTCTCGAGAGGGACGTTAAACAGTATACAATCAATTAATCTTATCAGAAGTTGTCCCTCGTATTAACATGTCTACTCTTTCTCAAGAACCATTAGGCCATTATTAAATGTTTACCTCTCCAATGTTTTTGCCTTTGATAGCTACAGATTGTAATGATGGTCATTTCCTCATGAATGCATTACAGTTGTAAACAATGCACATATGAATACCGATGAACATATTTCATCTATTTGAACGACTGGGAATTCCAAAAAGGAAAGTAGATAGAAACTCAGTCCACTGATCCCCAAATTTCCATTTAAACTGAACCTTATACAAACCGATTCCTTCTGAACTGGAAACTTAAGATATTCATAAAGAAATGGTAACATTGATTATGTAAACTTACAAACCAATGGCATTCATCATAAAACCTCATTGTGCCTTGTAAATCTTAATCTTTGTATGCATAGCCCCACTATAATAATAAAACTTTAATAGCCTATAAAACATTACATTATGCTGTAATATTTTGGCATGCACCACTGTTGATTGAAGTGTACCCCATCAACATCATTTCTGTTTATTGATTGCTTAACCCCTTTAATTTTCTGGTATGTAATGCCACCATCGGGTAACGGAGACAGTTCTGCCTTTAATAACTTGTTCGTCTCCTTCACTTCCACATTGTATTGCAATGGCTGGACCACGAGAGTTGCCTCCCTTGGTAGCAATAGACAAACATACACTTTATGGAAGTAAATATATTGTGCTTTCCTCAACTGCACCACCGAAAATAATACAAAGATGACCTCCTGCTGTGAAAACATTTTTGAGTCTAAATCTATTCCCCAATCTGAATTATGAGTCCTTTTGATGACATTCCGACTGTCTCCAAGAAATGTGTGAATTCGCATATATATATCCTTCAATCCTGTGATTATCTCCCACTTATTCCAAAAAAAAGTGAGCCTGTATGTTTCACTATTGTTCAGGTTAAAATTCGTAAGTTCAGGTCTACTCTGCACATAATATTTTTAGTATTTTTTGTGTGAACACCAAATAATCACAACATCCACATGGTCAGTGGTCTTGGTTGGCCTGATTTGAATAATCCAATAGATCTTTACACCTGATATGCCTGCATATATTAACAATCCAACAGATACACTCACTTATCAATGATTCTCTCATGAATCAACTTTCTCTGGATTAAATGTTTGTCAAAAAAAATTTCTGCAAGCACCCTTAAATTCTGGAAATTTCCAGTATTCTGTGAAAATTGCACTCTCTGTGTGCAAGGTGAATAACTCAACATTACTCTCCCACCATGGGGCTTGGAACAGAAAATGATAGATGACCCTTGTAGATATAGAATATACAGTTTAGCAACAAAATTTTGGAAAATACATGAGGATTTGATTTGCAACGCTTCACTCTGGCATACTTTCCATGAAGTGTCATACCCTCGTGTATTTTCAAAAATGAAATTATTCCTTAAATCTCCACAGTATATGATGTTTAATAGCAATGTGACTCAGGTGAACAGTGATCCATGGGTTTCCTGTTACAAAAAAATTTTAAGGTATGAAAAAAGATTTTGATAGTATTCATATTCATTAAAGATGTATGCTTGAGGTTTGTTTAAATCAAATATTGATGTACTTGAAGTTTAGTTATATCAAATGTATTGTATCAATTGCTTGATATATTCAAGTAAGTCAAAGATACAATCAGTAATTAGGGCCCTGCATTAAAAATATGGAAGCCCCATAGGAAAGACAATGAAAAGTGGAAAACAAATTTGGTCAAACAAAGTATTAAGGATCAGTATCTTCAGACATGGTAAAAAGGTAGTTATTTACCGAAAGGAAGACATCGATTAAAATTTTTATTATGTCAAAGGTCAAGGTTACAGCAGACCTACTACACCTCAAGTTTTCTTATTTTGATCCTGCAGTTGAACATGATATCGCTGATTTTGGTAAAGAACATATTAATCAGTTTTCTCTGTCACTACAAGCATTAAGGTATTTTGTATCATTGATATGATTTGAACATATTAATCACTTTTCTCTGTCACTACAAGCATTAAGGTATTTTGTATCATTGATATGATTTGAACATATTGCATTGTCAAGTAGACAAAAGGATTGGATAACTTGGATAATCCTCTCCTTTAAATAATAACAAAAAGTTCATATTTTCCTCTTCAGAAAGGGATTCATCACCCCCACAATAATAAATGAACATTAATAAGACGAGTGTTATTCACGAGTAATAAATTCTCCATCATGGAAAATCCTGCGTTCACATATCTATGACACATGAAGAAGAAATGATAGGTGTCCCCTTGAAGACCACATTCACAGTTTGTATCATTAGTACCAGTGCTAGTATTTTCTGAGCAGGGTCCATCCTGACTGAGTCAATTTTCTAGTTTATTCTTAATATCAAAAAGTGTATAAGCTTTTTCTACGCTATACACTTGCTGAATAGTAATGACACAAAATGTGTCTCTGTATTATTTTGTTGTTTTAAGCTTTAAACGGACCTAACAGTCTAACAAAGTCATCTTTTACAAAGCCATGCTCCCATTCAGAGATTGGGTAGTGGAGGATAATGTCATTTATTTTTATTTATTGTTTGTTGAATCCATCTTTTACATAGTTTGTGTCATTAGGTAAAAATTGAAATAACCCACTGTGAGTAGTAAAACTGGTGGACAAACTCAGCAGATGGATGGCTGTCACTTAATGACACAGGGTAGGTGTCCAGTGTTATTGGTCATTGTCAGGTTTTGATTAAACATTTTCACTTTTGTTATAATACTTGACCTGGGCAGTGTCCTGGGGTCAGCTAATTTGGACAGGTGTAGTGGAAAAATTGCTGACAACTTTCCATTTGTTGTAGAGTAAGAGTAATCTCTTGCTGCACTGGGAATCTGTCTTTGCATCTGTCCTATAGAATGACACTGATTTTTCTCCTTGAAGAAATCTGATGCATGGAGATGGCAGGTATTAAAATTACTGCAAGTAATTTACCATACATATTGGTTCATGGTATTGTATCTTCTTGTTTGGCTGCAAGATGTTTTATTATGGAGTTTTAAATAATGTAAGAGCTCATGCAAGGGTTATGCACTGTCTGATAGTAGTAGACCGCTGGTCAGTGCAGTGCGCAATAATGAGATGCAGCCTGGCTTTCAGACCTATTATGTTCCCTGACACACCTCCAGCACGTAAATAATTGGGGAATATCCTGGGTGCACATAATCACAGCCTGGTGCATTTCTTCTGCACTCGGCTATTGTCCAGTGCGAAATGAGTGGACATGGAGTCGCTCTATTCAGAAAAAAATATTGCCACACGACAATCCTCACCTCCAACAAAGAGACCTGGGGGGACTGTATAGGGTTCAAAGAGCTGTATTATGTTTCAGACATATGATCAATCGAAGTTTGGAGTACCTCTGCATTTCATTTCTCCCCAAGAGTTGCATTATGATTGCACATAATTGCATCCAAGCCTGGACCAGCTGCACTGAAGAACAATATATTGCTTTTGGACTATAGGTCTGCAGGTAAAATTTGCATAGAAGCAGTGTCTAAGTGGTTGTTAGCATTTAGAGCCCTCTGAAAACAATTTAGCTTGGGCATCCGTCTGCCTATAAGAATCACCACATTATTACTCTTTCAGCAAGTCATTTTTCATCATTTTCTACAAGGGTAACAAGAGAGGTCTCTCATATATTTCAGACTTGGCTCTCCCACTGCCTTTTATGAGTGTTTTGGAGTGATCTTTGTTAATAATGATTGATTACCACTTAAAACCCTCTTGTACTAGAAACTAAGTTTACCATGGTGGAAGTCAAGCTTTAACTTCTGCATTAGTCTCATCTGAGAAATGCTCTGAATATAATTTTAAAAGAAAACAATTGTAAAAAGATAGGTTCATTCATACTTCTATGGTCATATAAAGTTGACAACTTATTTTCTTTACATACTGTCTGTGAATATACAGTTATGGTACTGTATACAAACTCTGTTATATTGAGAGAATAATAGGAAAAATGACATTCTGAAATCAACATCATATCAGCCCGAATGGCCCATATCGGCCCGAGATTCGAAGGCCCAAGGTTTGATATGGAACCCGAGGGATGATATATGATGTGAATTTTAGCATGTGATATTCTTTTTATCATATACTGCACTTTCTCATGCTTAAATATTGCAATAAATTACAAATAGTAGTGTTTTTGATGGCTTGGAGGAGATATGGAGTCTGAGAGTTGATTTTATAAAATATTCTTTTCATCACATGCGGGTTACTGTTTTGCATTTTTAAAAAGGTTCATCAAGGAACATTTGATATATTACTGTACTATGGTAAATTTGATGCAATGATTTACTTTGGTAAAATCTTTGATACCTTAATTAACTTTGGTAAAAACTTTCATACATTGATTTACTATGGTAAAAACCTAATGATACATTGATTTACATGGTAAAATCTTTGATACGTTGATTGTTACGAGTGAATACATAATTTCAGGATTGATATACATTTTTGCACGCTGGTATATATATGTGATATGGGTTTTCGGACTTGTCATTGATATTAGCTAGCTATCGCAACGTCATCCATATTGTGCAGTGCATAATCGGCATAATCATTATACCAAGTATATGAGAAATACTATTGGGTACTGTACACGACTTGCTGTAAAAGTATTTGTAGGTCATACACATTGAATAAGATTATATTCATTTCTGTTATTTGCCTGTATTGTAGAATATGAAAACTTGCAGAAAAGCCCACACTGGTGGATTTCTCTTTAGGAAATTACACCATCTTGTGTTACACCATCTTCTTTGGCCAACCTGGTACTGGCTGATAGTGTTATAGACAAGTGTATATTGATCCAGTTTCTGACTTTGACAGGAAATGTGTCATCCTCACTTGCTTCCTCCTCTTAATTGCTTGTCCTTTTCTCTTGTCTTGAGTGGTCTGAAGATACAGCAAAAAAAATACAGAGATTAATTTGAATAAGGAATTATTCCGTTTCATATTTGGGTGTTTCTCAAAGAGCACTGTCAAAGTTTAACCACTACCATTTGACGTAATTTTTCAGAGTTTGACACTTGCCACTAAGCCATTTCAGTTATAGACAAATGCCAGTCATATTCACATTCAATTTTGATGGAATAAAATCTGCTTATTGTTTTGAAATAAATGATATAATAATCTCATCAAGTTATAAATCCATGATTTACTAATTTTGACCAAATGAATATTTCTCATAAGTTGATGTTAAACAAAGGCGTTTATAGTGCCCGGGTTTGTTGAAATATAAATTTAGCACTTCGCTTTCCTATTCATAGTTTTCATTTTTGCTCCTCTAAGACATAACCATTTATTTTGTTTTCTGAGGGCAATGCTGAGTGAAAATCTGTGTTAAACTTGCCAGAGGCTGTTCTAAATAAGAGATACTTGTCTGTTTTCATTGAAATTTTGGACAGTATTTGAAAACACTAGTTATGCCTATCATGAATCATATATATTTATATATATTCCAAGTCAAGTTATTGATGGTGTTGCTTTATGTCATGATAGATAAAACTGCTTATGCTTTCAGACATATTTTTCTTTCCTTGAGATTGAAGTGCAATTTCCTCTATGTTTTTTTTATTTTCTGTGTATCCACCTATCATGAATTTTAGCAATGATTATATCTAAGTTCTATTCAATATATAAAATTGAGAGGTCAAAGACGAATCTCTATTGCAGGTCATTGAAGATGATGACCACATGTCAAGGTCGGGGCTGCGTTCAAGACCGTAGTGGTTACGTAGTACTATGAAATTGAACAAACACCTAGGCTAGCCCTACATAGGGATAGCAAGCATTAATTCATACAGTGTGTTCAATAGACCTAGATTGGCTAGCTGCTACGATTTTGAATGCAGCCTTAGAATTAAATTGCAACTGACCTTTATTGTCAATAGTAGTGTGTTGGGTTTTTATATTATTATTGGGGTTTCTTAGCTTAATTTTTTTATATTATTATTGGGGTTTCTTAGCTTAATTTTTGAAATACATTTTTGTATACCCTTAGGACTAATTTTTCAACTAAACTTGACACAGAGCATCTTTAGGTAAAGAGGAAAAAAATTAAAAAGTTTTATAAATACAAGATTTTAAGTCTGGACTAGCATTGCTGGGCTTGAAAAATTGCATGAAAGTTTCTAGAAAGGTCTGAAATTCTGCATAGGTTAAAGGGACTGATTCATGATTTCCCCCCAGATTTTGTTTTTCACTTAAATTATCAAAATCTACAGTCTAGTGTGTTTAGAAGGTTTCAGAAAAAAATTAAGGTTATTCATCATGACACAAGCTCATTATAGAGAGTTTATTATTTGTTTTGAAAACAAAGATTGAGGTGTGTTATTGTTTACGAAGTTTTCAAAATAAATGGATATTGATCCAAGTTTATTATGTATATCACATCTCAAGTATACTTTAGGTAAAATGTGTCATTTAAAAGTTAAAATTTGTGATTGTACAAAATGAAGAAGCTTTAAATTACAAAATTGATGTTTCACTGGTTTGTTTGTTTACATAAAAAGACTCGAGTCTTTGTTTACGTACATAACACAGAATCAAAGCTAAAATATTGCTCTTATCCTTGCATTCAGATGGTCCAAATTTTGGTTGTCAACATTAAATGAGTTTTATGTTTAATTCTTAACATCAAAAATAAGAAATATATCTTTCGAAAAACGTGAACCAGTCCTTTTAAGATACTTTTTATCCTCAAAGAATTGCTTGTATGGTCAAGCTCAAAAATTTCTGGCATCAAATACATGTATAGGGAATTCACAATGAGGTCCTTTGAACATGGCATGTATTCATTAAAGTGAGCATTTATATGGCTCTTGTTAGTTTCCTATGTGTAGAGAAGATGCTGCATTGTGATTCATTTTGAGATATATTTCAGGTGACTTGTAGCTGAAGAAGATCTACTCCATCTTTCCAGATTATCCTGTCCTGCAAAATGGGGTTCAAATAGAAGTAGGAAGAACAATCTTTTGGTAAGTACATGCACGTATATTTGTGTATTGTTTTGGTACGTAAGGTTTGATATGAAGATGCACTTGCCATTGAGTTAAAGCTCATCTGCGTAAAGGACTGACAAATCAAACTAAAATGAAAATTTTTTACTCGGTTAGATTTATGTCTCATGGGCCGTTTTCTTGATGTACACAAAGGTTATTTTGAATAGCAAGATTTCATGACTCGAAATCTGCAGGTGATTTTGTTAAGCTTCCAAATGACAATTTATTATACATGTATAGGTTTATTTTTCAATCTTTACATGTCTATTATTGATGCCATACATGAAATATATATATAGTCTTTGATGAAAATTTGATGCAGTAAACTAGTCTGTCCTCTGGTAGACTGCTGGTCTTCCACCAAAATTACTTTTCTGGAGAATCCTGGTTAGAAAAACCAGACTTATTTTGTCTATAAAAGGTATATTATCTCTTGAGATGGAGTGGGCGACTCATTTGGTCACAGTTGAGCAGCCAATCAAATTGTATTGTAGATGTAAAGCTTGACTGTCAGTGACAATCTAATCAAATTAAAAAGTTGGCATTCTGATGGCCTGTCTGGTCTTGATCATGTAATTATCACATGCAAAGTGTAGAAGCAAGCTATTGACGTAATGTGGTGCAAGTTAGCAGTATTTCAGTGAAAATCAATATCTCTTATGTAAAGAGTACCAAACTTAATTCACAGCCACAGCAGAGTACATAGACTGTATTACAGACACACCTTTAACCCCTTGGTCCATAGCAGTTAATTACTGGGCAGCACAATCCGATGCAATTCTTTACTTCAGATAATTATCAACAATTTCTGATTCACCACGATCAAGAAGTAATTAAGACAAGCACAGCAGAATGATTAATGGGTTGGATTTTCTTCTGTGTGGAAAAATTGTCCCATAGCTGCATGTATGTGCAGTGATTTGTTTTCAGAGAAGTTGTTGACATTGTGTTACTATGGTTACTATGATTATATGTTGTCTGCACTGTTATTTGTACTGCCAGTAGTCTGAGTACAGTTTATTACATCCTCTGGATTTCTAATATTCATACAATAGTATTCTTTTCATGGGGTTTTGGAATTGATATGAATATCAATGATTAATTTTTTGTTAAAGTTATTGTAATAAGTTGATTATTGGATCAAGTATGTAGGCGTATCTTGAGCAGATGAAGAAAGAGACTACAGTTCTTTCAAATTCACACGCTTTACAGTATTGGCCTTTTTATATTAGAACTCTGTTAGGAATTTTAGTATTTTGATTATAGGAATTATACTTAATGTGGTACATAGATGAGTTGACTTTAGTTGGGCCATCTTGTGAAGTTCTCAATCCTTTCAAGGTTACCATTGGCACTGATAATGGGAACTATATGCATCTAGGAAACTGCATTCATTGTGTATTTGTAGAAGCATTCACGCAGATCTAGAGATCTGTGCCTTTACCTTCTCGGCTTGCTTAGATTGGGTGTGGACTTTCTGTTGCTGGAAGTTCATTATTGATGCTCAGATCAATACTGTGTAACAAGCATAAAATAAAAGATCAAACACAAGCCTCTAATTACGATTGAATCTTACAGTGTACAAATCAAAGTATGTCATACCATAAAAGTCTACATAAAGATGAGGTAATGCAATTTTCAGAGTCTGTTGTGACGGCTGTCCTCGCACACCTTTGTAAACTCACCTGTCGTACTTCATTAGACGAGAGAGTAAAACAGAAAAGCCGCTACCTGTTAATACAGGGATCCGTTTTCACTATCATTATTTTGTCCACTTTCACGTCTTTACCATATAGTGCTGAAAAAATGATAAAGATCTTGCACACAAGTGTATTGTTTGTACGAAAACCCTCCAGAGAAAAGTAGCATAAACCAATATTACATTGACGTCAGAATCTTCCTGATGAAGTGTATTAAACCCATACAAAGCTCAAGTGATTTATAATACATTATATAGCAAGGGATAAGGAACAATGTCCACTCTTGTTAAAAACACAGGATCTACTGATTTTGATGGAGTTAGTCAGTTTATTGAGACCTTATGGCTGAAAGTTTAATTTGCTACTTGCTTTCTACAAGCCTGATAAAAATTGTAAAATATTCACATTAATACATTACAGCGTGTATATATTTGGTATGTTTGGTAGTATCAGAAACTGAGAGCTATGATCTTTTGTACACACTTGTTTCTGTGATCTGTTTAAGAAATTTCTACAAGTTTTATTAGTTCGTGAAATTGAAGGTCATTATAGGTGATATTTATGACATTTCTAAAATTATTTTTTCATCTCCTCGATATGATGATTTCTAAAATAGGTTTAGAATTTGTATTGTAGTAATATTACCATACTATGGATCAGCCTGGTTTATAGCTCTGGTTTAAGATCACCTAACTAGTAATGTAAGGGTCTCAGATTTGGTCCCTGATTGAGTCAAAGAGTTGTCTTCCCTTATTTGCTATATTATATACAGGTAAACTTCGATATCTCGAACTTGTTAGGACCGAAGAAAAGCTTCAAGATATCCGAGGGTTCGAGAAATCTAAGTTAATGAATTTGACACCAATACTGTGTAATGTTTTATGTTGCATTTCTATTTCACAGGTAAAATAACACACCTTAAGCGGTAAAAGTTTTAGTTCGAATTTAAGAATTTTTTAATACATTTGCATGTATATTGTACATATGTATTACTTTACTTGATATTGAAACATTTACATTTTACATATTTCAGTTGCTTATCATAGCGATAATCAGTTATATATATTTCTGATACCCGGATTTGTGTTACGCTTCGTAAATGATAAACCAATCACTGTAAGAAGGACGTTAAGTTTCCTTTTTACACCACTGCCAGATAATCCAACTATCCCCCGGGTTGGATACCAGGTCCTTCGTCACATGTAGATTGCTTATCAGACATGATGTGTACTGAAGATTTTGAATTTTGGTGTTGATATTTATACTTAAAAATACGGTCTTTAATTGTTAAATTCTTTGATTTCCATATCACTTTGATGTGTCCAGGGTCTACTTTGACTTGTGATAGCATTAAATTAAATTCCTATTTCAGTACTCGTCCCCAAGCTGATTGTTTAATTATTGCGTCATCTTACGTGTAAGTGTGCATTTCATTATCACCTCCAAACACCCAGTCTGCATGATTAAATAAAGCTCCCAAATCAACAGTTTGGGGCTAATAAGGTGTAATTATTACAGTGGTCCCATGAAGCACATTCTAGACCTAACGGAAATGTCCAACAGACTGTAAAATTAGCATAACGGGATGAATGTGTACTTCAGATATGAATTCAATGGAGCAAGAAACTTCTTGGACTTCGATATAACGCATGTGTTTTTAGCACTTGGGACAGTAAATATACTTCGGGATAAAAAGCCAGGTATTCAAGATTTCCGTGTTCAAGATACCTTTTTTTTTTTTTTTAAATTATGATTATAGTAAAAGGCTCACTGCAAGACATCTGTGGTATTCGACATATCGGTGTTTGAGCTACCAAAGTTTACCTGTATATACATGTGTGTTTATATAATATATATATATATATATAATCCAAAATATAAGTAAATATCCGCACGAGTAATAGTATAATAAAGAAAAATTAGAACGCCGAAATATCTCAACCGGTTTCATTTTCAAGAGTTATGACATTATTGCTTAGTTACACATAGATTTAACTAAAGAAACGTTGTTTATTCAAGGATACAAACCTGCATTAAACACTCCATAAAATGCAAAACTTTATATGATTTATAAACATTTTCACGCATTATAAATCTGTTTTATTTGATTGTTAACACATAGGTCAGAAGTCAACTGCTATGTAAACAAACTTGTCATTATTATTGTACATATTGTATATTTTTTATCTTGCACAGACCAAAAGTCGGCTGTGTTTTTATTTCCCTTTTTTTTCCCTTTCTCATGTATTATTTCATAACGTTGTATCATGACGTCATAATGATCTTTGTTAAAGCGTCAATACAATCCGTCACGTTTGACGTCATAGTTAAATCTATAATGTGTATAACTAAGCAATAATGTCATAACTTTTGAAAATGAAACTGGTTGAGTTATTTTCGGCATTCTAATTTTTCTTTATTATATATACATATATATATATATATATATATATATTAACTCTAAAGTAGACCTGGTAATACACCAACAATTTTTTTTATAAAAACAAGATAAGATGCAAGTGAATAATGTCATCTAAAATGTCATGGAAATTATATTTATTGAGAAACATCACATATGACCTTAAAAGAAAAGTCCAGACTTGCATTGTAGTCTCACAGTTTAATTTGTATGCCACTGATTTTTGGATACCAGAAGAAGTAACAACAAAAAAGTGAAAGGTCTGTTGCATATTGAATGCTAGCAGCTAGACCTTAACCATTTCTCCTCCATTGTTGTTTTTTCTCACTAAATAGAACATATTGTAAGATAGAGTGTGTGACTGTATCTGTTTATTTTAGTAAATTGTGTACAAAATAATTTATGTATATTTAATTGTAACATAAAATTCAGTTGTGAAAATGGAAAATTCACATTAAAAGAAATAGCAATGTATCAGTGAGACTGACAAATTAGGATTATTAACCAGCACGAGTGTGTGTGGTAGCACCAATCAACCATTAGTACACCGAGCAATGACACTCGGAGGAGCTCTAGGTACACTGAGCTTTGACACTCAAAATACGAGTTCTAGGTACACTGAGCTTTGACACTCTAAGTGTGAGTTCTAGGTACACTGAGCTTTGACGCTCAAAATATGAGTTCTAGGTACACTGAGCTTTGACACTCTAAGTGTGAGCTCTAGGTACACTGAGCTTTGACACTGAGTGTGAGCTCTAGGTACACTGAGCTTTGACACTCTAAGTGTGAGTTCTAGGTACACTGAGCTTTGACACTCTAAGTGTGAGTTCTAGGTACACTGAGCTTTGATTCTCTAAGTGTGAGTTCTAGGTACACTGAGCTTTGATGCTCTAAGTGTGAGTTCAAGGTACACTGACCTTTGATGCTCTAAGTGTGAGTTCTAGGTACACCGAGCTTTGATGCTCTAAGTGCGAGTTTTAGGTACACTGAAAGCACTGACACACACTGAGCAGGAGTTCTAGGTACACTGAGCTTTGACGCTCAAAATACGAGTTCTAGGTACACTGAGCTTTGATGCTCTAAGTGCGAGTTCTAGGTACACTGAGCTTTGATGCTCTAAGTGTGAGCTCTAGGTACACTGAGCTTTGATGCTCTAAGTGCGAGTTCTAGGTACACCGAGCTTTGGCGCTCTAAGTGCGAGTTCTAGGTACACTGAGCTTTGATGCTCTAAGTGCGAGTTCTAGGTACACTGAGCTTTGATGCTCTAAGTGCGAGTTCTAGGTACACTGAGCTTTGACGCTCTAAGTGCGAGTTCTAGGTACACTGAGCTTTGATGCTCTAAGTGTGAGCTCTAGGTACACTGAGCTTTGATGCTCTAAGTGCGAGTTCTAGGTACACTTAGCTTTGACATTTTGAGCATGTACACTGAGTATTGATGCTCTGAGTAGGAGCTCTCACTAAGAGACACTGAACATAGCTGCAGAACTGTACCTCTCTGAAGGGGGATGGAATATACTAGAGAGCTACAGATCCACCCCTATAATGAAAACCTTCGATTTAAGTGCAGGTTTTTCTGTGCACAATAGAGATCTTTTATCGCCTTATTCTTGCATTGCTGTCTCAAAAATTTAATATAAAAAAATTCGTAACATATTTTTCAGCTACAATTGTGTCCAAACATACCTTTAAACATTCAACTTAAGCTTCAAATAATTTTGTTTTCTCCAAATGTATGTAATACAATTTGCCACAAATAGTTTTCAGTATGATGTTATTTTTGAGTTTGAGATAAAGCAGTGCTTAAATACGCATTTTAAAAAGACAAATTACATTGATTACATGTTGGATTTTGCATTTAGTTCAATTTAGACTAAGCTGTATGCCTTCATTAGACTTGGTACAGATTCATCTTGAGAGATTGCAACTAAGCACAAATTTTACCTTGACCTTCTGCATGACTTTGACCTCACATTTCTGGTTTTGCATTTAGCTTATTTTAGGCTAACCCATTGAGGATGCTTTCATCAATCCTCATACACAACAGCTTGATGAAATTTAGATGCTTTATCTTTATTTTCTGTATGACCTTTGACCTTTGCTAGTAGCTCATTGATAAACAACCACAGTGCCAGGGCATTCGTGTCCAATAGACATATTTCTAGTTTCTTATATTCAGTGGTGGATTATTGTTTTGTATCCCAGTGAGAAGATTTTACTCAATTTATGACATCACCATACAGCTTTAAGTAGAATGTAATTTGAAACCTGCACTGTGGATTTGGACCAGCTATACCTATGCAATGTGGGCTCTTCGTTGCACCGTCACATAATTTTGATACAGCACCTAAATGTTAAGGTCTGACATCTCAAAGACCCATGAATTACACTGCTTAGCAAAGGAATAGACTAGCTACTTATTTTAAATCGACTCAGATCTGCCGTGGCCTGGGTTCCAACCAATGACCTAGCTACCTCTCACAAAGTGAATGTTTTACTGTGTGTTGGTCTTAGCGAAGTAATGCGTTTCATGTTGTGCCAGTAATCAAAAGGCCAAGTAGAATATTTCTGAACATTAGATATTGAAATTGCAAACTCTTTTCAAGTATCTTCTCAGTTTTCATTATCCCTCATGGCAGTTTGAATTATTTATTAATAAAAAGATGATGAGTTCTCGGGATTACACAACAGCACAGACAAATATTGTGCTTATAATAGAGAAAAAATTAATTAAAGTAGTAAAATGATCTTTCCCTCTGAAATATTTGTTGTTTTGACCAATAGTGTAACAAGAAATGCAGTATTAAGGCAAAAAGTGACTTGCGGTCTTTACGGGCTGGCAGTAACGGTGTGCTAATTCATTCTGACCTGCTAGTATTGGTTTGACGTCAGTTGTTCTGCAAGTATTGAATTGCTGGGGATATTACATACTCGCTTGTGGAAGTGGAGGAAACAAACTTGCACTAAGGATTATTTTTCTTTAACTTTCTTTTTCATTGCATAGATATTGGAAGAAGTCTCCACATGTCAATTTGAATTGAAAAAAGTGGATATTTGTAGATTTTCCCAAGTGCAAGAAGTCTTTAAAAAGGTAAGGTTAAATTGCTCAAGCTTTATAATTGACCCTGCTATCAGCCCGTAATATTAGCTTTAAAAAATGTATGGTCAACTTCTCATCTATTTCCGATGCTCTAAACAATAAAGTAGTATAATTCATAAGATGTAGGGTAAAGCATTTATAGAGTGTGTATAATGGGCAGCATGAAAAGCTCATTGAAAAGGGGCAAATTTACTCAGTCAAAGCAATTTTTTTGTATCAATGGTAATGTTTTGAATAGAAAATAATAGAGTGTTTGTAGAATTGATCAATATTTTCCACCAGTGGAAAGTTTACCTGAACTCACACATTCATTGCAATCTAATAGTGACTGTGAGGATTAGGGTTATTCCACACAAACCTCAAGTGATCTCAGGATTTTTTTTTTATTAATAATGGGAAATTTGGGGATTCAGAAAACCAGTGTCATTCTATTGTGATTACCAGAACTTTACAGAGAAGGATCGGAAGCAAATACTAGAGCACCATTAACTTGTTTAAAGTATTGCAAAATTAGGTAGTCATCTTGGCCTTTGTAAATTGAGATTTAAATTACTCCTGGTTGTGTGAGGACAATGCTACTGTTGTAGAGTTGTTTACAGTCTTTTTGAAAGAACTCTCATCAAGTTCTGTAAGCTAGTGGTACACCCGGGTCTTCTGAGGACAAGAGTCTTGCCAGAGTGTTGGTTTAACTCCCCTAACCTTACATTACAGACTTTCTAGACTTTATAACATTCTAACAAGTAAATACAAGCTTGTGTCATTAAGACAGAACCGGCAAGCTCAGTGAAAATATAAATTACTGAGAAGAAAGTAAGATTGATCTCAAATTTGTGTTTGTACAATAACCAATTGGCATAGTCACATGGTTGTGCCAGTCTCCAAAAGATTAAAACTAATTTGTAGGAGGATATGCATAATGGGAACAGAAGTAACAGTGCAGACAGGTACATGAATTATAGATGGAAAGAAGACAGTTGTTCTAAAGAGCCTAGTAATGTCATTTTCTGTAAAGGTTGAATAATACAAATATTCTATATAAAATAAAATAAAAAATAGAGTCCATTAATTTAACAACCATATTGAATATTTTTAAGAAAAGTATGTTACAAGTTTGAATGTCAAACAGGTCAAGCATCAGCAATGTTGCTTAGTATTGAATAGTCAAACACATTGGAAACACATAAAAGATGGTTTTATTTTCTGTTTTAATCATTGTAATACAGGTTCAATTACAATGTGGACCATTAATTATAATACATGTTTATATACGATGTACACTATTATAAAACAGTTTCAAACAAGTTTAAATAGCTGTTACCAGACATTTTACCCAACTAGTGTAATGTTCCATTATCAGTATTTTTTTTTATGTATTTATGCTATTATATATATATAAAAATACTACTCTGTTTGTATGATTTTGACCTTTTATGGAGAGGACTTGCAATAACAATGCCTGCTGTTCCATCCATTTATGTTTAAGACTTATAATAAGAGATTGTTAAATCAAATAATGTAAAGGTTATAGCTTCTGGGATAATTATGTCAAAGGTCAAGACCACTACATGTATTACTAAAAATTAAGACTAAATAAGTTTTTGGAGAACTCAAACACTCAACATCAAACTAAACCAAACTTGTAGATATGGTTAAATATTGAAAAGTAATTTTCATACTCTTACAAACAAAGTTTGAGGGGGGGGGGGTATATTGGAATTATTATGTTCATCTGTTTGTCTGTAGAAATGATTCTGGTCGAATATATTCTGAGATGCTAGTATATTGATTTTTCTAAAGATTTGTAAACTTTTTATTGACCATATAAAGATGTGCACCTGATACTTTCATCATGATTGGACAATTTTCATTATTCTGATCACCTTTTTTCTGTTGTCCTTCTGTCCATCTGTCCGTAAACTTTTCACATTTTCATCTTCTCCAGAACCACTGGGTCAAAATTCAACCAAACTTGGTACAAATCATCCTTGGGTGAAGGGGATTCGAGTTTGTTCAAATGAAGGGCCATGACCCTTTCAAAGGGGAGATAATTATGAAAATGCAAAAATAGGGTAGGTTTATTTAAAAATCTTCTTCTCAAGAACCACTGTCCCAGAATGTTCAAATTTACATGACAGCTTCCTGACATAGTACAGATTCAAGATTGTTAAAGTCATGGCCCCCAGGGGTAGGGTGGGGCCACAAGAGGGATTGAAGTCTTACATGCAACTATATATGGAAAAAATTTAAATATGGACCATGGTGACTCAGGTGAGCGATGTGGCTTATGGGCCTCTTGTTTATTTTTAGTTGGGTTTTTTTTTTCAACTTTTAAATATGGACTGAATCATTTTGTTTTAGATTTTATAATTATGTGTTCTCTCACAGAGACTACTGCATAAGTTTAGGAGGGGGTATAATGAAGTCATCATTTGTCCATTTGTATGTGGACATGATCTTTTTTTTCATTTTCTAAGAGACTAGAGTATGAATTTTCCTAAAAATTTGTACATGCTTTATTACACCATGATTATTAATGAATATCAAAGTGAATGGAATTGAGTGTATCCTGTAACTTTTATTCAGGTGAAACATGGATAATGTTGAAGCTTGTGTCTTTCTGGTCTTCAGCTTTACAACAATTCAAAGATGAGCTCCACGGGAGATATTAGTCCCAATAGGACAGATTTAATTGGGGGGGGGGGGGGGACAAGGTATGGTAGTTGTTTCTGGGGGAAAAGATATCTAAACACCCTATATTCAGTAGTCAGTTAAAACTAGACAAGGACTATAGGTATAATGTGATGGATAAAGATATCCACACACCCTATATTCAGTAGTCAATTAAAACTAGACAAGGACTATAGGTATAATGTGATGGATAAAGATATCCAAACACCCTATATTCAGTAGTCAGTTAAAACTAGACAAGGACTATATGTATTTCTGCTTTGGGGGTCACTAAAAATAGGCTCACGGTTTCTGATGGTAAAATGGTTGTGAATGAGGGGGAGGGGTGTCACAGAATATGTTGCCTATGTCTGAATTTCTGGTGTTACTCCAGACATTTCATTAAACGTGTACTATTATAAGTATCAAAATGTTTAATGAATTTGAAGTTGAATGAAAAAGTGAATTTCTTGATTTAAAATAGGTCCAGCTACATTAATGTTTATGTAAGCTTATTAAAAAGGGGGAGGGGTTGACTAAAATGAGTTCTGTGTCATCCATTCAGTAAAAGTGGACATTTGACCTTGTATGTTGTTTGGTGTCAAATTGCTGTGAGGTATAGAAACAAGTGAAGGTTGAATAGACGTAATTGCAAAGAAAAGTGAAAATCACTGGCTGTAGAACTATTTCCCACCCTTTTCATATTGATCAATGAATGTTTAGAGATATTTGATATGCTTTATGAGGACTGAAACATGAGAATGGATACTAAAAGCTATACTTTTCATTAGGAACTCGGTAATGCAATTTTCACTGACAAGCTGGGAAACCTCAGTGGTATTACTTAAACTTGGTTGCACAACAATTGAACAAAATGATAACGTAGGTGTAGCATTAAAAATTCATGCCTTTAAGTTTTCAATAACTACTCAAATATTTATTATCACCAAACACTTCTGTTTTTACATGCAGTGTCAAATTTGAATATTGAAGAGAGCCCCTTTAACCAAACATTGTAGAGTATTAATAATTATACCAATAGTAGGGCCTTTCTCCCCTATCTTTTCCGCTCGACTGCTCACCACTCGTTCATGTTTGCCATAGTATGGGCTTTTCTTCTATGTACACATCTTCACATTTATTGCATACACTACACTGTTTTCATGCTTGTATTTCTAAAGTGGCAATATAGTGAAATTTCTTCTTAAAAATATTGTGTTTTTGCACAGGGGATTACCATAATCATTTGACTTAGTAAGGTAAGAATGTAATAACATTATTGATATTTTCTTGTTATCTTCATTGTATATTGGTGTAGATCTACTGTTAGTAGATATGCCCATAAATTGTCAAGTGTTTATACAGTGTGAGGTTGAATTATGATAATTGTTATAAAGCCCCATGACTTTCAGCTGGAGGTCGTGTAAGCGAGACTGAGGTAGAGAAATGTGTCTCACTACACTGCTAGTGTGTGTTTTTTCGTTGTTCAACCATTTCCATTCCTTGTAGAATTTCACAGTTTCTTCGTTAATGGGTTTGGGGGAGTCACGTTTCTGCTGTCAAAGTGATGCTGTACCAATGACAAGGTGTAATTCCCTTTTCTAGAAAAATTGTCAAACAGTATTCAATCAGTGAACGATACTCATGACTTATTTATTATTTCTTGTAGATTTCTCATAATTGAGTCCTTTGTTTTCTGTTGTCTTCATCAAAGTCACAGTATGTAAACTTTGAACATTATTTCCGGGAGCATTAAGTATGATATAATCCTTTAGTTTCATGATTTCCGAGGTCACTCATCTCTGAGGTTTTAACAAAGTCACCATTAAATCATGTCAATGATCACCTATGCTTCATTTCGTTTGTCAAGATATTCATATATTATGGAAATGAGTGGTAATTCATGCTACCTTTAAACACTAAATTTAATTACATTTCATCAAGGAAATAATATTTCGAGTCCTTTTAATACTTGCCGCAGGGCTTGTGAACAAGTCATCTGTCTCTTTTCTTCATTTACTTCAACCTAATTTGTTGATGTCATTCTCACTACTCTGAGTTAAAGTGATGTTGGGTTTTTTTTTTTTAAATTCTGTAATCCAGGAGAGAGGTTATAACTGAGATGCATTGAAAATCCAACTGCAGGCCACAGCTCTTTTGGGGTTCGCAGCTATGAATAGCACCTTTACTGCTTACATTAACATTTCTGAGATAACCACAATTCTGCATAATGGATTTTTGAATACACACAATTTGTATTTTTAGAGCATTCTAAGATATTTATGCCAGATATACCATCTAGGGGCACCTAGTATTTGACATACTGTATATAGGGAATTTTTTCCAAGCGCTTTTTCGCAGTAAATAAATTCACCCATAGCCATATACCTGAAGGATGTACATAACACTTGAGAAAACAGTTATATATTAAAAAGTAGAGATATTTGAAATTATATTATTAAAATTGAAAGTTTTAGAATTTGCTTTATTGAAAAAATGCTGATTAAGTGGAAATTCTCCGAGGAAAGATTCAAAACCCATAGAAATTTAAACTCATGATCTACAAATGGGCAGCCTCTCAAATTAACCCACTGTCATTCAGGCCTTAAACATTGTTTGAAATAACCGTGCGCCCGACCACCCGAGACATAGATTTTGCTTTGGGCGAACAAATTCATTGTAGAAACATCTGACCGGACATTCTAAAATTTGGATGTATCAAATGTACTTGATGTACCAGTAACGGATTTGTAACATATACAATTATATATGATCAGGATCAAAATCAAAGTTATTGAAATTGAGTCGCTTTAATTAAAAGATAGGGTTTTTTAAAAATTAATTTAAAGAATGGTAAACGTTATTTTCCCAGGGTTAGTGGATCTTTTGGCAAGGCTTACAATTTTTACAAGCAATCAGCCCGGCATGTCTAGAAAATTTTTACAGCGAATTTCAATCACTGCCTTAAAGTTTAGAAGGGCAAGAGATATCTTACTGATATTTATTTTTCCATTTATGGTTTGAAAGGGAGGCAGTCATTTTCATCCTTAAAGTTTATGTTTAGGATTGTAAGCCAAGGCAACAAAATTTCAACCTTATACAGGGCATCCTTAAAGTAAAATTCACAACTGTAGAATAATGACAAATTGAGTGAAAATAGAAAGGGCAAATTATCTAGTATACAGTATCTGTTCATCTGTTTTTTCAACCATGTGCATCCCGTGGGAATACGGGTTAGAATAGGTCCTCAGTAACCCTTGCTTATCGTAAGAGGTGACTAAATGGGGCGGTCCTTCGGATGAGACCACAAAAACCGAGGCCCCATGTCACAATAGGTGTGGCACGATGAAGATCCCTCCTTGCTCAAATGCCGTAAGTGCTGAGCATAGGCCTAAATTTTGCAACCCTTCACTGGCTATGGTGACGTCTCCATATAATTAGTGAAAGATTCTCGAAAGGGACATGAAACAATATACAATCAATCAACCATGCGGTGCACATTTACTTCTAATTTCATATGTCTTTGGGTGACAAAGGATTTAACAATCTTATGTTGCTTACTTTGAATTTATGTGTTGTTGTCTATTACCATTTTATCTTCAGATATGATTTTTCTCAGCTTTAAAGCATAATTCCGCTTTCCGGATTGTAAAAATCCATTCTCTACATAACGATTCCGCTTCCGGAAATTTCTAGATTCAATCAATTTTACGAATCTTATTTTCTGGAATATCTGGTTTTGACTTCGAATTTTATTTAGCGGTCAATATTTCCTCATTATATTCTTCTCGTTAATTGGTTGAATCATTGTGATATCACCCAATCAGCAAAATGAACACTGATTGTAAACACATGGAGCTTACAAAAATGTACGTAAAAGTAGTACAAAGAGACAACAGTTATGTTTACAGCCATTGACAAGGTCCAGCTTTTAAAGAAGATTTTAGTCAAATTTTGGTACATTATGTAGGACCTTTGCCCAAGACTAAGTTAGGGAACCAATACTTACATATTTAAAAAATACTCTTATCAGCACTTTTATAAGGCCTGAAACCTCAAAATTGGTTCACATGATTCATTTTCTGAAAAGCTTCTGAAAGTCAAAATATCCATTTTCGGCAGCTAGGAGCCTTTGGCCCCCTGGACCCCCTGATCTAGGGATGCTGCCTTTTAGCTCTGGCACTGCCCCAAGATACCCCGCTGGGGAAGGACCCCCAGACCCCCCTTCTGCTTTTTCTTTCTGTAGTATCAAGTCTGAACAGTGTACATGGTTTGATTGTGTCTGTATTTTGGCCTTAAAAATATATTGACTTAATAAGAATGTTTATCTGTAAAATGAAAGTACAAAGACTGCTAAACACCTGATAAATTGGTGTTCTACAATGATGTATGCATTTTGTGTGTATGACAGATTAATTCAGCTGGAGGGGGGATGGTTTATTTTAATATGCAAATTTGATACATGTTAAAGATTATATTAAAATGTTCAAGAATTAAAAATTTTTTGCTTTAATGGTTTTACTCTACATTTACGGATAACTAAAGTTTTCATAGGACATTTTTTTGTCAATTTTGATTAAACTGTAAAATCACTGATTATTATTTTAGTTGTTGATAGTGAAATGACTATGTATAACATCACAAACACATGGTGTTCTTGCTATTTTCTATGAAATTACCAAAAATCACCCCTTTTCAGACCCTATGATGGCTTAAGAAAGTATGGGCTTCATGTGTCGATTATGACAAGAATGACACATTTTATCTTTCAATCTAAATGTTGCAAATGCATAAATCTAGTTTTGATCAATGCATGTGGCCCATGGTTTCTACTGGATTGATTAGCTGAAATGTTAATCTTGATAATTCTCAAGGAAAACATATATAGATAATTGGCAACTTTATGACATCTTGTTGCAAAATACAAATCAATTTTAGGACATTAGAGTTTCTGATTATTTCAATATGGATATTGCTGAATTTCAGAAAAATCAAAGAATATTTGAAAGACTATATTGTCAAACTTTGTCCTTTGGTTGAATACTTGGAATCTAATATTTTGCTCAATTAGAGGTGTATGTCACCAGGTTTAGGTGAAGTGCCACAAATGTAGGCAGTAAGGGTCATTTAGCAGGGAAAGTTCTTTATTGTTCCAACTCCTACCAGTGTGCGGGACCTCTGTTGGTCAGGTCTCCTCTGAAAGATCCACACCTCTAATGCCGAGGGCGACGGAACTTATCAACTCATTCATGTTGCAGCAGATCTCTCATTTCTGACGTAAGCCCTTTACTGAGTGCTGACTGAGTTATCATATAGATTTGAATTTTGTTCAGATCAGGGCCTTTTTACATCAGTACATTGAACATCAGAATTTCTTCTCAAGAACAACAAGGCTACGATTTGTTAAATCAATGTAGGGTTGGTAACACACTAAACACAAAGAATAGACTAGTGATCAAATACAGAGATAACTTCTAACGGTTACCAGTCCAGGCTCCTTAGACCATCAAATTAGAGTTGGGCTTATTTTTGAGCTCAGTTTCAATTATTTCCTATTTATTTATTTTACAAAAAGGAGCTTCAGATTTTGGCCAAAAAGCCTGTATTAATCATCCAGCTCTGATTTTTGTAAACAGTTAATTTTCCTCTCAAGAGCAACAGGTTGACAAATAAGAATAGGAGTATTTTAAGATGGTATACATTTAAACTCATAATATCTTTTAAATGATGAATGTTTGCACCATGAGGAATAATAAATCATGGTTATTGTAAGAGTGACTGACTGCTTAGAGTTGTGACCAGTGGGCCACTTTTCATGATCTCAGCATCTCAGATGCCAGGAACGTCTGTAATGTGAATAGGATACATACTGGTTGATGCACTGAAGAAGAAAGTGTCAATGATGTGCTATTGGAAGTGTGTCATACCAACATTTTATGACTCTGGTATGTATGTTTTATGTGCAGTTGATCATTTTATATGGGTCCTTTTGTCATCTGTGTTAGTGCTGCCTTTCCTGCCAATGGTGACATAATGTGCAGTCGGGTCCTTTTTTGTCCTAACTTGCTGCAATAACTAAGCCATATTTTGGTGTGTTTTATGGAAATTGATTATTTGTCATGCATATTTAAGTGCCAAATCAATTTGTGGCTATCAATTTATATAAAACTTTATGTGACGGTTATAGATAAGGCACAAATCAATAGGCTATAATGGATTCCTTGTGCTGCGGTTTGTTTTTACCATACAGCACTAAAGATGATACAGTGTAGTGTTCACAGATTGTCAAGATGTATGTTTGTGCAGACTGATTCAGTACACAAAAGCTTTTTTTCACTAATATTGTCTTACCATCTTTCATACTCAGGTCCTCTCATGTAAAACTGATAAATATTTTAGATACTTGTGTTTCCTCTCCAGTTAACTGTATTGTTACAGCTGTTGATTGTTGGTGAAAGTTGTCTCTCTCTCTCTCTCTCTCTCTCTCTCTCTCTGTTTCCTTTATTTTGTTTTTGCTCACCTAATCTTAAATGTGCTTTATCTGTCATCTGTCTGTTTGACCAGAACCTTATGTCAATGGAATATATATTGACATGCAAAAGAAACTAAACCTCCAATTTTCGGTAATATTTTTATCATTTCATTAAGATATATTGTTTAATTTTTACAACTGATAGAAGATAAACATTCTATTCTATTGGATAATGCAGTGAATTATTGCATTGACAAAAAATGTTCAGGTTTAAGAGATGGATCTTAATTCTGGTATGTCCATTGAGGGGCCCATGTTTGCCCAACTCTTAATTTTGTATTCCTTATAGGAGGTATGAGATTGATAACTGTCATTGTCTTCACCTTTTTCATTGAAATTTTCATACTTCAAGAATAAATATCCCCCCCCCCCCCCACCTTTAGCATTTGTTGCTGCTTGAATTCTGCAATGCCTAAAGTTTGTTACATAGTTTGTTTGTGAAATAGGGGTGTTCTGTCACTCTTCCAGAAGTCCCTGACACAAAGCGGGTAGATTCTCTGCTGGATTTGCGCATGTTCAAATGCCCCAATCTAACATGTCCCACACATGCTTTTCTGGTGAGAGATTGATGTGATATTGGGCCCAAAGTAATGTGTCGACATTGTGTTGGTGAAGATAGTCCATCGCATGTCGCACTACGTAATACTTGGCTTTGTCTTGTTGAACTGAAGGACAAACGGCACAAGAACAGGTCGCAGGTCACAGTGTACTGTTGAACTGTCAAATTGTCTTCAGTGAAGACCAAGTGGGTTTTACAGCCACTTTAGATCCCCCCACACACTCTCGCACCATAACTCTTCCACCTTTTAACCTGCCACCCTGCAGTTATTGGTATTTAACGTTTACCATGACGTCAAAAGACATGCTGATGCCCATCTGAGTTATAAAGTATAAATCTTGGCTCTAAACATCCTTTACGCAATATGAGAAACAAATTTCAACATGGGAATATTCTTTACCACTGCCTGGTTCCTGAGGGATAACAAACAGGTCTGAAACGCATGAAATGCTGTCTCATGCATTTGTGCACTTGCCTATTCGGGTATGTATTGATATCTCACAGACACAAGAACGCATAGTGTGACCGAGTTCAATCAGCCATGAATTGCTTGGGAATTTGTATCATATCGTGCAATTCAAATTTGCTAACAATGAATTTTTCATATTATAAATCATTGGAATTGCATTTCACCAGAGATAATGGACCGATTAGTTGAATTTATAAGACTATACATGTATTTTCATATTCCATATGAACAAATCGGCAGTAGTTTTTGAAACTGATGTGCAAGTATTAGTTTCGTGTTTTGACTTGCTGTGATATCCAAAGGTTGTACAATTCATAGTGGTCATGGACCTCTTATTCTGCCAATCGATGATTCTTGGTGATGTCATAATTTTCAGAAATGATTTCATTAAACAAACATAGTTATAGATGTATAATCTTTTTTATGTAATCCTTGATTAAACAGAGAAAACTAAATGTTGAAAATAAACTAAAAGAAAATGGCATCATGAAGAAGAAAGTTTGAAATATTTCCATATGCTCCCCCCTTGATTTAAAAACTTTTAAGTAACGTTTAAGATATATGTCTCTTGGATCAATAAATCTGAAACTTTTAAGGAAGTTATTGCAGTCCCAATTGATAAATGTAACAGGTGTTTTAATTGTAAAGCATGTTTTTATGTTGTTGTGTCCTGTGAAGGGGCATTAATTAATTAATCCTCTTTGACAAATTAGGAACTTGTACCAATTGAGGACCTTGATTGGGATGATATTTTGATTAAAGTCCACAGTAACTGATTTCGAGCATAAACCATATTCTACAAGCAATAGCATTGAATTCAGGGCCCGGCAGAAAAATGTAAATGTTAAAGAGCTGGAATAGCAAGTTGATGGAATAAAAATGATCAAACAAGGTAGGAAATGGGACTAAAAATAATTCTCATACTTCCCTATTTTTCAATAAAAAAACAAAAAAAAAAAATTGCAAAGAAGTATGATAAGTGGGGATGTACTCTAAACTACTTAAATCTCCTCAAATAATTGTAATTTATCATAATCTTGAGAGCCATATACTTGTCACAAAGATACATTTGTTTGGTGTAGTCTTTCAGATTTTCTTTCAATTTACTCAGATAGCCTTTTGGTGTGTTGCAAATCAGATTAAAACAATCTTCCTTCATCCAATAATCGTAAATAATAAGTTTGCTTGTACTTTTGCTCTGTTTAGACATATAATTCTAATCATTCACTTTTTTCTAATTAGCTTTCTAGATCATTATTATCTAGTAAAGAAAAAGCAATTAATACCTACACAAACAGATTATATGATCCGATATTGAAATAAAGCTGCTTTTCACAGTACACGAGACTCTCTTCTGAAAATCAATCACAAAAAATAAGCTTACATTTGAAATCAGTTAAAAGATATACAGACATGTTAAAAAATAATTCTTGTTTGAGAGGAAGATTCATTGTAAGGAAAAAAAATCCACCACATGGTGCCAGGCAATAAGACTAGCAGAAGGCAGAAGAGTTGCCATGACGTCAGCCTCACATTTCATTAGGGAAGTCTGTACATATGTGATATCATAGATTTCAACAACACATCTTTTACCTGGCAATTTTCTGCATAATTCTCAAGCTTGTATGTTGTCTCTCCATGCATTGGATATCAGGTGAAAACGGAATCCTTGAGGAAATCAGAATACATTTTACATTGTGTAATGAGAGAGATTAAATGTAAGTTTTGTTTTAATTGTTTTCATTATATGTGTTTCAGTACTTTACCTCCTCCCCTTAATTTTGCACTTTCTCTTGATAGATGCTGAGAGGTATTTTGATGGATTTCATTGGATGTCTTACAAGTTTTGTTGCATGTGTTTAATATTTATCGTAGAGCTCAAATCTGATGTGCAAACATCATGGAGTATTGAAAATATCATACATTTTCTGTACCAGTAATTCACTTCTTTTTCGAAGCCATTGTGTGACTGTTAATTTGTTGATTTACTTAGGTGTGAAATTCAATTCATGTGTTTCTGTCTTTTTGTGAAACATGCCATTGAAGTGTAATACATAAAGCGAGTTATGATTTATGATAATATTGCAGAGGCTCTTTGTAAATGCCTCTTTGCTCTCTACAAACTAATTGATACTTAAAGGATTTTAATTATTGATGCTGGTAAATCACCAGACACGAATTCCCCCCAGAAAAATGGCTATGATATATATACTTGTGTGTATTGGGGGTGCTGTCAAGATTACCACTGCTTAGAACCATGTGAATGACTCATCCCTCCCTAGTAATATAGGGTCAAGGCCATTAAGATAAGGAGCAAAGGTGGAAGGGGCCTAGTTTTTTTTAATAGGATAACTCATTACAGGTGGGTTGCAAAATTAAGAGCTCTTTGAGAATCCTGAGCTTGGAATGTGTTCAGATTAGTACTGTTGGGCACATTATCTTTGAAATTAAAGTGCATCTTAGTCCCGGGTTTGCATGAACATATATTAAATGCCAAATATTTCAATTATGGAATATTACTTCAATGGCAAAACAATTAAGAATAGTTAATGAAAATTAATGAGTGATTAAGTTAGAAGTGAATTGTCAAATGTACTTGATGAAAGCTAACTTCTTTTTTTTTTTTTTGGTAGGATAATGTTACCAAAATGTTTAAATACAGCTAGGATACAATCTTCATACCATGCAGATATTTTACATTACACATGCAAACTAACATGTTTTGTGGATTAATAACCAATTGTATCATTAGTGTCAGATCTTGATCCCAAAAAAATATCTCACTGGGTTACAAACTACATCGATTATAATGAAATATTTAATAAAGACATTTCTCCCTGACTAGATGTATATAAGTTTGTGTAGTTTAAGACATTTCTCCCCGACTAGATGTATATAAGTTTGTGTAGTTTGAAGGACTTGTTGTGTGGAACCTCAGTAGAGTAAGCTAGTCGTGTACATGGATTAGGAACAGGTAATATAGTAATTAATGTGTTCTGAGGATTGTATGTAATCTACTTTGTGTGTCACAAGAAACTATTACAAACACACCCAATTAATGATGAATGCAGACGTATGGCAATACAAGTCAAAACCCAGTACTGACTTCAGTCATAATGTGAACAGATTTTTGTGTGAAAAGTTTTTGTGGACAATAGTCTGTCAAAATACATTGTTTGGTGTTGTAGAAGTATTAATGAGAGCTTGTTTTGGAGACGGTTCTTTGACACAGAAGTCATTTTCCAGGAATTCCAACAGTGTTAGTGTTTCTAAAGGATAACTGAATTTATGCAACTTGGAGTGTTCACAGTTGTGACTCTCACTGTGCTAGCTTAAATTAGTTTCTCACATAGTAATAATGAAACAGATTTCCTTCACCAAAGCAATCCACCCACCCAACCCTAATTTGATATTCTAAGTCCAGATTAATCAGTTGAGGTCCACCGTTGGTAAAGTTAATGTGTGAAATCATCCAAGCCAAAAAAAAAAAACCTCGCACCTTGGTGGAGTATTAAAGCAGTTGACTGTTGGGGATTGTAGAGTACTGTCGTGCAGAGGTACTCTTTTAGATGTGCTAACTATTGGGCATAAGGCATAGCATCAGTCATTTACGGTAAATTTTATACAGACGTTCAACTGACTTTCATACATGCTTTGACTAACTCCTTGATTCGACAGAAGTATGCTATTTAATGACTTTAATACAGTTGGCGCTTTCACAGAAATGCTGACGTACAAATTATGTAGCCGCATTCCTTGGAAAAGTCGCAAATGTTGATGCAACATTGAAGTGGGTTGACACAAGGAAAATAAGACATTGATGTACCAGTGGTGACGAGGCACTGGGCATCCGGAGCAAAACGACTGTGACCTTGTTTTGTCGTACACGGAAATTTAACTTTAGTCAAATTCACTTCCTATACCATCACTCGAGTACGAGTATAGCTGTGTATCTGAGCATACTAAGTTTCAAGAGGTTCAGTGGTGACTGAGTCAAAAGGATCAAGATAATTAGGTAAATGCTACACATTATTTCATTTTTGTAACCTGTTTGTCATGTGTTATACAATATATAAGATTGGTTCATAAATTTTCAAGTTGATGTGAAATGAATCACTTCTCAGACTAATTGTTGTAAGACATTGTTTATGCCAGAAGTTCTTTACAAAACAATGTCTGCTGCACATCCTGCAGATTTAACATATCTTGCATAGGTGATAAACAAGTATTTCTTATGACCTAATCTAAAGAGTTTGTGAAGGATTTAGTAATAATAAGATTTTGTCCCCCAGGTTTAATGTTATGTAATTTTGACACACATAAACTGATATTTTTTGCAACCTTTCGACAGTACAAATTATGAAAGATTTTGACAGTTATAAATTGATAGCTTTGGCGGTATGTTCTTACCTTATTGGATAGCCTGTAAAATCCTCAGATTTATGTAATATTTAACAGAATCCAGAGAGTTTTTAGGGAAATAAATTGTGTACAGGAGGAAAACACATAGACTCCATGGAAGTGAAAAACTGCTCTGAGAAAATACATTGTGTATGGTTTTATAGGCAGCATTGCTTTAATTTTAGATTGTAAATACTGTCTGTATTTATCTTTGCTCTGGCTATTTTCGTAAGAAGAATTTGTAGTAGGACAAAAAGATATTTTCGTCGTAGTAGTGTAATATTTTTAGCTCTGACAGTGGGCAAATTTAGATAAGTTGTATTCTAAAACTGGATAGCTAAATCTGGCAGCATTACAATTGTGTATTACTCTGGCAGGCCGCAGTAATGCTTAGCTATTTTTATTTCATCATCAATATCCAATGTGATATCATTGAGCTCCAATATGGTTTATGAAGTGCAAGTTAAATAAATACCTGAATGTGTCAGGAAAGACCTGAAACGAAGGGGAGGAATTGATCTTTGTTAAAGTCTGTGTGTACATTATGAAAAACAAGGTTTATGTCGTCTGGTCGTTTAGTACACAATACCGCATTAGATAAGCTAATTTCATATGCAGTATAATTCTTTATGGTTGTCATATATGTCATCCCAAGCATCACAAAGTCCTACACCTAGCAGGAGGTGGAGAAAACAACTAGGAAAGACTGTGTCGTGGATTTGCAGTTGGCATCACAGCATGACACAAGATTTTGCAGCAAGGCCTTTTGGTAATACATCATCATCATGGTGAATTTTAATGAGTGCTGTCGTGAATATTTATTAAACTGAGACTCAGTTGTTCTTTGGCTGAGTTTCAGATTCTTAAAAAACAGTATTTGTAATGTTGATGTTGCCATCTGTCAACTTCATACAAGAGTTGTAGCAAATTCTTGTGCTGTACCACTTTCAAATTTTGCTATTGCAACATTTCAAAAAATTTATAGTCCAAAATTTTGCCCATTGATTACTGGTAATTGATAATGTGTAACTTGATTCAATCAATACTGTTTCTTACTATCTCAGGTCATTGCCATAGACTTCAGAGATAAAGCTGTTAAGATATATATTGATTCAACTTCAGAATACAGTGCCTCTCAACACCTTTAGCAGGAAATGTGATTTTAAGGATCAAATCTTCATTGAAGGGACATGACCTGATCATTGGCTTACAAATGTCAGACATGTTATCTGTTGATTCCTGTACTTTTCAATGTCATTACCAAAAAAAAATTATTATACAATGTACTTTACTTTAAAAAGTCATCTGATACAGTCCAAAACATTTAATGTTTAGCCTATACTGACAATTAGGGAGATTTATAAGCATATCACTTTGCTGAAATGGTATGGATATGTCTGCTATGATCACGGTAGTCTAGCATCGATGGTCATTCAATTATAATACTAAGCAGTACTGAAACGTGTAATCTTGTACTAGAAGGATCGGTCACAAGTACAGGAAATTCACATTGATAACAGGAGGGTTCAAATCTAAAGGTTCAACAGCAGAACAAATCAATGGGTCAATGAAGACCATCTCTGTAGAGGGCCTATCTTGTTGAACATGAAGCATCGGAAAATTTGATAATAACTCTTCTGTAATTTCTTCCCCCACTATGAAAAAAATTCCTGAATCTGAATATTAAGTGAAGAGGCCTATTTAATGTTAATTTCCTGTGATTTTTTAAATAGTTTTTAGAAGGAGGCAGCTAATTTAGAGAAGGCACTTCTCTCGACCTTTTTAGTGTAACCGCTCATAAATATAGATATTATAGTAATTCATAATCTGTTCATAGTTACAAAACATTTCTATTTTTACTTTAGAATTAATTCAATAAATTATTTTAGCTTGAAAATTAAAGTGCAATTTTTCTAGCAAAGGCATGTATTTGTTTAATTCATGTAACAATAATTGTCTTGCATATAAATGTTTTGTCATTCTGAAATTTATATGATGGAAAGTGGGAGCAAAACTTATGCCATTTTACCCCCTAATTTTATGGTAATGTTATTGAAATTTTACCTTGGTGTATTAATTATTCGAAATTGAAATTTATAGCATTTTATATATAACAAAATGCATTTATGTTTTCTGATTACATAGGTGAATAAATAAGTATGGATGACTATGACACTGACACAAATTTTAGCATTGTTAATTAAATGACATTAAACGAAGAGAAGATTTTTTTGTGCTTGAGCGGACTGACGGGCGACTGTGGTAGCGGTCTAGAGGTTTGATTTGGAGCCCAGTCTGTCACTGTCTGTATGGGTCCTCGTTTGGATATGAAATATATTTCTCAGTGGTATGAGATATGAACAGGTTGCAGATAGTGTAGACAAGGACAGGTATGTTTATTAATATATGTATTAGGTTTTTTTGCAGTTTATGATTAAGATTTGTTTTCACTTGTTTCTAGAATAGAATAGTGATTTTCTTGTGTTTAAAGGTTCAGGTTTATAGCCTGTGGTGTTCCTAAAAATAAGTAAATACTAGTTTTGATATAGATGGGCAGTCGGGTGTGAAAAAATTGCTTGGCACATATACTATCATAAATCTTGGTCATTTAAGATCGTACTTCTTATTTTAGCTCCGCTGGAGGTATTTTTAGCCTTTTGTGGTCTAAACTTAGGTTACTAGCAAACATGCTGTCTTGTCAGGAATTTAAATATTTTACACACATGCTCAGTTGATTATGATCATGATAATTAATCTGTTGAAATAATCTGGAACTGCAATGAGTCCGTGTGTTTTGCCAGCGAATATTAGTCCACTTAAATGCTGTCAGACAGGTATGATAGATATTTTGTTTAATGTGTCCTTAGAAGGAAAAAGTTCTTTAAATTTTAGAGTATTTGTGTTTGACATTTATGTCTATAAATGCACTGCTTTGACTCCTAATTTTGGTACAAAACATCCAGTGCAGTCGGAGGTTCTCGATGTGACATGTATTGAAATGTAGCTTTTCACCATCATCACTGTACTAACATGATCATTCTTTGTGCAATGATTCAATGGTATTTGATTTCTACTTGGTGACATCAATCTTAAATTGATTATGTAGAATGTCGTACAAGCTAAAGCGCTGATAATCAGTTTAAATTTCTGTTTCTTTTAACTTGAAAGAGATTTTTATCAGGTAATGATTGTTATATAAGAATTTCTGTATTGATTATTCAGAGAATAAAGAATACTGGTGAACATGTTTTCACATTTTTCAACTACACCTACATTATTGAGAAAATAGTGTCAGATGTAGCAGTCCATGGTGCATCATGTTGTACTATGACAAGAGCCCCTCGGTTAAGGTTCATTGCGCTCCTTACATACCTCTATAATAAAAAAATAAATGAAATAAACTAAAATAAGATGAAAATAAAGTGTACTAAAATTAAAAACAAAAAATATATATAGATGATAGCATAGAGTAAGAGTGTCGCTGCTGAGCATCTAGCTGGCTGGGGTACATCATGTTGCAAAACCTGTTTTTGGTGTCTTTCATACGATTGTGTCCAACAGACACCGTAATCCACTGTTGCTGAAGTCTCAGGGTGCCGCAGTCAATGTACTAAGAGAAAGACTGAGTTTGTTTTCTTTCATGTTATAAAATATAAATGAAACTGTGAGTTACGTATTGATCATCATGGTTACCAGAGAGGAATGGCTGCCTCATTAGCCATGTATCAGGGTCAGAGGAGCATTGACTTGTTTATTGTTTTTAGTAATTACGGATCTTTTTCTTTTATTCATTTTATCAGTAATGGAAGTGCCTGTTTGATGAATTTAAAATTGTAGGAGTTGTAGAAACAAATATTCCCAACATCCATGATGCGATTGTATTCACAATGTGTGTTGTATCTCATATGTAAAACATCTTAAGGAAGGAAGCTGGGACTATCTTTTGACTTGTATATCTGGTGAACAAGATATACAGAAAATATAAGTCAGCTGTGAATATCGATAAATAGAATAGAAGAAAACAAAACCCACTATGGCCAAATGCTGAAAGAAGGAAATTGATATAGAGAATTTTCCCTACTCCACTCTGAAGTAGGATCCAATCTGAGAGTGTCTTGTAGTGAACTTGTTGAATATGACAATCTGTGATGATATTGATTTATATCATAAAACTGTCAATGTAGAAAAATTCAAGAATTTCAGAAACAGAATATTTCAACGTATATTATTACATGCAATAGTTCTACATTTCATGGGAAATAAATCCCTGGATTTCTTGGAGGAACCTGAGGGGTTTTTTTATTATTATTTTTATGTGTTTTTCCGTCTGGCAAGCTGCTAGGTTCTCTGCAATTTGATCAGATACAAAACAGATATAAAACATGGCGTAACCTTATAATATATATACTTTTATTTCCTATTTTAATCCATTCCAAGTGAAGTCAACAGTATTACAATTGGGAGTTGGCCTTGTATGGGTGTTGATGCTTTTGTAGAAGTGATAATTATGGTAATAGCACTATGCAACACTTTCCTGATTTGCTTGGAGAGGTGATAATAGAGATCCACCTCCAGAAAAGTCATGTACTTCTAGTAATGTGTCTGTTTTTGATACTGTTGTATGCTCTTTTTTCTATGAAAGTAGTGCAGAAATATTGGATAAAATCTGTACATTGGGTGAACAAGAAGTTGTAGAAAAATAACATAGATAGATGTATACTCCTTGCTGTGAGATTTATTTAGAGAGGTACCTGCAATTGCAAATTACATGTATCAAAATACCTTTCATGACAGGTAAGATTTAAAGTGTTTGACCTTGCTGTGAAATCCTGTTAAATCGGATAAGTCTTTGAGGTACATTTCATTCATTATTTTGACCAAGCTCAAGTGCAAATAAGAGTCAGAACCAAACAGCTGACTTTGAAATTTGTATCTGAATGATTATTTCATAGATTATTGTCAATAAGAAAAGAAGTTTTTACAGGTATATTTTTAAAGATAATGAATAAAACATATATAATGATACTTGCATGCACCAGTACACGCACTTTTTTTCATTCAGACTTAATCAAATGCATATATTCAGACAGTTTTATGAATGACTACATAGAAATATGATAGAAAGACTAAAGCTTGCCTAAAATAAATTTGCATTTACTTTTAAAAAAAAACACTGACTGATTTATCATTGAATGGTAATTTTTTTTCTTTAAAGTTTATTTTTTTATGAATTAGGTTGACAGATCCACAATGTCACTGCTTTTTTGTTTAATTTTGTGATCATCATTTAAGGTTTTGAATTGAGAAAAGGGGGCTTTGTGATTTTTGTCATTAATACTGTTTTTCCCAGAATTTGCCGTAAACATTAATTAGACTGAATTACACCTCAAAAGTATTCATTAAGTGGTGAAATGTGCATGCATGCTGAAAAATATTTACATTAACTTAAATATCTTGGTTTCAAGCACCTAATATGCAACAATAACACCTTAATGAGAGGAGACCAGGTGTATATGAGGGGCATTATTCAGGCATCAACCCTTGATTGTCCTTCTAAGAGCACTGGCCCAACTGATGCAAATGCAGAGCATTGAGTTGGTCTGTGGAAATTTCCAAGCCAGGTAGAATCACAGGTTCCCTATTGCCCACATGGGTTTATCAGTGCAGGCCAGATAAAACTTCTCGGTATGTTTATCAGTGTTGTAGCATATGGGTCATGAGTTAGACAGGTCTGCCCACTCAGGAACTAGTGTCGCCTCACAGCTGCAGAAACTCAAGACTGGACTGCAGTTTGCTAGTTTGTCTCCTTCATGGGATTTTTTTTATAAAAAGTGACAGTGATATACGATACTGACTTGTCTGATCCATGTCATCAATGTGAATTGTGTTGGTAATCTGGTCAATATAAGCAAAACTACAAATTCTCACCTCATGATTTTGGTAATTTGGATGAAATAGGATATCTAGCTAAATGACAGAGTAAGTGTGCAATTTCCTTTCCTCTTTATCCCTTTCATAATGCATTTCTTACTGTGCAAGATGAATCTGTTTTATGTTTTCTTTATTCCAAAATCCAATATTTTGTGAACTGACATGAGGACAAGTTTGAAAAACAGTCAAGAGGGATCAATAAATTATTTAAGGTCACATGGTATTGTCAGTACTGCATGTAAGACTAAATCAATATGATTGTTGAATTAATGATAAATAAACAGGATTTTTGGCCAATGTGAGACGGACCTTCCATGGAGAGAAAAAGTCAAACTTCATGATCGAACGATAAGGGGCATTCATTGCTACTGCTTTACTGTTTGATCAGGCCATGATTGAGATTTGTTTAAATTGTGTTGCATAAATTAGTTAATTCTATGTATTTAAAAAAAACAACTGCAGGGTATATGATGTAAGATTGATATTAATGTACTTTTTTTCCTTTTTTTAAAGTCATGTTTAGATGTCAACTTGTAAGAATTATTGAAAAGCTGTTCTTTAATCTTCAACATGTCCTGAAACTTACCATGCTTTTTTTAAAGACATGATTAACACCAATTATTGTCAAGGTGGAGCTCGAAATTGATAATAAACGGTGCGATAATGAAATTTTGGCTTGCAAATGCATAAGAAGGGATATAACTCCAAGCTAGTCCAATATGATGGAAGTGGCCTAATACCACAGTTGTGTCATATCCATCATGAAGGAGACAGTTTTAAACATTAATTAGTGCCCCACCTGTTAATGACCCTTACCTATTACCCTTTGTGTATGCAAGGTCTGTATTACTAGGCTTTTTTCTGCATGAGAAAAATGATGGATGACTTTTAGCCTGTCTGTCAGTTACACTTGGTTTAAAAATGCAGAACACAACAAACAACAAGTGCTATCCTCTTTAAAAACTGGTCACTAGTGTCCCATAAAAGACACCTATTTTTCAAATTTGACTATGATCTATGTGGACATTATAATATTGCTTCAGAAGAGAACCTTGAACTTGATATATGAGTTAATACATATGGGTCAGATTCTGGTATTTTGACGTGAAAGTGGATCAAAGCAGGCATCATTCAGTGTGTTGGTGAACAGGCTAGTGTTTCAATGTAGATGACAAAAGCATTGTAGAAAAAAAGTGTAAGATCAATGAAGTGACGCAAGTCCATAATGAGTTCTGAAACCAATACAACAGAGAGAGAGAGAGAGTAGATAATCTGCTGCATGCGATAGGGCACTATAGGCTACATCTATAGATGACATTAATTCTCTATTGAGGCCAAAAACTGCACTCTCAGTGCATACACAGTGTCTGCATCTATCTATGTGTGTAAATACAATTTACTAATGTATGCTGCATACAAGAAGCATAGAATTTATGAATATACCTGTAACCGGAGAATTCTTCCTGTGTTTTGGGTTTTTTTTATGGTGTCAATTTCACATTTTTTTCTCTCCCTTTGACAGAGTTGTATACAGATCAGGTGACAAAATAGAGGTGGCGACAGAATCCGGAATCAGAGGGGGTGGAAAGGTACCAGGGAAAATGGGCCGGAAAAAAATCCAAATCTCACGAATTGGCGATGAGCGAAATAGGCAGGTAAGAAGACTCGATAGATGACAATTACAAATTTATTTGATATAGTGGTACTGTATGGTGATGTTCCAGTGGTAGGTGCTTTCACTAATTTAGTCTGCAGATGTGGGTTCAGTGTTTTGTTCATCAATTCCACTACTGTTTTTCAACCCCTTTAGTCAGGCATCTAACTTTTAATTGATTCTTTGTGATCAGCAGTTATCACTCAACTTCATACAGTGTACCAATATTGGGAATCATTAAATTGGATTTGTAAAACTGGCTTGCCAACGTAAGTTCATGTAAGTCTCGGAAAACTCAGAGATGGAATTGGAAAGGAAATGAAAAGAAATTAATGGAAGAAAGGAATTTCAAATAGCTTGCAAATAAGAATTATTTAAGAATATTTTATCAGTGCATTAGAAGATTACTGATTGTGAAATGATAATTCAAGTTCACACAATCTGAAAACCTTGTATTTTCAACTAAGATGATACTTTCAAATGTGATTACCAGATATATGATATCAATCTGTTCATCTCAAACTATAGAAGTGTAATTGGATGAAAATTTTGTATACATTAAGAGCGACTATGAAATTAAGTTAGAGCAATCATAAGGGTACCATCTGTAAGAATCGAGAGTAAAGGAATTGTCCAGGCCATTGTTAGGGCTAATAACCAATCTGCACCTGTCTACAAAGTGCAGGAACTTTTACCTCACAACAAGCACCTGCAGATTACATAACCCTGTGATTGACTGGGCATTCAGTTGACAGATGATGCCATTCCATCGGGAGACAAGCATTTGGTGATGGCAGAACTGGGTTTTATGGGGGTGGATATAACAGTGACAGCTCAAGCTCTGTGAATTGTAGCGCTGTCATAGTAATGTCAAGCTATGGAGGTGGAATCTGACAAATATAAAACTAGAACTTTGGAAACTCAGTTGATTTATTTTTTTTAGAATTTTTTATAAAATACTGTATATTTCACCAATGAAAAGTAGGATTTATCCCCCTTTAGTTTATCTACATGAGGTTTGCATGTTTTTGATTATGAATTTATATCTTTTTGGGAAAGTCTTCATTTTTTATGAATTTATATCTTTTTGGATAAGTTTTCATTTTTTATGACATCTTTTATCTAAGAGTTGATTGACATAGAGTCATTTCCTATGGGCTGTAGCTAGAACTGCATTTGGCAATTTTCTGGAGGATATGTCCCAGGAGAGCCGTTTTCATAAACACTCTCATTACCCCCACTCTTTGTTCCTTTATTACCCTGTACAGGGAAATAAACTTCTCAGAGTGACCATAAGCATTTTGATTGAATTTTTCCCTCACTGATGTCATTGTAGGTAACCTTCACAAAGAGAAAATTTGGACTGATGAAGAAGGCCTATGAGCTGAGCATCCTATGTGACTGTGAGATAGCTCTTATCATATTCAACAGTGCTAACAAGCTGTTTCAGTACGCCAGCACAGACATGGATAATGTGCTACTGAAGTACACCGAGTACAACGAACCTCACGAGAGTCGCACCAATAAAGACATCATTGAAGTAAGTCTACCATATATATAGTCAAGTTCATACCCCACGAGAGTCGCACCAATAAAGACATCATTGAAGTAAGTCTACCATATATATAGTCAAGTTCATAACCCACGAGAGTCGCACCAATAAAGACATCATTGAAGTAAGTCTACCATATATATAGTCAAGTTCATAACCCACGAGAGTCGCACCAATAAAGACATCATTGAAGTAAGTCTACCATATATATAGTCAAGTTCATACCCCACGAGAGTCGCACCAATAAAGACATCATTGAAGTAAGTCTACCATATATATAGTCAAGTTCATACCCCACGAGAGTCGCACCAATAAAGACATCATTGAAGTAAGTCTACCATATATATAGTCAAGTTCATACCCCACGAGAGTCGCACCAATAAAGACATCATTGAAGTAAGTCTACCATATATATAGTCAAGTTCATACCCCACGAGAGTCGCACCAATAAAGACATCATTGAAGTAAGTCTACCATATATATAGTCAAGTTCATAACCCACGAGAGTCGCACCAATAAAGACATCATTGAAGTAAGTCTACCATATATATAGTCAAGTTCATAACCCACGAGAGTCGCACCAATAAAGACATCATTGAAGTAAGTCTACCATATATATAGTCAAGTTCATAACCCACGAGAGTCGCACCAATAAAGACATCATTGAAGTAAGTCTACCATATATATAGTCAAGTTCATACCCCACGAGAGTCGCACCAATAAAGACATCATTGAAGTAAGTCTACCATATATATAGTCAAGTTCATACCCCACGAGAGTCGCACCAATAAAGACATCATTGAAGTAAGTCTACCATATATATAGTCAAGTTCATAACCCACGAGAGTCGCACCAATAAAGACATCATTGAAGTAAGTCTACCATATATATAGTCAAGTTCATAACCCACGAGAGTCGCACCAATAAAGACATCATTGAAGTAAGTCTACCATATATATAGTCAAGTTCATAACCCACGAGAGTCGCACCAATAAAGACATCATTGAAGTAAGTCTACCATATATATAGTCAAGTTCATTTGGTCATCAGTCTGTTAAACAAGTGTGGTGCTTCCGTAACTGTTTCCTGATTTAATGGAATCTGATTTAATCATAGTTATACATCCAATAGCTAGATAGGAGCAAGTGTTAGTATAAGAACATGATGAAGGATTGAGATACTGAAAATGTTCCACATGTGTTTCTTGTGCATGAAAACAATACAACTTCATAATCTAGTCCAATTACTGAATATAAAGTTTTCAACACTCATCTGCTACTTATGTCGCTCTTTGCCAGCGTTATTAAATATTGGATCCACTTAGATACTCAAATTTAGTCAATTGTTCTTTTAACAAATAGCCCACATTTCCTTAAAATTTCATCAATGTCTGTTGATAACTAGATTCGCTCAGATATTGGAACTAGGCCTAACCCATACATGACCTGCATTTCCTCAAAATATTGATATCTGTGATATATCTTGCGGACAGACAAACAGTCTGACTTACATATAGGCCATTACAAAAGTCCATCCTTTGTTCTGCAGAAAGTGTCAGATTTGATAAACAAAAGAAAAACATTATTTTCATGATTTTTTTTATCGAGACAGTCCACCTCCATTTTTGATTCTGTTTGGCATGAAAGGAATTAAATCAATGAATTAAAAATGTCAGACATTTGAGGGTCATTTCCCTCCATATGCATTAAAGGCATAGTGGTAAATTTTACCATAGTTTTTACCCTTGTAGAGTTAGCTAAAATACTCAATACATATTTGATACATTCTCAGATCAGGAGAATTTGTAGCCAATTTTCTTTTGAAATAAAGTTTTGCAAATCATTTTAACACTTGTCCTGTGTCACACAAATGATGACTCCATTCAGGAATAAATTTTACCAGTCCTGGGTATAGAACTTATCATCGCTTATCAATCTTTCTCGTTATTTATTACCATGTATTTTGTTAACATGATCATTTGCATCAATTACCAACTACAACAATGTGAATCCGTGACTTTCCTAGCACCCCATATCATGACTTTTGCACTCAACATAGCTGACATCTGATAGGTTTTCAAATTGGCACCTCCAAACAATATTTTGGGAAATTCATCACTGAATATTCTCCTCGAGTCTTGTGGTGCAAGATGCTTTTGGTCCTTAGTAAACTTCAATTTTTTCTGTCTCTGCACTTTGACAGTCACTGATTTAACCTTTAAACTTTCATTTTGAAAATGTAATTGTATACTTTTAACAAGACTTACACTGATGCCAATCTGGAAATACTGAAGCTCCTCACTGCACTCCTTATTGATTTTCTGCCTTGTATCTTCACCACCCCTTGACTTTCAATGGTTGATGGTCATTTCATACTTTCCTCTCACCTACATTTCCTCTCGCCTACGTCACTCACTTTTACTGAACATTCAATCCCTCATTCAGCAATGCTTTACATTCATAGAATTAGATTTGTATTGACCACTTACTTTGACAGAGAATTTGGCATTTTGTGTGATGACACAGTTTTGGTCACTCTGTAGCAGTATGTACTATAGAAGGGAGACAAATGTCACACTTTCCAAAAAAAAGATCATTTAGTAAAAAAAAATCAAAAAAAAAATCATGATACATAATTTCAATCTGTATACTTTAAAACTGTTATTGTGAAAGGAAATTTGTGATCACTCTTTATAATATCCACCCATTTTCATTTTGTAATTGAGCATTGATGGCAAAATGCACTTTGAATAGACAGTGAGCTATAGCTACTCAAGATGTGCTTGCATTTTGTGCATGTCCTTTAATTTAAAGTGCAGATCAGACGACATAGCTGATGTGACAAGTGGCAGGCTTTTTGATGCTTTATTGTGTTCCTCCCTTCTCTCTTTGGCTAGTGGGAGTAGTCTCTGTCATTGATGATACAACACACACAGGTCACAATCAATAGCACATTAAAGAGAAAAATTTCTGTCTATCAATTTAAACAAATATTGAAGCAGGTAAGCTTTCAAAAGTTGGTAAACACTGGAGCATTGGCAAGGTACCTAGGCCATGTAGTTGGACCTAATGTCAAACTTTGACTTGGACACATTTTGAAATTGAGTTTATTTGTCCTGAAAAGATGTTTACGAATGTTTGTTATCATTAGTTACCATGAAGTGCAGTGTTTGGCCCTATTGCTGAAGGGATACAATAAACTTCAGTCCCAGAATTAAAGACTGTAGATCTTTTCATCTTTACTTGTAGCTGAAATACTGGCTTTAACTATAAAAAAGGAATTGGGAAATTACGCTATTACTTTCGTGAAGAAAAAAAACCCAAAAGACAAACAAACATGTACAAAATGCAAAATGATCAAGAAAGAGACTGTAATTTTGCACGAAGTCCAACTTAGTAAAGAGGTTCCTTACAGAGCATCCTTCCTTATGTCAGTTTCTTTATCAGTTTTTTTTTTTTATTTTAAGAATGGGGAAAACCATGTAGTTAGATGACAAGCATAGTTACCGCCTATGTATTCCTTTTCACTCCTTTCTTTTTGAAAATGACCATGAAATTTTATGACAGAGGATTATTTTGTCTCTGCAGGCTCTGAACAAAAAGGAACATAAAGGCTGTGAAAGCCCTGATCCAGATGGGGACCTATACAGTAATTCACTGACTCCAGATGAAAAGTACAACAACCAGCACACCAACAGAATGTCTGACGATTATCAGAGATATCAAAACGTTCAGAGGGTAAGTCAATAACTATCAAAGCGTTCAGAGGGTAAGTCAATAACTATCACAGCGTTCAGAGGGCAAGTCAATAATTTTCAGAGGGTAAGTCAATAATTATCAGATTATTCAGAGGGTAAGTCAATAATTATCAGAGCGTTCAGAGGGTAAGTTAATAATTATCAGAGTGTTCAGAGGGCAAGTCATTAATTATCAGAGGGTAAGTCGACAACTTGTACAGCAGTTTGACAATGAAAGTAACAGTTACACCAGCCCCATCATGTCTGGGCAGAACAGAACAACTTCTGTTTAAAAGGTTCATAGCATGCTTTATATTCTGGTATTTGGAATGCAGACTTCAACCAGAATTAAGTAAATTTGAAAGAATTCCATCAAATCTATTAAACCAACTATTGATTGTTTTGTTTCTATTAACAGAACATGTCGCCCTACCCAGGACCAGGGATGCCCCCTGGCCTGACTTCCGGCATCCCCCTACACAACTATATGAACCAGCAACTATCAGGACATGGGATGTCCCCACAACCTCCCTCTCAGGTCAACTCAGGTCAGGGGATGTTGCAACCCCCTCCAGTACACCACAGTCCTCGGCCAAACTCTACCGGTGCGTATAGATACAGTCAGAATTTGCTCAAAGTACATGGGAGTCTTTCTCAATTTCAAACAACTTGTGTATTCATTTCATTACCTTCTTTGATCTTGATTGTAGGTGGAATGATAGAGATGGGAAGTTCCTCGCCTGCTCCGAATGGTTATCACCATAGAGCCTCTCCCTGCCCCTCCCCTGGAGCCATGGTCAACAGACAATCCAGACAGTCTCCTCCCTCAAGGGGGCCTCCCATGGGTCGCCCTATGATGACCAATTCACATGATGGACTCATGAGTCCAGATGTACAGGTAATCAAGATTTTAATATGGTCATTTGCAGTTTACCGTACATTTCGCCATTACATACGCAACTGCATGTACATTAAAGTGTATTATGTCAGTAGAAAATTGTTTCTTTATGAGAAAGAGAGTATTTATCTCTTTGACAATTGATGCATTTCTGCTATAAAATCAAGATTATCATTGTTACCTGCAATGTGTTAGTTTATACTGCAAAGGTATAGGAAAGTGTATTATTAAATGTGAATGCTTGCAAGACAGAAATAGACGATACATGTACTTAAGATGTCCGAGTGTGTTGAAACAAACTATGTATGCATGAAAAACGGAAATCAGACGTATGTTTTGTGCTTATAACACTTAAATTCAGAGCTTTTGCAATAGGTTTGACGATGTAGTTTGTGTTTTATAGGGGCGTCCCAGTTCCTCACTATCTAATCCTGCAGTATCTCTTACGACACCAAGTGTCCCTGGAAACAGCTATCCGTCCCCACTGCCTACATCGTACCACAGTAAGTCTTTCGACACACAACCTAACTTTAATCATCTCAAGAAATTACATGCAGTACTATATGTAAATACAGGAATGGTTTGTTTAATGGTTTTCATCATACAATGAAGATAAGACTGCTTTAATTTAACTGATACTTCACAAATGTATATACCACATTGTAGATGACTATAATATAAACTCAGCAGACTTAACTGGTCACATGTCAAATTACAACCACTCACCATGGAATAATGGAGGGGCTCACCATGGGGGATCATTAACCTCAGGAATCCCCCCAGGAGGAGGGCCCCAAAATCTTCACGGAATGTCAGGGTAAGATTTTATTAATTGTATCTACCAGTCATGTTGAATCACATAAGAACCTGACAATGTAATACAGCCTTAGAAGATTTAAAAAACTATAAACCTAAGTTTAGGAACTTTTTTAACTCTGGTTTTCTCGAAATGGTGTTTCTGAATGTAATTTTGATAGGATTCTCCTTTTCGTTTTAGATCTGGACATCTCTCTCCATTAGCTGTGAATACAATGAATCAGAATGTACTTTCATCTATAAAAAGTGAGCCTATCTCCCCACCGCGAGAGTCGACAACCCCTTCCAACCCCCACTCACTTCGACCCCCCTCGTCTGCAGGACCCGGTCATTTATCACCAGTTCAAAACTTGAATCACCCACATAGTAACAGTTCCTCCCCCACCGGAATATCACCCCACCCATTAGATTACGATGGACCACATCTAAAAAGACAGCGAGTGGCAGGATGGCCCACCTAGTGAAAATCTTAGTGATAGCTAGTGATTGATTAGTGAAAAGTGTTCTAGCTGTACTGACGGTTATATGATACAGAACTTTGTATTTAATATTGTATGTGGGAGGGGGGATGATTTATTCTGTGACTTATTTATACACAGGACTTAATGTTGCAGAGAATGTGATTGTGCCTTCATTGTTTCCAAACATAAACACTCCATTGTAAATATAATCCACACCACCATTTCATCATCATTATAAAGGACTGCAGAGGATATGCAGGGGGCCTTTAGGACAGGCAAATGGGCCACTGCATAAAAACACACACAAAAAGTTATCTGGTCATTTCAATGATTTCATGCTATTGTGCAGCTTAATTTTATTCCCTTGTGCCAGAAATAAAATGAAAATGCTTGCAAGCCATGAAAAAAAAACACCTTCATGAGTACTGTGCAACATTATTTATTAGATCTGTCAGTATTTTTACCACAATTAAGAAAGGATGCCATTTTTGTAAATTGTATATACAAGTTTTCATAGATAAAGAATTTCTATAGTGACATGGCCTACCATGAGCTTTTTCTAATTTTGCTGCATGAAAACCCTAATTTGATAAATTTTCTAGAGAGTTGTACTTTTTTGTGGGTGAAATTAAGATTTTGAATCGTATGACCGATTATTTATCAGGATGTAAAATAATGATGTAATTATTCGTACTCTTGATAATATATATAAATGTTATACAAGCTGGTCTTGTGCCCTTTTAAATTATGTATTATACTAAATGTTTTGTTATGACTACCGGACTAAAAGCATATCTTATATATTGTGATGAATTTCAGATTTAAAGTGGAGGAAATCCTGAACATATTATTATTGGGGCCCATAATTCAGCCAAGAAAAAAGTTTTGCAAGGAAATAAACTTGAAGCACATGACTGCAATTTTGGGGTTATAGTGTAATGAAGTGGCCTTCTGTGTAGAACTTTTATTTTTAAAAGTTTGATGTTGCAATTTAAAACCGGTGTTTCCCCCCCATTGAAATATGGAATGTCCATATTTTAAGAAATCAAAGATCTGTTTATTTGGTCACTCAAATCTCCTTTAATTTGCCTTAATTTTTCTAGTACACTTGTTCAGTAGTGAGGTGATATTGGCCTGAATATCTGTTTTGCCTACTGATTCTGCCATACAACGCATGTGTACAAATTAACATGCCTTTATCAATGAGAGTGCTGACTGGTTGCCAATGATTCAAATAAGATATTTTTAAAAAATCAAAATTCTCTTTTTAATATTCTTTTATATTGGATATGTGTTTCTGTGTTTGATAATATTTACCTTAATAATTCATGTAGTGAAGAATTTCAACTGCGCGCATGGTATTTTATAACGGTAGATTTATTAACGTACATTATATGTATGGCATGACAAACATGGGAAGTAAATTTAATTTGATGTTGATGAAAGGAAAGTGGTCCACTTTTGTCAATGCTTTATCAAATATATATGAGCCATAATTGTGCAGATCTTTTTTAATATTATGGAAAATTTCTTGTAACCTCACAAAACTAAATTATTGTGCACGAAGTATATTTGATAATTATGAACATACTGTGTTTTGTCTCAACCACAAATTATTGCTGATATCAAATTTTGTAAAAACAGTTCACTTACAATTGGGACAGAAATTCACTACATTTTGAGTACAAACATTTGCATGGCAGTGGTAGTGTTTTACAAACAGGGAAATTATAATCTGAATGTTTGACAGTATTTTCGTTGTTACTATCTAGTCTGTTTTGTTACATTAGTGCTTATTGGTACAGACCAAAACAAGAAAACTTACAAGTATTTCAATTTTTATATTTTTGACCTAGTGATCTCTAGCTGATCAGTGTCCTTGTGTTTGTGCTATTTGAATCAAATATGAGCCAATAATTAAAACACTCTAGAGATCTCTTACCACTTGTTTGATGAATGATATTGTTATGGCTTTATAATGCATATTTCTGGTCAATAAAATTGTTGTAACAGAAATGATGACTTAAAATTGTGTTCCTGAGTGATTGAGATCGGGTAATCAACTGCTGTGGTCTTGCAAGGATGAGCACCACCCCCAGTAAACTGGGTTCACCGCCAGATACTTTTGTCAGCGAACTTAACTGAGGTCTTTTATCTGTAGGAATATTTGGTTTGTCATAGATTTCACCATATTCCTGCAAACTTTGATTATTAAAAGGTGACTTATTGGATATATGTTGGGCGCAGGGGTAAAAGAGAGGTGGGAGAAATGAGGGGAGGGAAGAGGAGACAGGGAGGGGGAGGGAAGATGTGACAGGAAGAGGAGACAGGATGAGGAGACAGGAAGGGGAGGGAAGAGAAGACAGGGAGGGTAGGTTAGAATTGACAGGGAGGGGAGGGAAGAGGAGACAGAAAGGGGAGGGAAGATGTGACAGGAAGAGGAGATGGGGAAGGAAGAGGAGGGAGAGATAGAAACATGCAAATTGTATTCAGTGAATTTTCCTCCCCAATGTATTTCATCCAAAACTACATTTTTCTAAAGTTCTATAAATTCATCACATTTCGCTGTATTTGTATCAGCATTTTCACTATTGTACAGAAAGTAGAATTTCCTATAGTTTGATCAAATGTTTGTATATCAATCATATGGGTAATGATAGTTTATAAATGGTACAATTTCAGAGAAATGCATATTTCATTTGCCATACTGTGTAATTCAAATAGATATACCATGCGATAAAATTTCATTTTTACCTTGAATTAGAATAAAATCACTATCTCTGGATGCAAAATGTTGAAAGTTACAGATTAACATTTTGTATAGTATTATAAATTTTGTTGTATAGATTTTATTATATAGATAGTTTGAGAAATAAAGTAGCTATCAATTTATTACTGGAATATAACTTACATGTAATTTAGTCGAATCTGATTGGTCAAGAAACATTTGAAAAAGCATTGTTACCCTCTGAAAACAGAAACCACACCCTCTAGAGTGCTAATATCTAGCAACGGGAACAATACTTGACAACAGGTGATATTATAAAAGTTATCACATGCACACAGATTGTGCGCATAGGGTTCATGGATTGCTAGATGACGTAGCCGGTAAAACATATAATAAATGTCTGACATTCAGTATAATAAAACAAAGAGTACATGTAGTTGAGGGGGGGGGGTTGAACCCCTCAGCTACATGCACTGTTTATATAAGGTAAAAACAACATTAATTCAATAATTTTTGCATGACTTACTTAGAGAAGGCAATTACATTTTATTTATAACTTTTTTTCAAATTTAAAGAAATTATGTAGTGTTTATTGTCCAATTACCTTATTGGCTTAATAACTATAGATGGCAGAATTTCATTTGGATGATGCTACATTTTAATTGTGACAGGTCACAGAAAATGATCAAAATATCCACCACCGGATACCTAACAATGAGCATTATTTACTTAGACAATATTTGTCTCAGTTTGAATTGAGTCCACTGGATAGTGAGTGGATACCCAACAATGTGCATTATGGTAGACAATATTTGCATCAGTTTGGGTTGAGCTACGAATTGTAAACATTAATAATAATTACAATTCTTTTTTATAACTGATTTATAAGATCTGGAAATACTGTAGTGTAAATGTTCACAAAAACTTTATAATTGTTCCCCATGGATATTGGAACCATCATAAAAAATGAATATGAAAATATACAAGATTTGATGTAATGATTAAAATATTGGAAAAAATATTCTCAATGTTGATGAATTGAATTTAAAGTGTCTCATTACACTAAAATTTTATTTAATGGCTCTTTTAAGCACCTCATATGAAGCATGATTTTGCCATCGAAAGAGGGAAACAAACTCAATTATTTCAGATGAATTTTTTGTGACTGTTTTCAGAATAATGAAAAGGGGGGGGGGGGGTTGCAAATAAAAGATTTTAAAATCAAAAGTTTGCTTTGATTTGATGCATGATATAAATAGCTAATAAACCCTTAGCGAAGAAGACTCGTGTAATGTCAATGCTCTCATTTTTTAGATAAAAAAATATTTTGAATATTATAATGTTGTTTTTGTTGTTGTTAATGTTTTCTAAATCTATAACTAAAATCATCAAGAAACATGTCATTTGGAAAAAAGATATATTAGGAAAAATATATTTTTAAAAGAAATTGACATGAAATGACCAAATTTCAGAAATATTGCTGTTTTAGATTTGAACCAAACCAGAGAAAAAAGACCGATCCTGATCAAAATTGATAGAAATTACTAAAATAATCGTATTGTTGCTAATTTTATGCACCCTTCATTAAGAAATTAGCTTCTTCTATAATTCATTTAATTTGTAAACCATTTTATATCAAGGGAATGTAGTTTTCTGATTACAATGTTCTCAATGACTACCTTTTTATTAGTGATCTTGGGCTTGGTTCATATTTGAAAAATCGCAATATATCTAAATTTTGGCCATTTCATTTCAATTTCTTTTTAAAATACATTTGTCCACCGACAAATCTTTTTTTTAACTGGCATGATTTTTTAAGATTTTAGCTGCCTATTTAAAAAATATTAACAAATAACATTTTAAATTTTTTAATGAGCCATTAGATCAAATCTTGGTGTTATGAGCCACCTTAATATTCTATCTGTCTTAGCAGAGTGGAATTCGGATCATAATTAGTAAATCACTAATCATGTTCTGATATACATGTATACATATAATTGTGATGTGAACTCATGCATGCATTTGCCACTCAACAGTTTGTATTATTCACTCACGCATGTTCTAATTTGTCATCCGTAATCAGGGTTTTAATTAAGAGTAACTGTGAGTTACTCTTTTAGAAATTAGATAAGAAAATATCTGCAGTGCAAAATAATTTTTTCCATAAAAGATTATATAATAACTTTTCAACACCGAACAGGAAGTAACTCCCTTTGGAGTGATCGTTTGTAAATTGGTATCACAACATCTGGTATTTGGACTCATCCAAATGTTACACTTTTAGATCACCTGGTCTGGAGGTTATAAAACTTTTGAGCACGTTGTCATACTCAAACTCTGTGCTCTAAATCATACTCATAAGTAAAGGTTATAAAACTTTTATAAAATCATTCTCATACTCAAATGGAGTACATGCTCAAGATTTTTCAAGTATATGCTTTGGAGCTTGCTCAGAGTTGTACTCAAAACAAAAATGGCTCAGTTTGAGTAGGAGTACGGTAAGAGTTTTATGACTTTCAGGCCTGAAAGCTCAAGTGAGCGTCTCTGATCAAAATTAATTTGTCTTTTGTCTACTAACTTTTCTCATTTTCAACTTATCAAGAACCACAGGCCAATTTAGACCATATAAACTTGCCACAAACCATTCATAGGTAAAAGGAATTCAAGTTTTTGCTCAAATGAAGGGCGGCCCTTTTAAGGGGAGATAAGAAAAAGGTTGGAGTGGTTCTGAACCCTGAACTAGGGCAATCAAAGCTTCCTTGTATAAAGAAGATTCAGATTGTTCCAACCTTCTGCCTCAGGTCCACAACAGGAGTTATACGGTTTACAAATTTAGGAATATTTGGGGAAGTTCTTAAAAGACTTTTAAAATATACAAAAATTTTCATAAAGTGTAGATTCATGTGTGTCATAGCATTAGCCCCAGGGCTACTTTTATATAGGAACATATGGGGACGACAGCTGATATTTGACAGCATTGAAAAACTTGTTGTTGGTAGGAAATAGGGGTTTCATATTTCATTCTAAGTAGGTACCATTACTTTTGACACTGTAACATTGACCTTTGGCCTACTTTAAAAACACATTATAATTGCCTATAACTATTTCAAATGTCCATTCTGTTTTGCAAAACATATGGTACCAAAACATTTGGCCTTGTGATGTTTGTAATAATCTTTGTCATGCACATTTGGCCTTGTGATGTTTGTAATAATCTTTGTCATGCACATTTGTTGAAATCCAAGTGATAAAGCTAGCATTCAAATTTGACAACAATAGAATCCTATTGGCACTAAAATTTAAGACTTTGCTCCTCATGTTTGAAAATGTTATACTGGCAACTGTCTATGAAATGGTAGGGAAAACGGTTTTTATATTTTGTCTATGTACCCAGGGAAGCTTTTCCATCTATTCCATTATGCATGTATTTGATCTTCAATCTTGTTATCTTACTGTTCTTCGACCCTTGGTTATTGCTTTTTAATTTTTAGAGTGACTATGTCTATAACAGAAATAATAAGATAGAATTTCATTTTTCACATGTGTACTGGTTTGACAACAAATTATTAGTACCCTATCATAGATAACTTAATTGTGACATAGATCTAAAATTGACCTACTTTTGCCCAAAAAAAATTTTAATATCAGAAATTAAGAGAGTGCTAGCTTTCATAGTGCACACGTCTGTTGCATTATAAAACAAGACGTGTGGAATTGAGACCAAAAAAAGATTAAGGATACAAATTTTCTCAAGTTATTTCTATACAGAATCCTTTGAATTATAAGTGCATTATTTATTTTTTCAATTTTTATGTACAATGATACTCTGCAGTGGCAAGAAAAAAAGGAGAGGAATAAAATTACTTCATTCCCAAAGCCAAAATACCTCATTTAACCACATTTTCTAAAATCTGTATTTTACATAAATTTAAATTTTATTCACTGTGAAACAAGCTTGGACAGCAGGCATATGCTTGAATATATGTTCCTTCCTTAGGTCTAGATACATTTATCGTAAGTAGACATGCATTTATGTAAGACCACTGTTCATAAATTATGATCCATTTACAAATAAGAGAGAAATTCAGAGTGCTACATACATTGCAGATAAAGGTTGACTCAGTTTAGAATATATTAACAGAAAAGCATGTTAATTGTCTTCAAAGGTGTAAAATTACACAAATCTTTGTTCTTCTATGAAACCATGTACTTTATCTAAAACAGAAAAAGTCTTCACTCCAAGATAATGAGTTGATAGCTCTATGCTGTTATTACTCAATTAAGTAATCAATTTAATTCAATTAAAAAATAAAAGAGCTATATAAGGATCTGTGGAATAAGTTGCTTCCAAGATGACAATACATAATTATATATCATTACTACAGTAACTTGATCCGAAGAGTTAGATATCGTCAAGTTGACATGCGCTGATCATCAGCTCACATGAGACGCGAAGCATCAAGTTTGATCTGATGATCCGTGCCTGTCAACGAGACGTGATCCAACTCTTCGGATCAAGTTACTGTAGTAATGATAAATTTATTATATACCCCCTTCTGTATTTTTAATCCACATTTATAAGATAATAAATGTATTTCAAATTATCTAAAATACAGACATACAATGAAATTATATTTTGTATATGCAGTTTTGTTTGTGACACGGTCGACATTTTCCACAAACAACATTGCATTGATGCATTGTGACGTCATCAGTTTCAGAGGATACTGATACGGAATCAGAAAACCAGTGTAGTAATCCGAAAAATCGGATCACACTTTGTGAAATTAACAGTATCAAACAGTGAAATTTGATGGGTATATAATAAATATAGTAAGAGTACAGTTAAACCAGGGTAATCTTACACCTACACATTCTGGATTCTGACACTAATTTTCTTTCCAAGTCCATTTTTATTGATCAACTTTAGTCCAGCATCTGTTTGCCAGGAATAAACTTTTAACACGTTCATCTTAATTCTTCTCAAGAACTACATCACAAATTAATTTCATTACCAAACTTGCCCCAAAGCAACCTTGGATAAAAGGAATTCATATTAGTTAAAATTGTGGGTCATGCCACCTTCCAAGGGGAAAAAGTACGGAATGGGGTGGGCTGTTTAAAATATTCTTTTCTCAAGAACCATTGAACCAGAAAAGAAAAAGCTTCCTTATAAAATGTAAAATTTTTCATACCATGAACCTCTGGAACAGGGCGAAACCACAATAAGGGTTCAAAGACTTACATTGGAATGTGTAAAAAAAAATTATTTGAAAATAATATACAAGTATGCTTATGTGCTTTAGATTCTAGTTAATACACACAAAGACCAAAGGGGCCACAATAAGGGTTCATGGTTTTATGTACAAAAAAATTGTTAGAAATCTTCTCCAGAACTATAAGGATATAATTTGAGTGAAAGTGTACACGTTTCTTAGTATGCAAGTATCTCCATGTAGTAAATAGTTAAATTTGCTTGGGCCGGGGTAAGATAATTAAATGGGGTTCAAAGTTTTATATAGGAATGAATCGGAAAATGTTTTATATAGGAATGAATCGGAAAATGTTTTATATAGGAATGAATCGGAAAATGTTTCGAAAATCATTGCAAGAACTAGAAATAGTCCACATCATAACCACTGCAGTCTGGGTAAGCCCAGAAGTTCTAAGAAGGGTTCTAAGAAGGGTTTTAATTAACAACATACAGGGAAAATCTTTTGAAAATCTACTAAACTGGAAGGGTATGTGTCAAATTAAAATGCCAGCATCTTCATATAGTGTAGATTCATCTTTGTTCACTCCACGACTCCTGGCACCAGAGCGAGATTTAATTTCTACTTGGGAAAAATGCAGCTGCTCAGGTTTCTATGTTCATTGTGCAATCTGTCAACTTCAACACAAAATTTGTCCCCCAGTGTATGTTCGATTAGTCAAATATTCGTTGCAACTGTACTTTCTTCCAAAAACTTATGAACTTTTATCTCAAAACCATATCAAAGCTTAGTCTAATGTCAATTATGTAACTGTTATGTTATCACATACCATTGAAAGTGCTCATGGAGACGGACAGAAATCTGAAAATCTAAAGAGGTCTAACTCTGCCAAATCCAACCATTTCCTTTATATTCTATGAAAATCCTCAAAGTAATCTCAAGTTATTGCATGCAATAGAAAGTGCTATAATCTTATTAACATTAAATTTGTTCAAGTCCAATATAACTCTGTATCGACGAAGCAAATGAATCTGAAAATCAAAAGTGGTCTTCTTCTGCCTAATCCATTATGTATAGAATTTATAAAAATGCTCCCAAAGAAACTCAAGTTATTGTGTGCCATAGGAAGTGCTGATGGACAGAAAGAGCAAGACAGACAGACGGGTGGACAGTGTGATACTATAGGGCACTCTCCATATGGCAGAACCCTAATAAAGTAAACTTGGGACTGGGCTGAATTTTTTTTAATTTGCTTCCAATCAACTATATCATATCTACATGAATTTATGCAATTCAAAAACGTCTGCCAGACTAAAACTTGAATTTGAGACCACTTCCAAACTGTGTGAGTGCTCTACCACTTGAGCTACTGGACTGATGCACAAGATCCATTTTACAGATGACAATCCACTTTTATAATTTAAATTATGGTGTTATGAGACTAAGTCTAAACAACAGCAATTTTTCATAATTACATAGGTTACAATAGGTAATTTGCAAAGCCAGTGGAAAGTCTAAAATTCTTGATTGAATCCTTACTATTGTAAGACTCTATGGGGCTCTCATTTACTGGTTTGGTTTTTAAATTTACAACACTGTCATCAATATAAAAGATAAGGGATTGGCACAAACATTCGCATTTCCTTTTCAAATCCTTTTTTCCCCATTTCATCCTTGTATTAAGTCATGTAGGAGGGAGATGTACCATCCACTTTGTTTGCCTTCCTGTTCTGCTGGAGCTCAACGGATGAACCATTCTATGGAAGGTCAGATGGTTCAATTCCTGTTCTAAAGTCACTTCCTTCCTTGTTACAAATCTTGGAGGTTATTGCAAAGCTTATGATACAATAGGCATTTTAATTAAAGTTTTAAGTTTTCTGGGTTTTTGATATAATTTTATAATTACAAGATGTAGTAAAGATTAAATATTACAAAAATATTTTATAGATGATTGTCATAGAGAAATTAATGGAAAAGTGGATTTTATGAAGAAGCAGTTTCTCATCCAGAGGACAAAGATAATGTGAGTGGTTTCCATGGCTACCTGCTGACTCGGTCCTTCAAAATGTAGCATAGCCAATAGTCCGGCAAATAAAACCAAAATACCAACTAAGATCAGCTGTTTAAATCTCAACGCGACCACAGCTAGCTGTTTAAATCTCAACGCGACCACAGCTAGCTGTTTAAATCTCAACATGACCACACAATACCGCATGTTCCAATATTTTCTTCGCCCTTTCAGCAGCTTATGGGTTCCAGGTTCAACTGGGAATTAATTCTATTCAGAACTAGTGCCTCATGCAGAAGAATTTATGAATCTTTTAACCTTCATGGTTAAGGAAGTTTACATTTACTGAAGTCAACACTGAACCTTTTCCTTTACAATGTGTTGATATCCTGATCAAAGCAGTATGACGTCACAATACAGAGCATTTACCTGTGACATTTTCTGAAAACTGAATTGGATTCAAAAACATGTAGAGTTTGTCATTTCTAAACTTAAAAACAACATAAAAAAACAATTCAAAATGTAAATATAGGTAATAAATGTCTAGTTTGGGGGCAAATAGGGACACCATATATCCCCAAAACGTGGTTGAGTTAAGGCTTTCCTCATAAATACCAGTGCTGTAAAAATGTACTTTACCGCACTGGCACATTACATTACGTCACAATGAAAAATACGTCATGATGAAGGTCATGACGTACATATCTACATTCCTTTTGCGGTTGGAAATGTCAAAATATTTTTTCGTTATTTACCACCGCTGTCAAACAATAAACCGCAATCTTGTAAAAGTTTCTGTTAAATGGGTTATACTAATTCTCTTTGATAGTGAAATATTTTCAATTTCTTCTTTATATAACATACATGCTAAAGTAATATCCATATTATATTGTGATCTTGATATCACCCCTAATCTGCACGTATATAGTGACTTTCACAATGAACTCATTTGCATAAACAGGGTTTCCGTACATACAAATTTCATCATTGGCACGACACTCCAAGGTTTTCGAGTGAAAGATGTTTGATTTATGTGACATGTGAACTTCAGTGCAAAAGGAAATTTAGGGGAGCAAGTTGTGACTTCAACAGAAAACATGTTTTTCAGGCTAGATTCAACTTCGTATATGCAAAAATCGCCGAATCTTGCATATTCAATGCAAAAATTAGACATGTTACAAGTTACGATAAACTTGCTCTCATCACTTTTCAAATTAAGAAATTAATATGTTTTGAAGTTATATTAACTTCAACTTGCATTGATATCTGGATATCGTGCCAATGGAACGATTTATGCATACACGGTACGATTTTATCTTGATATTTGATCACGTGATATACAGCTGATGTAGAGACTGAAAAAATGTATGGGAGGTCAATATGCACTTAATTATACATACATATTATTTTTGTATACAAGGGTTGTGTGTTCAGAATTTGTCAAATAGTGATCTGTTTATAATGCTTTTTTCCTCTGACATATTTCTATGGCCCTACTTAACACAACTGCGAACAAGACAATTATTCTTTAAGTAACTCCTTTTTGTCATTTGTTACAGCCATTTCTGTTCCCTTCCTGTCTTGGTATGGTTTGTAAATATCCTCAGTACCTCTCTAAATATCTTCAGTCCCTCTCTAAATATCCTCAGTACCTCTCTAAATATCCTCAATACCTCTCTGTTCTCAACAAGTGACCCATCTTATTTACTGTCAACCCAATAGGTTTACTGATGTAAGAAAGACAACTCAATCAAAATTAGGCAAATCATAATATTATTGCCTGCAAAAACACACAGTCATATAGTTCATACCATGGCAATGTTGTCATCAAATAAAAGGTCTCAAATTATGTGTAAAGTAAATTTTCACACAATGTATCAATTAGATAAATGCATAACATGTCACACTGTGATACTATCTAATAACAATGCCACGGAAAACATCTCAGGCAGTAACAGTGCATTCTTAACAACACCACAAAACAATTTCTGATCCGAGTATCTGTACCCTAGCTTTCCTTTCGACAGCCATAGGCACACTTGGTAAAGTCTACTGAGGCATTCAGAGCCTTAGACACTTCGTCAGACAAAACATCATGCAGAGTGTGTGAGGTTCTTTTGTAAATCCATGTTCCTTCCAGAAAGTCATAACGAAAAGGACCACTGTTAAATATGAAAATAAATAAATAAATAAATATATATATATATATATATATATATATAGAGAGAGAGAGAGAGAGAGAGAGAGAGAGAGAGAGAGAGAGAGAGAGAGAGAGAGATATCAATTACTCAGTCATATTTTGACTGTTTAACAACATGTGAGTTTGGATTATTTAACCTGTGTATATGATGAACAATTAGTGAGTAACATAAACGAGGATCTGGATTAATCAAATCAATTTTTATGTAAGAGAACATTATCCATAGGAGCCTTAAAACAAAAACATGGATAATATTTGCACAGGTATATACACAAAGTTAAGAATAAATTGAGCATTGGAACACTATTACTTGCTGATTTAAAAAATTCTGACATGTCAGGATAGCAAAAATAAAAGATTTAATTCTGACATGTCAGGATAGCAAAAATAAAAGATTTAATTCTGACATGTCAGGATAGCAAAAATAACAGATTTAATTCTGACATGTCAGGATAGCAAAAATAAAAGATTTAATTCTGACATGTCAGGATAGCAAAAATAAAAGATTTTACAGTAATGAGGGGGGGGGGGGATAGCAAAAATAAAAGATTTTACAGTAATGGGGGGGGGGGGGGGTTAATATGTATGTATCTAAGCATCATAATATATCTTTAAATCAATTGGCCAATTAAAGAAAGACTGCATAAGACTTAAGCATCTTTAATTTAATTTAAACAATATTTTATTCACTGATAAGTGAATGGGATTGGGCAGCAGGCATACCCTATTTCAGCCCTCTCCCTATATCAAGGTCATAATGAATCAAACACATGTACATAGGTAGATATAATATATGAATAAGATAAAATGTACAGAAAAAGAGATACAGGTATATAATATATACGAATAAAAATAACTCTGAAACAAGAGGAGAAGAAAAATAGTAGAAGTAGAAAAAAATCATAATAAAAGAACAAAACAAAAACATGCAGAAAGAAAAAAGAAATATCGGTTTGAACATAAGTGAATCTTTAAACTTCATTCTGATTAGAAACTCACCATCTGCACTGGTTTTACATGAAATATTTATGCAACTAACATGGGGTTTTAAAGATGTAAGAATTACAAGACAAACAGAACATTTCTTACTTTGATTAGAGTAACAGTGTTAGCAATGAACTGTTTTCAATTTAATGAGTCTACCTGTCATTCTAGTTCAATCTCTCTGCCAGTCTAGTGAGTCTATCTGTCAGTCTAGTGAGTCTATCTGTCAGTCTAGTGAGTCTATCTGTCAGTCTAGTGAGGTCTGTCTGTCAGTCTAGCAAGTCTATATGTCAGTCTAGCAAGTCTATATGTCAGTCTAGCGAGTTTATCTGTCAGTCTAGTGAGTCTATCTGCCAGTCTAGTGAGTCTATATGCCAGTCTAGCGAGTCTATATGCCAGTCTAGTGAGTCTATCTGTCAGTCTAGTGAGTCTATCTGCCAGTCTAGTGAGTCTATCTGTCAGTCTAAGGAGTCTATCTGTCAGTCTAGTAAGTCTGTCAGTCTAAGGAGTCTATCTCTCAGTCTAGTGAGTCTATCTTTCAGTTTAGTGAGTCTAATGAGTCTATCTATATATCAGTTTAGCGAGTCTATCTGTCAGTCTAGTGAGTCTATCTGTCAGTCTAGTGAGTCTATATGTCAGTCTAGTGAGTCTATCTATATATCAGTTTAGCGAGTCTATCTGTCAGTCTAGTGAGTCTATCTGTCAGTCTAATGAGTCTATCTATATATCAGTTTAGCGAGTCTATCTGTCAGTCTAAGGAGTCTATATGCCAGTCTAGTAAGTCTATCTGTCAGTCTAGTGAGTCTACCTGTCAGTCTAGTGAGTCTATCTGTCAGTCTAGTGAGTCTATCTGTCAGTCTAGTGAGTCTATCTGTCAGTCTAGTGAGTCTATCTGTCAGTCTAATGAGTCTATCTATATATCAGTTTAGCGAGTCTATCTGTCAGTCTAGTGAGTCTACCTGTCAGTCTAGTGAGTCTATCTGTCAGTCTAGTGAGTCTATCTGTCAGTCTAGTGAGTCTATATATCAGTTTAGCGAGTCTATCTGTCAGTCTAGTGAGTCTATCTGTCAGTCTAGTAAGTTTACCCATCAATCAAGTGAGTTTACCTGTGAATCTACCTGTCAGTCTAATGAATCTACCTTTCAGTCTAGTGAGTGTAACTATTAATCTAGTGAGTCTATCTTGAGTCTACCTGTCAGTCTAATGAGTCTACCTGTCAGTCTAATGAGTCTACCTGTTCAACTAGTTAGTCTTCCTGTCAATCTATAAGAGTCTACCTGTCAGAACAGACTTTGTCAGAAAGATGACAAAGTAGAACAGAGTTAAGGTAACAAAGACAAAGTTTAACAATGATATATCACCTGACTGGAGAGGAAAGCCAGATTTGCAGGTTGCCAGGTTGCTTGTTGATGACATATGTCCCAAACTTATCGCTGATTTTTACTGTAAGCACACCACTCTAAAAAAAATGACAATCGTCAAATGGCAAACATCAAATAAATTTTAATCTTTGCTTGCAATACACTAGATAAATCAATCCCTGCAGTCATTTTATATCAACAATCACTTCATGGGTTTATTGTATATTACAATTTACAGATATTGGTGTGGGGTAAAAGGGAAGAGGAAGGGGTCGGAAGTGGGAGGGGGAAATGGGAGGGGAAGGGGTGGAAAGTGGAAGAGGTGGGAAGTGGGAGGGAAAGGGGTGAAAAGTGGGAGGGAGAAGTGAAAAGGGGAAGGGTGGGAAGCAGGAGGGGGAAGGGATGGGAAGTGGGAGGGGGAAGTAAGGAAAGTCAAGGAGGGAAAAGTGAGTGGTAGGAGGTGGAATACAACACCCCTTTCCTATTAATCAGAGATTGCATTTGTCTATATAATTATGATAATTGGTTGAAAATGGTATTAAAAGGTAAAACAGTTTTATTCACAATTATCATTTTCCCCTTAACAACATAAAATATCAACAAATGCAGTTGAAGGGATTCTGAATTACCGAGTATTGGGCATCATATTCTGGATCACATGGCACTGAGTCAGGCAGATCTTCGAACACCTCAGTGAGAGATTCCATGGTCTCATCTGCGACTGCATGATATTCTAACTCTGACAGTTGGCTACTGTGCAATGAAATGACATCAACTTCATATTCAAAAATATATTAAACAAACTTTCCTAGTTTGAATAATTCTTAATGAATCAATTCCTTTCACTTACCTCCGTAATATTGATCCAGTTGTAAAATTTGCTGAGGGACATGTGAAGGCTTTTCTTAAACATTGACAATGGTTGGTAATGTGTAATGTAGACTAAAAATGGAAAGATGGATTCATGTCAAACATACATTCAACAACTTTCATAATATTAAGACACTGATTGGTGGTATACCATTGCACAGTTTTGTTTATATTACTATCTAGCTGCAGAAATGATCTACCCCCTTGTCTTTGAACAAGTCAACTGTCACTAATGTCCAGACTAATGCAGCTCATGTTATAATGTTGTGTGACAAAACTATACATGTGATGGTCATTCATTTTATATAAACATGACCACTGATTAAAGTTATACGGTGGTTATGCATGTCACAGTTCTCTCACAACAGTTAGAAAATGTCCCACATATGTTAAACCGGGATTGCAGAACAGATATCATTTTATTGATAAAACATGCTTTCTAATGTACCTCAAGACCACTTTGGAGACTGTCAAAATATATCACCAGGGCCTGTATGTAAATGTATTAGTATAAAGTATTGCCACATTCTGTCTGCAAATTGATACCATAGACTTTACTAATTCTCGTGTTGTTTTTTCTGATGGCGCAGATATTTCTCTGTAAAATGCATACTACCTTATTACAGTTGCAAACAAGGACTAATCAGAAACAAAAAGGACATTCAAACCACTACGCCACTTTCATAAACTCACTTGTTTACTTGCAGAAAGAAGTCTGTTACTTAAACAAAAGCTAATAATCTTTGATATCATTATTCATTCACAACGACTTTCCAACAAATCACACATAGGCCTATACGGCTATAGATCTATGAAAAATCCGGCAGTTTCGCAAAGATTTCCACTTTCACTTTCCCAGTAAAGTTGGGTTCGGGATCTCATTAATTTGTTTTCAGAAAAGGACTTGGTAAAATGAGTATGCTGAGGGCATAGGATTTTATGAAACATTGGAATTGATCGTAAAACTAGTTTTTTGTAATATAACAATGATTTTCATGCAATTCATTGATCTATCATTGATTAGATCATTTTATTAAGATACGTCTACAAAAATTAAAGAATAATATTTTGCGTGCGGAATCGGCATCACGATTGATCTGACTAATATTGCCAACACCGGAAACGAAAACGATCGGACAGGATAATAATAATCTCACAATCTGAACATGTCAAAACTTTGAGTAAGTGTAATCCACAGTATAATCCACAGTATTATGTATGGTTGTATTTGTTTTTAAATTTCTTTTTTAATCGGAGTGGCATTGCATATACCAGGCAACTTTTTAAATTTTACAGTTTTCGTCGCACTGAAGTGAAAAGTTCTGTAACTATAACTACAAGTAGGCCTAATCTCTGTTGAGATTCGGCCCGGATGAATATTTGGACTAATCTCAGCCGAGATTACTAGTAGGCTCTGAAAGAATTTTCTATTAATTTTAATTATATTCATTTTTGGTGTACTTAAAAAGTTATATAGCTGTCCTGTTTCGTCAGAGTTTGGTATACTTGCTCTCCACTATGATGTTGTTAAATCTGTACTCGGTTATTGGCTTCGACTGGAAAACTTGGAAACATTTCCACTGCTACAAGACGCTTACATACAATCTAGGATTTTACATGAAAACCATAAGCCTTCTTGTTAATCAGATACATATATCAAGTTACCAATATTGACAAGTACACTATGAAAATGTCAAATACACATTTTTTTAAACTGTAACATATTGTTAAAATAAATTACAATCTAAATAAAATCAGACTTCTTATATAATATTGTAATGGGATTGTCTAAGGGTTAGTCCTACAAAAGATTTAACTCTGAGTTCAATGTAAAGGATGAAGAGATGTTTATGTTTTAAATGTTTTGTATTTTATTGAAAATAATTTGAACAGATTATAGATATTATAAGCAATAAAGGTATTGTGATTTTATTAGCCGAATTGCAACGAAGTTGAACTCGGCTATTAGTTTGGTGGTGTGGGCGGTTGGGTGTCAACAATTGGTTTCCGGATGATAACTCGAAAAGTTTACAATTTAATCAAATGAAAGTTTGATATATTGTTGGGTACCAGGTAAGGAAGACCCCTATTGATTTTGGAGAAAAATTGTCAAAGGTCAAGGTCACAGTGACCGAAAATAGAATGAAAATTTCAGAAAAATTTGGTTTCCGGATGATAACTCAGAAAGTTTAAATCTGAATCAAATAAAGTTTGATATATTGTTGGGTACTAGGTAAGGAAGACCCCTTTTGATTTTGGAGAACAAAGGTCAAGGTCACAGTGACCGAAAATAGAATGAAAATTTCAAAAATATTTGATTTCCGGATGATAACTCAGAAAGTTTAAATCCGAATCAAATGAAACTTTGATATATTGTTGGGTACCAGGTAAGGAAGACCCCTTTTAATTTTGGAGAAAAAAGGTCAAAGGTCAAGGTCACAGTGACCGAATATAGAATGAAAATTTCAGAAATATTTGGTTTCCGGATGATAACTCAGAAAGTTTAAATCCGAATCAAATGATACTTAAAGATATTGTTATGTACCAGGTAAGGAAGACCCCTATTGATTTTGGAGAAAATGGGTCAAAGGTCAAGGTCACAGTGACTGAAAATAGATTTAAAATTCAAAAAAAAAAGTTTCCGGAGAATAACTTGAAATTTTTTTAATTTGAATCAAATGAAACTTGGTTATATTGTTGGATACCAGCAAAGCAAGGCCCCTATTGATTTTGGAGAACAAAGGTCAAGGTCACAGTGACCAAATATAGATTGAAAACTTCAGACAAATATGGTTTCTGGACAGTAACTTGAAAAGTTTAAAACTGAAATTAGTTCTTCACAATTATAAATATGCCACATCATTCCTGACTTTACAATGTATCCCATGCAACTCGGCTTATGCACCCCTGGGTGCATATATTGATTTTTAAAATATTACTATAATTTTGCCCCTGCACCAAAAGGCTTCTAACTATTACGTCTATTAGTCAATCAATAGGATGTTGGTCTGTATCTATCATTCTTTTAAATACTAAACTAAAACCTGGCTGGTCCAAAGCCCCACTGCTCCCAACCCATATTAGCTCTTCATGAAGTCATTTTCTGCTCTCCTTTATTATTGTTCACTTCTCTCCACTTACAATCTATTGAAATGTATTATGTGAACAAAACTTTGTTATATATCCAAAGTGTATGTCTCTTATCACAATAACCATAAATGTTCTTTGTATTGTATTGCCTCTTGTGGGTTCATAATTGATCAATAAATGATATTATCAGATAATTTGGTTATATATCATTAGGAAATATCCAACATGCTTCCTTTTAGGCTCGCTATTGATTTTCAGTGTGGAAAAAAGATGCTCAAAAACAAATTTGTGTTTTATTTCTTATCTAAGGTATATAATTACTACGTAAAAAAATAAAAGTACTGTCATTGCAAAAGTTGAATGTAGCAAGTCTTTATTACAAAGATATACAGTAAAAATAATATACAATTATTAACATCTTCAGAGGGGCTTGGTGAATATTGTACTTCTCAGGTTGCTTAAGTGTCATGTTGACTAAGAAAATGTCAATAATTGTTTTATCAAATGATTGAATAAATTTAATCATCCATACTGGCTACTAGAGCCTACAAAATGGTCCTCCTTTTTATGTACAGATGCAAATCAAAGCCTAGTCAAAAGTTATAGGAGAAGAAACTTTTTGTTTATTATATGATTAGATAATTCAAAAAATGAAAACCAGATACTAGAAATTACCAAACAAAACCCGATCAGTCATCTTTAGATTGGGTTCAATGTTCTATAATTCAAGAATTGTTATTTTAGTTTGTGATAGAACCTGCTTTAATAATTACAGTGCAAGTCTTAGTTAAAAGTGAGAAGAGACACAAGTTTTCATTGAATGAACAATTAAATGATAATCAATCATATCCATTTCGAAATTCCCAATTTAATTTTGGTCTGATGTTGGAGAAATCAGATATTACATTCACCTCGAAGCACATGCAGGTGAACATAATGTTCTTTTTTTCTACTTTGTTGGATCTCAGCCAATCAGAAAGCTCAGTTATTTGATCATATATAATGAGTTTATTCTGAATCATTTAACAGTAGGTTTTTGTTGTTTTTAGCAGAAATTTGAGTATGCAAATTTCAAGTTCATTATCCAGCAATTGATTTTGTGATATGGTTCATTTATTAATAGTGATATCAATAATCAAATATAATTGATTGTTCATAAGAATTTGAAATGATAAAGATTGTTAGCATTATAGATTTCCAGAAACTGGATGCTAAACATGTCAGCATTAAGCAAAATCTCTGTCTAATCTCCAGTAATACATCTTTAGCGAAGTGAAGTTGTTTTTATATCCCGTTTTATTACCCCTATGCTTCACTGTGGGATACAGAAAATTATCCTTAGCTATGTGAACAGGCTTTTCAAATACCAACTTCTTTATAAAATGATGTTTGAAAAGATATACAACAAATCTTATTTTGAATGAATTCTTTAAAATTCCATGTGCAAATATTATGTTAATCTTTACATCATGTTAATTTTCTAGGGTAGAGTTACAGTAGTCAATATTGAATACACAAGATGTCAATTTTTTTATTATTTGCAGGTAAAAAAAAAACAATAGGCATGATGTGGAACCATTATATGACAGACAAATTTAGATAGTTATTAGACAATGGCACACCCTCGGGAAAATGTGCAGGATTTAACAAGGAGCTTGGATGCTTTTCACATTTCTGAGAATTCAAGTGCTCCAATTCAGACTGCCCCTGGTGTTAATCCCTTTGATAAAGCAGGACTACATTACAGTCATATAAATCAGGACTCAGAGAGAGGAGGAAGACAAACTCAGGCAGAAGACAGAGGACAGCAAAGATACCCACAGAGAGCAAGTAGTGAGGATAGGCAACGACGAAGAGACGGCAGCAGAGATCGGCAAAGATATTCTCAGGGTGACCCTAATGTGCAGAGGTATGCTCAAGGTGATCCTAATCAACAAAGATATCCTCAGATAAATCCCATTCAGCAAATACATACTCAGGGTGATCCCAGTCAGCAAAGGTATCCCCAAGGTGATCCCAGTCAGCAAAGGTATCCCCAGGGTGATCCTCGTCAGCAAAGGTATCCCCAGGGTGATCCCAGTCAACAAAGGTATCCCCAAGGTGATCCCAGTCAACAAAGGTATCCCCAGGGTGATCCCAGTCAACAAAGGTATCCCCAAGGTGATCCCAGTCAACAAAGGTATCCCCAGGGTGATCCCAGTCAACAAAGGTATCCCCAAGGTGATCCCAGTCAACAAAGGTATCCCCAGGGTGATCCCAGTCAACAAAGGTATCCCCAAGGTGATCCCAGTCAACAAAGGTATCCCAAAAGAGATGGCAGCACTGATCGGCAAAGATATAGAGAAAGAAATAACAGTGGTGAACAACAAAGATATCCACATGGAAGAGACAGTAGCAGGGAGAGACAAAGATCTCAACCAAGAGGTGTTAGTAATGATCAGGAGAGATATTCAAAGGGGGATGGGTCTGTGAATCAACATAACTATGATGAGAGAGACAGCAATCCACAAAAACACGGGGATGCAGTCCAACAGAGGTACTCACCAAGAGATGGAAGTAGAGACAGACAGAGGTACTCACCAAGAGATGGAAGTAGAGACAGACAGACATATCCACACAGAGATGGCAGTTGTGATCGTCTTCCACAAGAAAATTCAGATCTTGCCAAAACTCCTGACACTCAGATCGGAGGAACTGACTCAGATGGACGTACTTCAAGACAACGAACCCCAAGGCGAAGGTATATAACCAGAGAATCTGAACAAGAAATTGAGGGTCAGAATTCAGCGATGACCCAACCTCAAAGACAAGAAGGTCCCATGAGGGGCGATATTAATGTTTTACCCTCAAGACCTCATGTTCAGACTGATAGAACAATGGTAAAAAGTGGAGGACCAGGTTCTATTTCGCAACCATCACCAAGTGGACCTGTTAGTCACTCACAGTATCAGAGGAATAACCATGGAAATCCTAATGAAAATTCAACTGAGAGTGGGTCTGATGGTGGAAAATCGAGGCGACCACAAAGCTTAGAGAGAGGTCGCCGAAGAGAAGCCTTGCCCCCACCACCTGCAATATTAGCTAATTTAAAAAAAGACAGGGATTCTTCAACTCCAGATAACAATTCTGGTCCTGAAGGTCAAAACTCACAATATACAAGTTGTGATAACAAAGAACTATGCATGCCAGCATCGAACCAAGCAGAAATCATTATTCAGCAACACAGAGAAAATGCTTATGGGAAAGACAGTGCTTTGATGGCTAAATTACAGTCAACTTACAAACTGTTAAGATCTAGATCATTCAACAGAGATAGGGAAAACAGACCTCAAGTGGAAGTCAGACGACGAGATAGGTCGCTTAATTCTCGGGATGAACAGCAAGTGAACAGACAGCAGGATGGAAACAATGTTGACCCAGTAAAAGACCCCACACTTATCTATTCATCAGAGGAGAAGGTTGAAAGACCAGTGGAGGGTCGTCACCGCGTCAGAGGGAGAAGCCCACAGCAGTTTCAACACAATAACTCTCATGACATAAATTCCCCAAATACACATGGTCCAGATCAAAGGGGTCGAAGTCCTAGTCAACAACACCGTGATTTCCACAGAAATGAACAGTCTCAGAATTCACACGCCAAAGTTAACAATCAACAATGTTCTGAAAGTGAGTTTGACAGAAAACAGCAATACCCTCAGTTTAATGAACAACATGGTTCAAGTTATTACAATGGAGGAAATGAACAAAACCCTCCTTCTAATGACAGTCAACCAGTACTTCATAACGAATTCCAATCAAATCAACTTAATCACAGCAGAAGTCAACAGGAATCTCATGGTGGTAATTCACAGGAAGGGAACCAATTTAACAATGTTCTTAGTGCGAGGGGCGATAACAGCGCAGCAGTTCCTGATTTAAAAAGTCGAGAACAATTACAAAGTGAGCTGCCATCTAGTCCATCTAGCAGAGAAAATGCAGCATTCAGAGGAAGCCCATCTTTAAAACGCATGACTGGAGTAACAGATCTGGACAAGGCTATGAAAGACAGAGATCAAGAATTTCTTAGCAAACGTTTCGGAGATACAAACCTGAAAAATGAGCCTTCACCTCATTCTCCATCAATAAACAGTAACCATTCCTGTAGTGATGAACAGGAAACTGACATTGATGATATGAGCAAAGAAAAAGGTCATGCAAAATTCCGGCTTAGAAAGGTGTCAGGGGAAAGTTCTCCCCTAAACAAGTCTTCTCCATCAAGTCCAATGTTTCCCCCTTCTGCATCCTCTCCTTTGTCTTTTTGTGATGAAAAAAGACAATTCAGTGATCCCCGGGGAAAAGAAATTCTCCGTAGACGTCCAAATAATTTGGAGGATGCCGTGAGCTGGCCAATTTTCATTCCTGGAACTGTAGATTTTACTAAATTTGAAGTATTTGAAGGTAATTATATGTACATGACAAAAAAAGTCACTCAGTTCAGTAAAAGTAATATTTGAATTTCATACACAGAATTGTTAAAGTTGAGTAAAACGTACTCTACAAAACCTTACCAAATCAAGGGAATCTCTTTTTGTGATATAGAGTGCTTTTTTGTGTGTTGCCAAAATACATGTAAAGAATTCCTGTTTCATCATTTAAGGTCAAATGTTGCCTTCAGTGATTCAAGACCTTGAGTTTCATTATTTAGGTCAAATGCTGCTGAACTGGTTGCAGTCGACCATCGACGACAAGCACTACCTAAGACTAGTGATGACGCGACATGATATGAATGTCGTTCTGACACAGTTTTGCACATGTCTTATTGCAACAGGGATCATGAAGGAGAAAGATGGGAGAAATCAACAAATGTTCAAGGTACCGTAAGTTTGATTCTATGAAAGAAATTCAGTTTAAAGTGTGCTTAGTTCCATGAAAGATATTTGTTTAAGATGGATTTAGTTCTGTGAAGGATTTTCAGTTCAAGGTGGGTTCAGTTTTATGAAAGACATACATTTCAAGGTGGGTTCAGTTCTACTAGAGATATTTAGTTCATCTTTCATATTGCTGTAGATGTTTGGTCATACATTAATCAGATAAACATATAACTAACATACACGTAACAAAAATTTATCTAAATCATATATAAGATGAATTTCTTACCAAGCATACTGACTTCATATATAAGATGAATTTCTTACCAAGCATACTGACTTCATATATAAGATGAATTTCTTACCAAGCATACTGACTTCATATATAAGATGAATTTCTTACCAAGCATACTGACTTCATATATAAGATGAATTTCTTACCAAGCATACTGACTTCATATATAAGATGAATTTCTTACCAAGCATACTGACTTCAAACAAATTTTAATGATAAACATCTGACATCTGCATTTACTACTAGATATTTACATTTCCAATGTTTTTGCCTTTGATATATCTACAAATTGTAATGATAACCATTTCCTCATGAATGTGCAGTAGTTGTGAACAAAGCGTGTGTGAATATTGATAAATGTAGTACGTCTATTTTAACAACTGGGGATTCCAACAGAAATGAAAGTAGAATGTAAATATAGATTTTAATTTTGAAAGTACTTGAGGGTATGAACTGCAAGGCTTCACACCAGCATACTTTTCATGAAGCACTAATACTCTTCATGAAGCATGCCAGCATGAAGCATTGCAGATCATACTCTCATGTATTTTCAAAACTAAAATTTACTTCTCAACATGACTAAGGTTCATTTACATCATATTTCATCACATTCAATACATTTATCCAAAGAGATTGTGTTAGATTCCAAATTGAATAATTATTCAGACTTAAGCTCATTATTTCTGCAATAACAAATTCATTCTATGTCCCTAAACATTCAAACCTTCGATTGAGGCCCAGCTCAACTTTTACTTCATACTAACCAGCCATTATCAAAAGCAAATTTAGATACAACAAACACTCTCTTTCAGAATGATGACAAAAATCCCTAGTAAATCAAAGTACAAAATGTACTCCAAGGAGTGGAGAAAAATTAATCAGCCCAATATATCAAAGTAATTCCACTGTTGTTGTTTTTTATTTCAACCCCTTTATGAGCATCCATATAGTGCAAGTCAGAATAATGATGGCCATTTCATGATACTCATGAAAACTAAAGCTGCAGTTTATCTTGCTTATGAATACACAATAAATTGTTAAAAAATTCCATATCTCTGTTTCATGTAACGCTGTTTACATTTAATGAAACAAATGTTTGTGTATTGGAATTGAGTTTTCTATATAGGATTATGTGTATTAGTGGACTTTTTCTATTATGTCTGTTATGTACCAAAGAAAGGTGATGGTGTGATGTGGCTCACATAAATGTCCCTTGCAATATATCCATGTGCACTGTGCCTGATGACTTAAAATTCAACTAACTTCCAACTCCCAAAAATGATAAAAATCTTTATGTCATAAGTTCAACATAACACAAGAACCATGTTTGCATCTGATTTCAAATGTCGCTGTGGTGTATGGCAGATGATTAGTGTCATTTTGAAATTACCTGTTCATCTCAAATGCATATACAGATGACTCTCAATGGATCAAAATTCAATCTCTCAAAGTTCTTGATCTCGCAAAGTGAAATTGCGGTACCGATTTTTTGTCTCTATACAACTAAGAAAATTTACTCTTGATCTCTCAATCTCTCCAAGTTTTATCAAGGTTCCTTGAAACTTCAAGTTATCGAGAGTCACCTTTTTATAAGTATTTAGTAACCACTTCAAATACTACATTAAATTATGAAGTAGTATGGTACATGATTAAAATTTACCAAGAAGCAATCATCTATTGATACGTTCCCATAAGCTATACAGTTTTTTCATGTGTTTGTTTTTGGTTATTAAATCATCTTTATTTTTATTCCCCCTCCCCGGAAAAAGAGGGAGGCATATTGTTTTGTGCCGGTCGGTCTGTAGACCAAGTCTTGTCAGCTCAATATCTTGAGAACCCTTTGCTTGACAGACATCAAACTTGGTACACTGGTATATCTTAAGGAGTAGATAAACCCAATTGATTTTGAGGTCAAGGGTCAATCCACTCTGGACATAGGAAGATGTCTGCTCAATATTTTGAGAACCCTTTCCTTGACAGACATCAATCTTGATACACTGGTACATCTTAAGGAGTAGATGACCCTAATTGATTTTGAGGTTGCATGGTCAAAGGTAAAGCGTTAAACAAACTGGACATAGGAATATATTGTCTCATATATTTTGAGAATCATTTGATTGATTGACACCAAACTTGGTACATTGGTACATCCTAAGAGGTAGATGACCCCTATTGATTTTGAGGTTGCATGGTCAAAAGTCAAGGGTCAATCCACTCTGGACATAGGAAAATATTGTCTGCTCAATGAATTGTTTTGGCATTACTATCAATTAAATGATACATGTGTATAACTCTTTTCAATTTTGCACCATAGGGGGATACATATTTCTTAAACATTTATTATTCTGAAGTGCTTTTTTTTTTTAATGTTTGAAATGTAGTTCTTTTCAAGAAATTCCTCTTTCACATCTTATCAACTGCCTGAATGTAGCACACATGTGATACCACATAGTTAGGGTGCATCTACTGGAAATTTAAATGATTCAGATGGGTTAATTATATTCAATGTCTTTTTAAAAAATCTCTCAAAAGTACAAAAAAAGTGATTATATGACATGTTATTGGAAAAGTTATGATAAAGGTAATATTTTAAAGAGTAGAATTGAAAGATGGTCACCTGAGAAGTTGGGTCTTAAATCAAGAACATGATGTATGGCATATCATTGGGAGAATATTGAAGAGTAGAAGTTGAAAAAAAGTCACCACAGGACAACAAGAGATTGGGGGGGGCGGGGGGGGGGGGGGGGGGGGGGGGGGGCGCAGGATGAGATCACCAGTGCAAGTGTGAACTGTCATTGGAAGATTCGGGATGGAATATCATTATTCCAGGGCTTAAAAAAAGTCCGATTCGAAATGAATTAATGATGGTCCTTCTGATCACAAGGAAAATATTTTGGAAATATAATCCTGCTAGTGCAAGAATACATAAAATGTACCAAACATGAAATGTTATGGAAGGTCTCCTGTGTTTTCAATGAAATTGATGGATTTCAAGGTCATTGGTCTGGAAAATGGTATTTTAGAAAATTACGCTTCAGTTGTTTAAATATTAATCTAAGGAAGGGATGAAGCAACAAGCTTGATATTGTTTTTGAAAGGAATTATTATTAGATAATCTTTGTTAAACCACTCTAACAGTGAAAACAGCTGTTTTTAGTTGTTGGTAGTCAAGGAGAATTGCTTTATACAAACTTCCCAATGTCATTTTCTGAGGTTGCCTTATTGTATCCACTGTCTGTGTATCAGTTTTTTATGAACAATATAGAATAACCATCAAATATGTATGATTCAAAGGAGATGCTTCATGCATGAGTGACTTTACAAGGTTTTTGAATATGGTCAGTCAAGATTTCTGCCATACTTTATGAAATTGATATGTTTTTTACAAGCAGGTTTATAGTGGTGTCAGTGTTACGATGTGGCAGAATTGACTTAATTTCTGGACATGAACAAATTTGTTTGTATACAGCTGTATACAGATACATGTATTTATAACTTGTGAGTGGCAGCTGGGCATTAATGGAGAAATGTGATACCTATTGTCATTTATAAGTTCTTAGTCATAGAGGAGCCCTACCGCTTTCATAAAATTTACAATATTACAATTTTTATTTGAAACATTGTTTTCAGTGTTGGAATTTTTCTATGTGTGTTGCAATGAATTGTCACATTGTTTACAAATGGAAACTTAATGGTGGACTTTTCTAAGATTTATTAATGGTTTTGTATATATTTTTTGAAATTCTTTTATTCATAGTGGATTTAACAATGCTTAATTTTGGGTTGATAATTTACATATTAAAGTTCTAACAAGTGAAGTTAACTGAGGGTAAGAAAGACTTATTTTTCTAAAACAAAACATATTATTCTACATGTTTAAATGAACAAGATAATTTTGAAAAAGTTATTTCAGAAACTGTATCTCCATCAGGTGACACTGTATATTACACTGTATATTACATATGATGGGAATCTTTGAAATTTACAATATTTTATCTGTACTCTATGAGGTTTGTGTGTGATTTTTATCCTATATATTGATGAATGGTATGTTCTAGGAAATTCTTGCACATTTGTAGAAATATCTTTACCAACCAATTTTTGCAATTTGCTACTCTCATCATACAGCATTTATAAAAATATTGTAAATTGCTCATCAATCAACTATATGGCCTGAAAGTACTATAAAAAGGTCAGTACAGTAAAACTCGTTTAATACAAATATAGATATAACAATGTCACAAATACTGCAAAGTTGTTTGTTTTTTAGTCCCCAGCATTTTTTTTTTTTTTTTACCAATTCTTTGTAAAATTTCATGGTTATAACAAATTCAGGGATATATAACAAATTAATTTTGTGTTCCATGGAGATTCAAGATAACATGTTTACTGTTTTTATAGTAAATATTTTTTGACCAAATTCATGTTAATGATAGTATGCTCAGTAAAAAATTACCTTACACAATCTGGAAATTGAAGTTCTCCAATAAAAGTTCTTAATTAATCCATTCAGTGAGTATATCTGGTAGTCCCAATGTGAAGGGAAATGAAAAGGATGTTTGCTGGGATTTCACTGAATTACAGATATGACACAGTAAATCCCCAGGACTGTGTTTTAACCGAGTTTTACTGTATGTACAATGTATGTGTAATCTTGACTGGATCAGGTTTATAATTTGAGCCATATTTAATTTTCAGCCAGACTGTATGTATTATTGGACCCACACAGAAAATGCCCCCGCCCGATACGATGTGGACGTTGGCAAACTAAGTCCCATGTGGCCTCCTTCATCTACAAAAGATGAATATGGCCACAAATACACAGAAGCAGGTTGGTATATATTTTGATGTAAAAAATTTGTTCTGCCATTACTTTAATGCTGTTGTTTTATACGCCTATCTATACGTATTATTGTATAGCATTTGGGTCCATCTGTCTGTCCATTATTACTTATTAGGTTTGTAACTGACTGTCTACGGATATATATATTGGGTTAATGTCAGAGACGGTGAGGCAAAGCCGTGACCAGTCAGTGACAAACCTAATAAGTGATTTATTTTCTCAAGGACCATTATGTTATAAGAAGTCAACACATCCACAAGAACGGATAATCAGAATTTAGAATGTTAACAATGAATAATAAATCAACAATGTTGAATTCAATGTATATTACATGTGTTTAATTCTGTTAACAACAACCCCCTCCCCAGTATTTGTGTCTACAAGCAGTTCTAAACATTGAAATTTCAACATTTTGGTGGTAACCGAACAATAACAGTGTTGCAGACGTCAATGTCCGATATAAATTTATAAAGAGTATAAAATATGGCAAAATACCATGCAATAGAAATTATCTAAATACATGTATTGCATGTAATAAAATGAAATATGTTTTGAAAGTATCATTTTAGAGTTATTTGAACAATTCAAGAGATATCTTGACAAGGTTGACCTGATTTTGTTTATGATGAATGAACATCTGACGGTTGTATCATGTGCTGTGGTGGAGCATTTAATTATGGTATAATTTCTTTGAAGAGTACTTGGAGTAGGACAGTAAATATTTCAAATGTACTGTGATACATTTCAGAGCGATACTACAGGACAAAGTTTATGAAGGGTTTGGATTGTAGTGGCTTTTGTCTAGTTGAAATAATCAATAAGCTACCAAAAGTGGAAATTCTATAGAAAGATTTTTATACATTATTTCAAAAATGGATTGTAGGCAGAATACCTACTTTTGAAAAACAGTGGAATATGTTCTAAATAGTTTACAAGATTTATTGTGTATACAGAAAACTATTTCGATGCAAATTTGGAATCTACATGTATTCGACACAAGTAGTTACATGTAGTTATAATATAGGTGGCTTGATTGCTTTCTACAATACTTTACTATTCCACTTTTGGTAACTGTGAATATAAATTCATAGCTGTAATAATTGAAATTTCATTATGATCCAATACAGTATCATTTTTTTTTTTTTTTTTTACATGGTATTGATTTTGTTTGGCTTAACACATAGCTTTGAAAAAATAATTTTAAAATATCATTTATTTTGTTTTAGTTTAAAATGTATTTACATTTTTGTTGTTTTATTTTAATTCAATTTAAAATATAAAATTTTGAGAATACTTTCTCCTGATAAAATTTACATAAATGCACATTTCTGTATCAAATTACACTGTTACAGTACATGGTAGATATTATATTCTATTTTGTAGTATTTAAATTACCCACAATGTAATGATTTTAATATTTTTATTTTATTTTGTTAATTTGTTTTGTTTTTAGGTTTTTCATTTGTGGTGTTTTTTTCTTTCAGGGGGAGGGGTCTCTTGCTTTTTTTTTTGGTTTTTTTTGAGTTTTTCTTCAAATAGGTTACATAGTTTTGTCATTTTTGAAAAATAATATCAAGTAACTATAGTACTGATGTAATACTGAATGTGTGTAACACATTTTACTCAACCTGTTCTCTAAGATGTAACATTTAATTTTGCCCTCACTCACACAGTGGTAGGGTATATAGGAATCACCCAATCTCTGTTTGTTAGTTTGCCTGTTCAATTGTATCAGACCCACAGCTTTTTGACACAAAGAGGCAATAGATGCTCATAATTTACATACTGATATTAATTGCTAATGTCTGGAAGGTGTGTCTTGACCTTTGTTTAAGGTCATTTTGAGAAAGTCATGGTCAATGGGAAATTTTTTCTCTCCTAGATTTGTGTTCAGGGTGTAACTGACAAAGCAACATTAGGTGTTCTTATTTAAAACAAAGCTAGCTTATGAGGAGGGTTTGTCATGAACCTGACCCAAGGTCATTTGAAGAAGGCTAAGGTCGATATGAGAAAATGAATTATAGACAGTCTTCTGACTAACAATCCATCTTCACAAAGATTGTTCATAACTGCAGGGTATTCATTTATTTTATTTTTTTAAATATTAAAGGTCACTCGGAGAAAAAGTACAAAATTATTGTCCAAATATAGCTCGAGAACAGAAGAAAACTTAAGACAATCATGTGCTACACAATACATAGTTGTTTGAGACCTGGGTATGCATCTTGATTCTAGACCAAGATCATTTTGATAATGTTGAGGTCTCTAAAACTAATTGCTAAATTTTTGTAACAGAGAAAATTTTGTACTTGTAGTATGTAGCTGAGTCAAAGGCTTCTTTTGACCTATTTTTTACCCTCCATCAAAGTCATTTATGACAGGTCAAGCTCACACGATCTAGAATCATGGTCTAGCATGTACCTATGTAATGCAGTTGTCATAAAGTTTGTATTAAAAAAAATAAATGCAGCATTCAAGTATGTGGTTATTTGAATATGCCCACTTTGAATGAGTCATGTGGGGACATTAGCCCTGTTTGAACAGGTCTAGTTACTAAATACTGCCCTGTGTTGGTGCAGTTCAAATGCTGGATAATGTGCCTTGTTCTATGTTTACAAGATCAGCCATTGCTTACTTATATTGTAATCCATTCTACAGAACAACAGGCCGCATTTGTGAATGTGAAGAAGGAATACCAGCTGGAAGTGGAAAAGTTGAAGGTAGTCCATTCTGATTTCATATGTACAACTTTCATATCTAACAACTTTCATATCTACCAATACATTAGCATATTGCTCTAAATACTATTCTCCTGGCGTAAACTCTGAAAACGAAATGCAGCTTTAATTTGTCAAAATGAGACTAATGTTGATAGACACAACCGTTAAGAACGGCAAACATTAAGTGGCAAGAAATGGAATACACAGCATTCGTGATGTTCATCTGTGACTGTGACAGTCATGCAAAACAGTTGACGTCAAAATGCAATGGGTGGATGCTAACTCAGCACGGAGAAAAGATCTAAGCTTATCGCCATGCATGGGTGGGAACATTTTTCAGCATGGACTGAGGATTTTTTAATTGTGTTGAAATTTTATTTGTGGTGTTTTATTTCTTTTAATTTAATGTATATTATATATACAATACATGTATACACATAATTTAATGCAATCTTGTTCATAACAAGGAAAGCACTGCTAGTAATTGTAATTTACTGTTTTGCGATGGCAATAAAGTATGAGAAATGAGGACAGTTTTCTTCGTAAATCGAGTTCCATTTACACATACACCATTTTCTTGAAATGTTAACCGTACAAATAATTTTAATAAGTATACGGGTTACGGGCGTGGTTGAATTGAATTTTAAATGTGATCTTACAAATTTAAATATTTTGTGCCTGAAGTGGAAGCTACATGTTGATTGAAATCAGGAACTGCAGTTTTTACTAGCCTATTTATTACCTGCTCATTGTTCTGTGATCAGCCAGATGGATTTAAAAGTGAACCAATAATCATGTTTCCTCGGGTTTTCATCTCTTATAGACCTCATACTTTGTGTTTTAAATACATTTTACCAAACGTTTAACATTATAATTCATTAATTCAATAAGAGTAATACTAAGTAGATTGAAAATCAACTTAGAAATTGGAATTTCAATCCAATGTTTTCAAGGGAGTGCGTGCTGAAAAATGTTCCCACCTGTGCATGGCGATAAGCTTAGATCTATTTAATCCACACTGAGTTAGCATCCATCCATTGCATTGTGACGTCAAATGTTTTGACTGTAGAAGATGAACATCACAAATGCTGTATACAGTAAAACTCGAATATAGCGAACACGGATATAGCGAAATTACGGCTATAGCAAAGTGAAATCAATTTCCTTGGCAAATACTTTATATATTCCATATAAAAATCTGCATCTATAACGAACATGGATATAGCGAATTTACAGATATAACAAAGTAAATTCCTATTCCCCTTGAATTGAAAAATTAACATAAAAATCACCTTTTATAACGATTTTTTGTTTGTTTTAAACTCATTGTGATTTTAACAATCACTTTCCATTACCATAAAGGATCCGCACTTATTATGAAATTTCTGTTTGTATTTTTTCAAAAGAGCTCGAGGTTGTTAATGCAAAACAATACTTACATATACGTTTAGCAAATATATTGTTGGTATTTGCTATTCTCGTTAATGAAATTTGAAGTTTGTTTGCATTTTATTTTACTTTATTCATGTTAAGGAAGAATTAAATGACAACTGCGATAGACTGTTTGCATGTATGGCACATAATTTTGTTGACATTTTTCTTTCGACTTGTTCTTGCCTGACTTAATGATCCATCAAGATAAATTATCATATATAAATCAGTGTGTATATTTCTTGTATAAAAATATTTCTTCTTGAAAATATATGGGTTAAATTTCTCTTAGAGACAATACAAACACAAGTATATCAATTGCTGCTTTCTTATACAACTAATATACATGTAGAACAAATCAGTTTTATAGCAAATTCGTTCATTTAAATTATGAATTCACTATAAACGTATAGCAAATTACACTTGTAGCGAATTTTCATGAAGTGTCTGCAGAAATTCGCTATATCAGAGTTTTACTGTATTTCATTTCTTTTCACTTTATGTTTGCTGGTCTTATACAGCTACACATGTATAGGAAATCAACAATACCTGCAAACAAAAACCATCATTATGTTTGATTAAGTCCACTCTGTATTGTGAATCAATCCACTCTGTAATACATGTATCAATACTTCGTGAAAGTTACGTCCCTTGTCCGCCATCTCCCGGATAAAAATCGTATTTCCCTACGTTGGCCTTTGTAATTTTCATGTCTGTAGCTTTGACATCAATTGCAGTCAACTACAATATGCCCCAGATTGGGGCAACCCATTAACTTGTATGAAAACTTGGTAATTGGCTAAAATTCAAAGTAATAACATCTTACATTTGGTAAGGTAAAGAAGGAAAACTTGGTTTTTCACCGATTGACCTTTGGCTGACCCCACAAAGGGACGTAACTCGTGGCGAAGTGTTGATACGTGTATTGTAAATAGAACCAGTCCACTGTATTATTGTGAATAAAACTGTAGGAAGAGAACCAGACCATTCTGTATAATTGTAAATAAAACTGTAGGCAGAGAACTAGTCCATTTTGTATAATTGTAAATAAACTGTAGGCAGAGAACTAGTCCATTCTGTATAATTGTAAATAAAACTGTAGACAGAGAACCAGTCCATTCTGTATAATTGTAAATAAACTGTAGACAGAGAACCAGTCCATTCTGTATATTGTAAATAAAACTGTAGGCAGAGAACCAGTCCATTCTGTATAATTGTGAATAAAACTGTAGATAGAGAACCAGTCCATTCTGTATAATTGTGAATGAAACTGTTGGCAGAGAACCAGTCCATTCTGTATAATCGTAAATAAAACTGTAGACAGAGAACCAGTCCATTCTGTATAATTGTGAATAAAACTGTAGACAGAGAACCAGTCCCTTTTGGATCACCTCCGTGAGGAATACCAGAACCGCCTCCAGGACAGTACGGAGAGGATTGTCCGCTTGGAGAAAGAACTGCAGGAACTGAAGGACCAGAATGAGGCTCTGTTGGAGACCCAGAAGCAGCTTGAGCAGAATTTTATGACCCCCCAAAATGGAGGAGGGATGTTTGCAGTCACAGGAACCCCTGGCTCACAGAGATACCATACTCCAGTAACACCGGAGTGTGTGACAGGGGAGCACCCTGACTTACTTAGGTATGGATTGTGTGACAGGGGAGCACCCTGACTTACTTAGGTATGGAGTGTGTGACAGGGGAGCACCCTGACTTACTTAGGTATATGAATTGGTGGAATTTTTATGTTCTGACTTGAGTTTTACTAAACTTCTTTTCTTACGCAAAAATTCTGACGTGAGAATTTCAAAGGTTTTAACTTAAGATACGACACTTTTCTTTTAATATTGTGTTCTTAAGTTTCCATCGTAAACTTAACTCATGAAGTATTGGTAACTTACATACTTAGAACTCTCTTTTGAACTTACAATCTTAGAACTCTTTTGTGAAGGAGGTATGTATATTCGTAGTTTAATAAGAGGGATATTTATTGTAAGTTAAGTTGTGACAAAATCTTGAACTTAAGAAGTTTAGTAAAGCAGGTCCCCGATTCTTTAATAAGTGTAAATTCTGTCAAACAATATTCAAAGTTCATATTCTAAGGTAAGTTAATCATTTGTTTATTTGTTACATTTACCTGTAGATATCTGATTATTGTTGTTTTCTTGCAGGGATGATGATTTTGAAGGAGATATGACAATGCCACTTCCCCCAGATGAGCTACGTCCAAATGCTCCTCCCCCTCCACCACCACCCCCTCCTCCTCCTCCTCCAGGAATTGGGGCACCTCCTCCTCCTCCACCCCCACCAGTACCAGGTGGCCCACCACCACCTCCTGCTCCACCAGGGCTAGGTGGACCTGGGGTAACCAAAAAAGGTAAGGATAGTATGTTGAAGTATTGTACCATTCCCTGTGTTTTGTATCCTGCAGAACATTGTGAACAAATAAAGATCTGTCTGTCTATCAGTCCTTCCATCTTTCTGTCCATCCATTCACCTGTAGGTGCATGTTTGTTCCTTGCAGAGCTCTGATGCTGAAGAGGAATACTTTTTCTACATCAAGTTGTTTTCAGGTTAAATAAATTTGTCGGTCTGGACTACGTTTTCCAAAAGAACCAAAATCTTCTCTTGCAATTATTCTATTCTTTACACTGATTGAATTGTGATTCTAATATGAATGCAAATTGTAAAGTATTTCAGTGATTTATTATTTATTTTATGATTGTTATTTCATAAGGTACTGCATCCTGTGCCTGTTGACTATCCTATGATTAAACAAGGTAATCCTGTTATTGCTTGTAGGATCTGTTAAGCCATTAATCCACACCAAATCTCCCATGAAACCCCTCTTCTGGCAGAGGATACAGGTTCATCAAATCAAATCCAAAAGCAAAGAGTAAGTGAACACAATAGTACATGTTGTTAGTTTAGTTAATTTAGGAGACCGCGTCGAATGATTTGATAATGGTTATATGAGTAGGAAACACTTTGGGCATTGATTCTGTATCTGTAGTTTGAGTAACATGCGGTTGGTGTGGGAGGAGATTGATGAGGCAGCCATTGATATGGATGAGTTGGATGAACTGTTCTGTAAGCCGCCATCAGAAAAGTCGCAAAAAGCCAACAAAACCAGGGCCAAGTCTCCAGCCAAGCAGGTCAGCTCAGACCCAACGTTTGTCAATTATTTTACAGACTGTGGATTCATGTAACTTAGCAAAAGATGCATTAATTCACTTTCTTCATTGCTGTAGACTTGAGAATTCAGAATGGCTTACAAATAAAATTGTGCTCATAATGAATGAAAGTTTACTCACAGTGTTGCAATACATGCAATAGACATACCAGTACTGGTTTTGCTCTATTTTCAAATGCCTACCAACTCTACAGGGTGACTCTGTTTCATGTTACATATGTTATATATTTCAGGTTGCCAAAATCTTGTCACCAAAACGTTCCCAGCTTGTGGGAATTCTGCTGTCTAGTCTTCGTGTGGATGTTAGTGATATTGAACAAGGTACATTTGAAAGATGCACATACATAATTATGTCTCCCCTTTCCAGAAGGGGGGGCGTATTGTTTTAGTGTGAATTCTTCTTGAGCTTCTTCTTCCACTTCTCATACAAACTTTGTCCGGGCCATAACTTTTTTTGTTTTTTGACATTGGCCTTTGATATTGGGTATGTTGGTAAGTTTAATTTAGTATCATATGTTCACAACACTGTTCCTTGTTTGAAGCACATATACATATAGGTGAATGTTATGTCCCATAAGTCTTAATTTTTCCAGATAAAAGATGATAGCTAAAAATGTTTTCAAAAAGCTATGGAAAATGGAAGGGGAGACATCAGTTTTAGTGTGCTAAAACAATTCTTCCTAGTTTATTTCTTGAAATGAAATCTTTCACACACAAATTAAAGAAAATTTGAATGTTTTCTGGTATGTATTATAAATATTACATCAATGTTAGTGCATTGTTTGTTACAGCAATATTGACCTCTAATATATGTCTTTTTATTACAGCAATATTGACCTGTGATACGTCTTGTGTGGACATAGAAAAGTTAAAGGCAATCTATGATAATGTAAGTCTGTGCACCGAGATATTCTATTCTAAAGATTACGGTGGAAATATTTAGACACATGATTGCTCAATGGTAGTTACAGAAACTTCTGTGCCAGTGGATGGAATAGGAAGCTGAACATTCTTTTGAAAATGGAGGCAAATGGGGCTGTCCTTGGTTTATTATTTGAGATTTTTTCTTTACATGTAAATTTTTTTTTAATTTGTGGGAACTTAAGGGGCTAATTGAAGTTAATCTCAACCTACACACACACACACACAATAATTACATGCACCCCTTAACTATGTATATGTAATTACACCATAAAGTCAGGTAATAGGATGCTTGTTGATATATATATATATATACAGGTAATATTTGGTATCTCAAACACGAATACATGTATGTTGAAAACCAGGGATATGTACAGATGAGCTACTGTCCTGGCTGTGTTTACTAGATAAATGATCTTTTAACTTAGACATCTCTAACATGGTTATCTTGAATACTCCAGTTATCTTGAAGTATTTTTACTGTCCCAAGTACAATATTTACCTGATTTATGTCGAAGTCTGGCAAATTTTCCGCCCTGATAAACATAATGGTATACCAAGTAGTAGATTTTCACTATTAATGTAAGCATTGTATCTCAAAAGAAGTTGAAATTTACACCTTTGTACTAATATGTTGTACGTAGTGACCGTTGAGACGAGCAAAGCCCATTAACATCTTGCAACACGACTTATAGACATTTTATCCGCGTCTTCGACTTCATTTAACGCGGGAAATATAACATGGTGGATGTAAACAGTTATATTGTGACGTCATATTAGCTGCAATGTTTTTTTCTTCTTTTCTCAAACCAAGCAAAAACAAAACGTTTGAAGCTATAAGAAAGCTTGTCTGAAATTTAAAAACGTTTATGGTACTTTCTAAACAATCTAATTATTTTAATTACGGGTTTGTCCATGAAGTATACCGCAGTGACGGCGACATTTTTCCAGAAGCATTATGGGTAATACTCATCTTTTTTCAGCTGATGAAGAGCAAATCACGTGACTCATATGTGTAATCATTGGACGCGACGCGAGCTTTGCTCGCTGTTAATTAGTCCTCTACCAGTGGAGCTGAAGGGGGCTAGTAGTTTGCACCCCATCTGTTTGTCCTTCTGGCATCTGTCACAACTTAGTTTTCCAGACTTCTTTTCATCATACTTTGATTTAGGAAGCTGAAATTTAGTATTTAGTGTGCTAATTTATGTTTACAGATTGATTTTTAGTTTCGTCATTGGTGAGTGATTTAACAAGATTTATGGGACTTCGTACTGAATATACTTTTCCAGACTTTTTAGTTTTGAGTTACTCAGGTGACCTACTGCTAATGGTCTGTATTTTTTTTGGAATTTTTTTTATTGGGTGAGATCTTTAGGATTCAAGGCATACCAATATTGTCTGAACTGGATGAGTGAGGCCTGACAGATGCTGATCTTGTACAGCAGTACATAAGGCTTAAAGCTGTATGCCCTGATGTTCATGTATTATTTTTGTACATAATTACTTTAAAGCAGATTAATTACTTTATAAAGTTATTACCTTTCCCTTAATTACATGCTTGAAAACATCTGCATGTAATAGAAAACAGTGCCAATATTGTTTAGAAAGTAAATATCGTGGCTACATATATAAATCATCCCATAATAGACGTCTATAAAAAGACCCACGCGCGTCAGGGGAATCCCAACATGATGTATTAACTCATACGCAACTGTCTAGTTTTAAGGCTGAAAGAGCGTAAAACAACGAATTACTAAGAGGTATTTGATATTTTTATTTCTATTAAACTTATGGTACGGTACTGTTATAACAAAATACACAGCTTTACACAGATAAGACCACCGATGATCTGAAAGTTTGAACTGGTCACGTGACTGTCACTTGAAATGGCAGAGTGACGCGGTTATTTGTAAACATCGATTTAAAATCAAATTATTTGGGTTAAAACAGGTGATATAATTTATGATATGTCGTACAGTCTCATAACTACATACACGCGATGATTTAATAGCGGTTTTACGAGATGGAAAAAAATATTGTAATTCAGACCATACAGCTTTAAAGTAATAATTGCAAATTTTTTATGTTAATCAAAAGTTATGATGTCAGACATCATGGAAAATGTTCATGCATAATACCATTGATAAGGAGTTGTTAAATTGCTTACTGTTAAAACTCTCAGATCAAGTAAGTCTGGTGAAATAGAAGGAAAAAAACAGGTGTCAACAGGGGAAGTGAATAAAATAATTAGTGCTCACTGACATGAGGGACGTGGGGGATTTTAAGGTGTTGATATGAAAATCCACCTACTGCTGTTGCATTGTATTGTGTTCTTTATGTATGTTGGCATCACAGAAATAGCCCAAAACAGGTGAACAACGAAGTCCATGAATCAGAGAAACATTCCTTTCTGAGAATACATATGTATTGTTTGAGCCTAAACAAGGCTCATGTCATGCTTTTGTTTACATAGGTTAAATAAACTAGTAAAAGTTTCATTTAAGGTGGCTCACTACACCCAGAAATAGTTTCTCAAATTAGTATGAATTGATTTAATTATAAAAGATATGATGATATACAATAAGTATACCAAAAAGGCAAAAAATATACAAATTTGGATAAAAACATGATTTTCAAAAAAAATATTTCAACACATATGAACAAAAGACTCTGCAGGATTTGAACTTGAGATCTGCGGTTCACCAGCCCAATGCTTTAACCACTGAGCTACGATGATAGACAAACACATCGATCGATACAAATAATTTCACAAAACATTTAATTAAATAATCACTTTCTAGTGTTTGTCACATTTCATTTTGTTTTAAACATGATATTTTCTATCATGCAATCTATATTTAGATTTTTTTTTTAAAATGGCACAAGCCTAGTTTACAAAACAAAGAATTGGAAGTGCTGTATCTCATTTGAAACTCAACAACTGACATTTAAATTTTTGCTGACCATTAGAAATACCTTGTAAACATTAAAAATGAGAAAATAATATTTGAAAATTTCCAGTTCAAATTGTGTCCATTTCCCTTTAAAGTGAACATTAGATTTGATTGAAAAAAAAAATTTTGCAGAGAGCTGACGAGGATGAAATGAAGAAATTGAAGAAACATGTAGACAAGAATCCAGATGTTATGCTGGATAAACCTGATCAGTAAGTCAACCCTGACATTTGCTGCCCAAGTCATATTTGCCAATTGTTATCAAAATGGTTGAAGCAGCTTTAAAGCACATAAAAATCATCACTAGCATATTAATATTCATACATTTTGCAATCGTTTGTTATAAATTTTGACATTAGAAACAATGGCTGAAACATTATTGTATGGAAGTAATTAATTTAGAGTAATTTTACATAATTTTTATAAGATTCGATTGGCGGTCGCTTTTTTTTATCCTCGCCCCTTTCATATTACACATTATTTTCCAGATTTTTGTATGATCTCAACCAAGTTCCTGATTTTTCTGAGAGAATCTTTTGCTTGTTATTTCAAGAAAGCTTCCAAGAAAGCATATCTGTGATAGACAACAAATTAAACAATCTGAAAATGACATCTCAAGTAAGTTGCCTTTGCCGTGGAATGTACTTAAAATGAAGTAGTGGCAATAAAAATAACTCAATTGGGAGAATTCTATTTTCAATTTCTGAATTGTAGATGTTAATCCATGGAAGAAGTGTAAGAGATATACTGGGAATGGTGTTAGCCATAGGAAACTACATGAATGGAGGTTAGTGAGGACTGCGTGATGAATAACCCTGTTAAAATTCACAACTGCCCAGTGCATGCAATCGGATTTCTGTATTCTTTTTTTAGCTCACCTGAGGTGAAAGCTCAAGTGAGCTTTTCTGATCACCCATTGTCTGTCGTCTCTCTGTCTATAAACTTTTCATACTTTCAACTTCTCCAGAACCACCAGACCAATATCAACCAAACTTAGTACCAATCATCCTTGGGTGAAGGGGATTCAAGTTTGTTCAAAGGAAGGACCATGCCCTCTTCAAAGGGGAGATAATCACAAAAATGCAAAAATAGGGTGGGGTCATTTAAAAATCTTCTCAAGAACCACTGGGCCAGAAGAGCTGACATTTGCATGAAAGCTTCCTGACATAGTGCAGATTCAAGTTTGTTATAATCATGATCCCCAGGGGTAAGATGGGGCCACAATAGAGGATCAAAGTTTTACATACAATTATATAGGGAAAATCTTCAAAAATCTTCTCAAGAACCACTGGGCTAGGAAAGTACAACTTTGCATGAAAGCTTACTGACATAGTGCAGATTCAAGTTTGTTAAAATTATGGCCCCCGGGGGTAGAATTGGGCCACAACAGGGGATCAAAGTTTTGCATACAAAAATATAGGGAAAATCTTTAAAAATCTTCTTTTCAAGAACCACTGGGCTAGGAAAGTACTAACTGACTTAAAAGCTTTCTGACATTGTACAGATGTAAGTTTGTTAAAATCATGGCCCCCGGGGGTAGGATGGGGCCACAGTAGGGGATCAAAGTTTTACATACAGATATATAGGGAAAATCTTTAAAAATCTTCTCAAGAACCATTGGGTCAAAGAATTTTACATTCACATGAAAGCTTCCTGACATAGTGCAGATTAAAGATCGTAAAAATCATGGCCCCTGGGGGTAGGTTGGGGCCACAATAGGGATCAAAGTTTTACATGCAAATATGTAGGATATAAGTTTAGATATGGGCCAAGGTGACTTAAGTGAGCGATGTGGCCCATGGGCCTCTTGTTTTAGGCCACCTGAGTAAACTTGGTTGACCTGTTGTAATTGGTTGTCGTCGGTCATCGTGCATTAAAATTGATAATTTTTAACTTCTTGATAACTACTATTCCAATTCTTTTTAAATTAGTATGAAGCATCTATGGGACAAGGGAGACATAAATTGTAAATTTCAGGATGCCTGGTGCCCAAGGGGTGGGGCAAAAACTGCCAAAAATCAACCAAATTTCAAAAATCTTCCTTTTACAACCGCACATGTGTAAGAAAAACTAAATGCATAGTGATGTAGAGCAGGAAGGCCTCTACCAAAATTGTAAATTTCATGATCGCCGGGGTAAGGATTCTGATCTCAGGGCAGGGCCAAACTTAGTATATAGTGTTAATATATAGTGTTTATGTGTAAAACACATCTTCTTTAGTGCTATTGACACTAAATTGATACTAAATGGATATTTAAAAAGATCAGGTAGTCCTTTACCAAAATTGTAAATTTTATGATCCCAGGGGTAGGGATTTTGGTATCATGGTGGGGCCAGAATGGTCATTTATTAAATGTGTGAACAAAAGAAATTTTTAACTTCTTGATGACTACCATTACAATTTTTTTCAAATTTGGTATGAAGCATTTTTGGGACAAGGGGGACATAAATTGTAAATTTCAGGACTCCTGCACCCCTGGGGCCATAGGGTGGGGTAAAAACTCCCCAAAATTGACCAATTTTTAAAAATATTCTCCTCTACACCTGCATATCTTTAAAGCTGTATGGTCCGAATTACAGCATTTTTTTCCATCTTGTAAAAAGGCTATTAAATCATTGCGCGTATGTAGTTATGAGGCTGTATGACATGTCATACATTATTTCAATTGTTTTAACCAAAATTCTTTAATTCTAAATCGGTGTTTACAAACAACCGCTTCACTCTGCCATTTCAAGTGACAATCACGTGACCAGTTCAAACTTTCAGATCATCGGTGGTCTTATCTGTGTAAAGCTGTGTATTTTGTTACAACAGTACCGTGCGATAAGTTTAATAGTAATAAAAATATCAAATACCTCCTAGTAATTCGTTGTTTTACGCTCTTTCAGCCTTAAAACTAGACAGTTGCGTATGAGTTAATACATCATGTTGGGATTCCCCTGGGCTATTTATAGACGTCTAACACTGTCAAATTTATGCGTAATCTGGAACATCACGGGCCTTTCACTGAATACACCGTGCTTTGGGTGAAAGGCCCGAGGTTTTACAGATGATTTATATATGTACCACACTATATTTACTTTCTAAATACTATTCCCACTGTTTTCTTTTATATGCAGATGTTTTCAAGCATGTAAGTAAGGGAAAGTTAATAACTTTATAAAGTAATTAATCTGCTTAAAAGTAATTATGTACAAAAATAATACATC
>NC_079168.1:51919182-52116682 GCF_947568905.1 Ostrea edulis | reverse complement strand
ATTCTTTAAGCAAACAATGCATTATTGTGACATCTTCACTAGCCAAGGGTGACGATCCAGAGAAACATCGTGGATCGTCACCCTTGGCTAGCGAAGATGTATTGATGGACATTTATTTTGTGATGCAGGATAGAGGTTTTCTCCTGTATGTAACATTATAATTGTTTCGTTTGTATGTGGTTTAATTTCTGAAGTGAGAATATTCACTGAAAGCCAGCAACAAATGTATTACCAAATTAGACCTGAACTTTGGTCATAAGTCAAAGAGCAAGAGTCATACATCTTGCCAACCCCCATCTTGATACAGGACTTTGGTTTTTAATGTGTTATTCAAAATATCCATGACTCCAACTTCTATTACTCAACATATACCCGTGTATCAGGTACTTCCTAATTTAAAGTGTTACATTTAACTCGACATGACCTCTATCTAGGTCAGGAAGGCATGTTGAACCCATAGCCTGTCTAGGATAGAAAGGCATGTTGAACCCATGGCCTCTGTCTAGGATAGAAAGGCATGTTGAACCTATGACCTCTGTCTAGGATAGAAAGGCATGTTGAACCCATGACCTCTGTCTAGACATGTGAAAGTCATTATGACCTCCCACTCAAAGCAAATGTGTAAATCATGGAAACTGGCTATTTAAAAATTTCAGGATTACATTTTCGAAAGATGTTTTGGGGAGTTGAACTTGGTTCAACATTCTAAATTATTGGGCACAGCGCACATGGATATATTGCAAGGGACTTTTATGTGAGCCACATCACACCATCACCTTTCTTTGGTACATAACAGACATAATAGAAAAAGTCCACTAATACACATAATCCTATATAGAAAACTCAATTCCAATACACAAACATTTGTTTCATTAAATGTAAACAGCGTTACATGGATATTTAGGTCACCTGAGTCACTCAGGTGACCTATTGCTATTGGTCTGTGTACGTCATTGTCATCCCTTGTGCATTAACCATTGAACATTTTTAACTTCTTCTTATATCTACCAATCCAGTTCTTTTCAAATTTGGTATGAAGCATCTTTTGGACAAGGGGAACATATATTGTAAATTTCAGGATTCCTGCGTTCCCGGGACCTTAGGGGCGGTACCAAAATTGCCAAAAATTGACAAATTTTCAAAAGCCATAGTCATGTAGAGCAGGAGGGCCTCTACCAGAATTGTAAATTTCATGATACCTTGGGTAGATGTTCTGACTCCAGTGTGGGACCAAACTTGGTATATAGTGTTTATGTGTAAAACATTTAATTATAAACATCTTTAATTTTATTATGCCCCCTTTCAAAGAAGAGGGGCATATTGGTTTGCACCTGTCGGTCGGTCAGTAGACCACATGTTGTCCGCTCAATATCTTGAGAACCATTCACTTGATCGTAATGATATTGCATATGTGGGTTGGTTATGAAAAGAAGAGGACCCCTATTATTTTTCAGGTCAAAAGGTTAAAGGTCAAGGGTCAATCTACTCTGGATATAGGAATATACTGTCTGTTCAATATATTGAGAACCCTTTGCTTGATAGACATCAAACTTGGTACACTGGTACATCATCAGGAGAAGATTACACCTATTGATTTTGAGGTCACATAGTCAAAGGTCAAACTAGACATAGAAATATACTGTCCGCTCAATATCTTGAGAACCCTTTGCTTGACAGACATCAAACTTAGTACACTGGTACATCTTCAGGAGAAGATGACTCCTTTTGATTTTGAGGTCACATGGTCAAAGGTCAAGGGTCAAATGGACATAGGAATATACTGTCCGTTCAATATCATGAGAACCCTTTGCTTGACAGACATCAAACTTGGTACACTGGTGCATCTTTAGGAGTTGATGACCCCTATTGATTTTTAGGTCACATAGTCAATCCATTCTTGACATAGAAAGATATTGTCTGCTCAATATTTTGAATTGATGATACTACTCTCAATTAAATGATGTGTGTGTATAATCCTTTTCAATTTTGCACCATGGGGGGCATATTGTGTTTTACAAACATCTCTTGTTGATACTAAATTGAAACTAAATGGATATCTAGAAGGAGCCGGTAGCCCTTTACCAAAATTGTAAATTTCATGATCCCAGGGGTAGTGGATTTGGTACTAGGGTGGGGCTAAAATGGTCATAGAGATTAAATGTCTTTATCATATGAAATACTTATTTAATTTTGCTGATACTGTATAAAAACTAAATGCATATTTAAAGGGATATAACAAATTGTGAATTTCGCAACCCCAAGGTTCTGAATCTAGGATGGGTCCAAATATTTAAATAGTCATATAGTGTTAATATAAAATATATTATTATCAATATATAACATATATTATGTGAAAGTCTTTCATACATGGGCTTTATCAATAAATTGTTGTTATGTATGGAAAATTAAAAAAATTTCTTACTTTTGACGAAAACTTGATATCAAAATTTTTTATCATGTGACCTTGGGGGTTTGTCCTATTTTTGAAAAACTTTAAGCTAGGCCATAACTTTTTAATGGTTGGTGATAGGGCATAATTTTATGACCTTGACCTTGGGGTTTGACCTACTTATGAAAAACTTTAACCCAAGCCATCACTATTGAATGGTTAGTGATAGGATTTCATATGTGTATTCCTCATCATAGTCTTTCTTTTGGTACTTAAGTTTTTGACCTTGAGTTTGACCTACTTTTGAAAAACTATAACCAAAGTCATAATTTTTGAATGGTTAGTGATAGAACTTTCGTGTTTCACGTGTGTATTTCTTGTGACAAGATTTTTCATTTGATAACAGAATTACTTTGCAGACATACAGAGGCATCAGTGTTTCACAAACTCATCTTGTCTTTAAATGTTTAAAAAGTTACAGGAATATGTTCTGTCTTTTGATCTACGAAAGTAAAGTTTTGTTTCCTTCAGTGTTATAGGAGAATGAACAGAAATTGAAAAGTTTATTGTAAGCTCAAAAGAAACTGGAATATATGAACATTCATTTATCTTCCAGAATACAACAGGAGGAATTACGTCTGAAACAAATCAGGGAAAAGAAACTACAGCAACCCAACACCAGAGTCCGTCGGCGAGGCGGATTGGTTAGTAACGAATTTAATGTTAATTAAATACATGTATTGTTATCAATTATATTTCACTTATATATTCATTTCTGTGACTTTACCTAATGGAATTTATCTATTCAAGATGTACAAAGTTATTCTCTATAAGCTTGTTTTTGCAACAAGACAATTTTTAGAATTTATGCAAAAATAAATTCCCAAATAAAACCTTATTGACAGTAATATGTAGATGATTATATATATATAAATTTTACTTTATGTTTGTGTGCCAGAAATAAGACCAACACTCCTTCCCCTGCCAATGGTTTCTATGGTTAACCACTATCCATTCAATTTGATTATGTTGGGGGTTTTAAAATTGTCTGTTGGAAATGTCACAATTTAGGGTTTACATTTGTTATTCACAAATGAATCAAGTAGTCAGTAATAAAAGTTTGATTACATTATAAATATGGTGGTTTTTTTTATAATTTCTGATTTACATTACAGAAAGACAAATTGGCCAGTAAAGGAATGCTTGGACAGTGATAGTATTAAATGATCCAAAAAAGTTGATCCAAAGATCAAAGGCAATTAGGTTCCCGGTATGAGACCATTCTACAGCAAAGCATATTAAACATGGATGGCAAGTTTACTTCAGAGTATATGCTGCCATGAATATATTAAAGTAATGTGATCTGAGCTTGGATGTCAGCATTTATTAGATAGAATTAAATTTAGCCTTTGCATTTTATTAAAGAATTTTATACATACAATCATTTTCAATTTTTTTTCTGTTTCTGTGATTTCAGAATTTTTTGCATTTACAGATTTTACTTATACACTGAGTGTAGTGATTTTCTCCTCCATTCATTTTTTTATGTGGATTGTTATTAAAGACACTTAGTGTTCACTTTTATTCTTACATTAATTTCTTCACATTTCTTTTTACATGTGGAGAAACCCAGTCATTCCATTATCTGAGTTATGTTCCATTATAATCTTGAAAACAAAAAACATTCCGATTGTTGCCTTTTAATTAAAATGGATGTGGTTCATTTTTAGATATCACAGTATTCATGCAGTCTGTAGGCAGTATACCTGTACTTCTTTTTTTTCTCTGGTTTAGAGGGCTAGTTAATGTTGTAGTTTCAAGTTAAATAAAATTACATCGACATGTACACTTTGTGAGGTGATATGATAATAGAGATTGATTTTCATTCTCCTTTTGGTTGCAGATTTAAATTATGTTACTCCTAGGTTGCTCATTACAGTCAGCTACACTTAAAACTGTGTGTATGTTGATCATGAATGGTAAAATTTTGTCAATTCTAAAAATATAACACTGTAAAGTGATCTTGAAATATCCCAAAACATAGTTGTACGAAAGAATCTGTTACTTCCATTCATCAAATTTTTATAGGAGATTTGATTTTATGGTTGAGCATTTATTCTTTGTAATTCAGTTTCTCTTAAACAATTAGATGATTTTACATGGATACAGAATCCAGTGGAGACTGTCAATCTTTTTACATGCTCTGATTTGATATTCTTAGAGTGTCATTGTGCAAGTATTACTACTTGTCCAGATTTCATGTTTACTTCTGCCCAAGCATGGCATTCAGCTTTTTTGATCAGTGGTTCATACAGAGTCACATTCATCCTGATGCACTACAAATGTAGTGAATGGTATTACATGTTTTAATAAGATAACAGTATATCTGGGCAGACAGTAAAGTATTATACATGTATATAGCATGTAGTGGATAGTTCTTCATGTTTTCATTAAATTTGAATTTTTAGTTTTAACAGTAAGTAGCACTAGGTTGGGCTCTGTTGATATTGGTCAAATTGATCCACATGCAATTACCTATGCAATTTTAGCCTCAAGAGAATGAAAATCGATTTTCTTGATTTTCAATTCTTACATGTAGATACTCTGAAATGGTACACACACACACAAGGAAAACAATGCATTATTCGGTAATGAAATCTAAATGTTGAATTGTTGCCAAGATAAAGATGGCAATTTATTTATTTTTTTTATCTTTATTTCATTTATGAGTAATATATGTGAATCAAAGATTAAACAGGATTTTTATATTGTAAAATGTTGGTTGTTGCAATAAATTGCAGTTTAAATTTTACATTTCTTCTAATATTTATAGCATAGCATAGAACAGATTATATGTCCGATTTTTGGCATATAAGGGCATACAAGACATAAATGAAGGTTTAAACAATGGTGATAAAACTGAAAAATCTATAAATAAACCAAACTTTATAAAGGATGTGTTATGTATGAAAAATTTACATTTTTTCTTACTTATGAGAAAAACTTTTGAGCAATTATACATTATGTTACTGAGAAAATGCATTTATCACTTGTTAGCCAAATGAATTTGTTATTAGAAAGATCTGAAAAATATTACAGTTGCTGTGTATTGATTCAAGAAAGTGGTTTTTTTTCTAAGGTTCTCATGTATGCAAGACAATGATAGTGAAGTATGACCTTTAAGGTAGTACTCTACATCGTCATAATGGCTGACTTCCTTTAAAAACATGGATGACAAAATCGATATCAGCAATATTTGACTTTTCCTTTTCTATTTAAATACCTAGCCGAGTAGCTCAGTAGGTTAGAATACTGACTGCTGAACTGTAGGTCGCAGGTTCGAGTCCAGCAGGGGTTTTAAATTTTTTTCAGATTACCTTCTACTAAAACTGTATTTTTTGACAAAATAAAGTAAATTTGAAAATTTTCAAATTCAAAATATTTTTGTACATATCCTACACTTTTCATCTACATCAAATTTCTCTGGTGTAGCATACCTCCTTAAGTGCATTTACCCATGGAATTTTTTTTCTAGTTACCTGCTCTGTAATACAATGAAAGAATACTGCATCTGAAATTCAATTCCCTTTTTTACTTTTGATGTATTTATTGATCTATATGTACCCAGAACAAAGCTTTACTATGTCTCTTTTTAAATAAGAGTATTGTATGGAGATTGGAAATACATGTAGCATTTGGTTGTGAGAGTATAATTTTGTGATGTTTGTATTTTTTTCATGGATTTATATTTATATGAATAAAATTCATCAAAATATGCATTTAATTATCTTATTTAAAGGTACTTTACTTTGGGTTGTGTTTGATAAGGATTAGTATTAATTATGATAGTCAACATACAGTTTGAAAGAGAAAAAAACCACAAGTTACTGTTACAATAAACTTGTACCAAAAGATTTTGTCATGCTAAAAGTCATCATCGCAAACCATAGGTTATTGTTTCATTCCATTCCACATTGTGGTTTGCGACAATGGCAAAAAATCATCCGCAAAGTTTTTTGGGGTTTTTTTTTTTAAAATGTCAGTAAAGAAAAGATTGAGGGAATCCTGAACATATGGTGAGGTGCTTGAAAACCACTGAATCAGAAAGCTAAAACAACAGTCAGATAGTGCAAATTTAGATATGGATATGAGCTTAAACATAACTAATCCATTTTTGACATGGATTGTTGTGATTCAAGAAAACAAAAGCATTCATATGAAATTTAAATACTTTTTTTTTCATTTGCTCTTGATATTTGGAGTCGGACTTTAAAATATATCAAAATTTATTGTTCATATGATATTGACACTCTAGTTTTTTCCTGTTAAAATTGACACCCCAAAAATTTCACACAGGTGGAAATTTGAAATGAAGCCTAATCCAGTTAAACAGCTACTGAGAATATAATTTTCAGTCCAGCAGTTCATTTGGTAGAACGCTTGCCAGTTAATTTGAGGTTTCGGGTTTGAATCCCAGGCTGGCCAATAGTTTTCTGATCACAGATACAACAGAACAAGCTAATGGATACTACTGTTATTAAATATACATGTATTATGAGAGAGATTCTGGAGGGCCCGGGCCCCCACTGCACACTTATCTTTTTAGCTCACCCACGGGCTCGTCGCGAATTGACCCTCTCTATTCTATGTGTAAATATAGAATAGACAATGTCAAATTTTAACAAGATAAAAATTTCGTGACGAGCCCCTGTAGCTCACCTTAAGCTGAAAGCTGAATAATTGATGCATGCATTCATTCTGTATACAAAATCGTTGGAAATAATTAAAGATAACTTCAAATGAATTAAAGAGATCTTGAATTAAATCATTTATACTGAGCTCTAAATAAAATTCTGCAAACAATGATTCTACCACTGTAATGCATTCATCGATTGAATTGATATAGTATTACCCTATCTCTTGTAGTGTCATAGTACTGGGTACATCTACAATATATATAATACATGTAACCAGTCTCTGTAATATTATAAGGAATACTTGATATCTGATATATTTACATCTACAATATATAAAATAAATACATGTGACAAGTCCCTGTAATATTATAAGGAATACTTGATATCTGATATATTTACATCTACAATATATATAATAAATACATGTGACAAGTCCCTGTAATATTATAAGGAATACTTGATATCTGATATATTTACATCTACAATATATATAATAAATACATGTAACAAGTCCCTGTAATATTATAAGGAATACTTGATATCTGATATATTTACATCTACAATATATAAAATAAATACATGTAACAAGTCCCTGTAATATTATAAGGAATACTTGATATCTGATATATTTACATCTACAATATATAAAATAAATACATGTAACAAGTCCCTGTAATATTATAAGGAATACTTGATATCTGATATATTTACATCTACAATATATATAATAAATACATGTGACAAGTCCCTGTAATATTATAAGGAATACTTGATATCTGATATATTTACATCTACAATATATAAAATAAATACATGTGACAAGTCCCTGTAATATTATAAGGAATACTTGATATAGATATATTAATTATATTCAAAAACGATTTTTATGGCTTATGAAATATTTTGAATGTTTTCTTGAGCAATAGTGTATGTGTGACATCACACTGCTAAATAACAATCACAGAGATGTCATGATTTCCACACTTAAACAATAATTATTATAATTAATGCTGACATATCACAATGCCAATCCTATCCAAAGCTGCCAAATATTGCTGTGTCATTATTGACAAACAGGCACGGAAAGTTCTAGAAAATTTAAATTCATGTTTAGATATCAGTATCTTGTAGTAATGTAAACATAATGCAAGTATAAGCATTAAATACATGTATATGTTTTTTGACATACATTGAGCAAAATATAATTACATGCATGTATATAGCTTTTATCATGTCAGTCCCAAAAGAAACTTTCCATAAACCTCCTGTTTTCCAGGTTTAACCCAGTGTGACTAAAGCCAGCCCCTACTAATTCACTTCGTTGTGAATTATTAGGGACTGGCTTTAGTCACACTGGGTTTAACCAAGCTTGGACCCCCTCGAAATCTTGGATCCGCGCCTTCTGACATTTCTATCGGGATCGGCATACCAAAAAGATTTTTTGGCTACAGCTAGCATCCGATCAAATGTTGGTTGGTAATAATATTTTGATAATTTTCTTCTTTTGTCATCGTGTAGTTTGAAGACTTGCGCCTTTCCCATACGTACTCTACTTCAACGTTGTAATGGATAATTCAAATAAGGTTAGAACGTGTTATCGGAAGATATATGTGACTATTGACAGAGTAGCCTATAATAAGCAGATAGTCCTGGACTGCAATGGTTATCCAGATATTGTATGCAGGGCTTACAAGAAATTTGGAATTTTTAGAAAACTTATCTTCTTAAGTTTTCAATGAGTAGGAAAATCCTCTACAAGTCTTGTACACACCATCATGATTATATTAAAGACTGGGGCTGTGTTCATGCTTACTGCTATATCATTGAACAGGTTGGGAACACTTCCCCTATAGCGAGATATTCTCGCTAAAACGCAATTATCCCTCTCTAGCGAGAATAAATATATCCCATACAACCGAGAAAAACACCCGCGAAGTACATCTTTTCGTGAAGAAAAAGTGCTAAAATGTCTGATACTTCTGCAAATATATGAATCAAAACAAAAACACTCACAATGTGTATTGGATTTCAGACTGCTTCCCTCTTACGCAGCAACTTTGATATGCAATTTCATGACTATGTTGTCAATTTCATAGAAACAATTCGCATCATGTTGAGTGTGTGTCGCACTTATTCAGCGTTGCACGGGATTTGCCATTATTTTCAATAAAGACGCCAAAACACCTGTTTATGGTAATGTTTATTTCTCGCTAAAGAGGGATAATCACGTTTTAGCGAGAATATCTCGCTATAGGGGAAGTGTTCCCAACCTGTTGAACAGGTTGGGAACACTTCCCCTATAGCGAGATGTTCTCACTATAACGCGATTATCCCTCTCTAGCGAGAGTATATATAACCCGTACAACCGAGAAAAAAACCCGTGGAGTATATTTCTTTGTGTTTCACATGAAAAGAAGAAAAAGTGCCAAAATGTCCGATACTTCTGCAAATATATTAATCAAAACAAAAACACTCACGATATGTATTGAATTTCAGACTGCTTCCCTTTTACGCAGCAACTTTGATATGCAATTTCTTGACTATGTTGTAAATTTCATAGAAACAATTCGCATCATGCTGAGTGTGTGTTGCACTTTCAGCGTTGCACGGGATTTGCCATTATTTTTAATAATGACGCCAAAACACCTGTTTATGGTAATGTTTACTTTCTCACTAAAGAGGGATAATCGCATTTTAGCGAGAATATCTTGCTATAGGGGAAGTGTTCCCAACCTGTTGAAGGTTTATATTAAACCCATTGTATGAATAATACTTGTTATCCTACATAAAGCTAGTCTAGACATTGTAAATGTTCAGTCAACTTCGTACGTAGCACTATGTAGCTGCTACAATCTTAAACATGGCCATATGCCACAGTTCAGCGTCTTATTTTGCATCTGGGAAATCCTATTTTAATATAATCCTTACCAAATGTATGCACAACTGTTTACTTTAAGAATGATTCATTTAGCATTAAGAGTTATAAACGGAAAAATCATTTGATTAGTAAAGAGTAATTATACTTTGACTTTAGATAGATCTGATTCAGTGATTGATTTAGAAAATTTTTGTCTTATTAAAATTTGACATCATCTATTCTATATTAACATTTATTTTTTAATATAGAATAGAGAGGGTCAATTCATGACGAGCCCCTGTGGCCTAATATATGAAGGTTGTCTTTGAATCGAAAGTTGACTGATTTATGATATTGTGCTATAGTGTCAGGATTTTAAGGGTGAGGGTATGACATAGACTAAACCAGAATTAAACTTCTTGACCTCAGATTGAGAATGTGTAGTCAGGTGCTCTAGTAACAACGGTCCAAAGGGCAGTCAGTGAGCTCTTCTATTGCAACATTGAAAATTCCTTCATTGTATACATGAGTAGACTATAAATTTCTCTAACCTACTCTTTAAAGCAGTTAACTCTTTTATTTAAAGCTGCTTTTTTAAAGATTAGGTTAGAGAAATTTTGAGTCTACACATGTGTACGCTGAATTAATTTTCAGTGTTCAAATAAAAGAAAATCCCATAATCCTAACTACTGTCTTTTTCGATCTTGCAAAGTCACTTCTTGTTGACCTGAACTTGCATGGATTAATCTCGATTTCATTCTATCTTATGAATGCAGTGTGTCCTGTTAGGCTTAATGTACAATAAAATGTAATATCAATCATAGCTGGGCAAGATTATAGAGGTGACGGCACAGTCTAAGTTTGACATCATGATAAATCATGCAGATCTAAATGAAAAGACTGTTTTGTGCAACAAAATATACAAATGTATGGGGGGTTGTTTTTTTTACATCAAGAAATATAGCAGATGGTCACGTTGAGTTTCCAGTTTTAACTTGTTGGTATGCCCAGCGATACAAAACATGGTGACAGCCCACCACATACAAATAATTATATGGAAGGAATCTCTAGTTTGTATTGTAGGTGGGGGGGTGGGGGGGCATGTTTGCAATTTATACAATTTACCTAATGCTTCCATTGTTTTTGTACTCCAATAATACTAATAGACATTTACATATACATGTATTCCTAAATAACAATTTTACAATGAATTTATGAGAATTGTCATTAAACCAATACATTGTACTTGTATCTACTGTGACAATTGTCAGTAAACCTATACATTGTACTTGTATGTACTGTGACAATTGTCAGTAAACCTATACATTGTACTTGTATCTACTGTGACAATTGTCAGTAAACCTATACATTGTACTTGTATGTACTGTGACAATTGTCAGTAAACCTATACATTGTATTTGTATGTACTGTGACAATTGTCAGTAAACCTATACATTGTACTTGTGTCAACTGTGACAATTGTCAGTAAACCTTATACATTGTACTTGTATGTACTGTGACAATTGTCAGTAAACCAATACATTGTACTTGTATCTACTGTGACAATTGTCAGTAAACCAATACATTGTACTTGTATCTATTGTGACAATTGTCAGTAAACCTATACATTGTATTTGTATGTACTGTGACAATTGTCAGTAAACCTATACATTGTACTTGTATGTACTGTGACAATTGTCAGTAAACCTATACATTGTACTTGTATCTATTGTGACAATTGTCAGTAAACCTATACATTGTACTTGTATGTACTGTGACAATTGTCAGTAAACCTATACATTGTACTTGTATGTACTGTGACAATTGTCAGTAAACCTATACATTGTACTTGTATCTACTGTGAAAATTGTCAGTAAACCTTATACATTGTACTTGTATCTACTGTGACAATTGTCAGTAAACCTATACATTGTACTTGTATGTACTGTGACAATTGTCAGTAAACCAATACATTGTACTTGTATCTATTGTGACAATTGTCAGTAAACCTATACATTGTATTTGTATGTACTGTGACAATTGTCAGTAAACCTATATATTGTACTTGTATGTACTGTGACAATTGTCAGTAAACCTATACATTGTACTTGTATCTATTGTGACAATTGTCAGTAAACCTATACATTGTACTTGTATCTACTGTGACAATTGTCAGTAAACCTATACATTGTACTTGTATCTACTGTGACAATTGTCAATAAACCTATACATTGTACTTGTATCTACTGTGACAATTGTCAGTAAACCTATACATTGTATTTGTATGTACTGTGACAGTTGTCAGTAAACCTATAAATTGTACTTGTATCTACTGTGACAATTGTCAGTAAACCTATACATTGTACTTGTATCTACTGTGACAATTGTCAGTAAACCTATACATTGTACTTGTATCTACTGAGTACTGTAACAATTGTCAGTAAACCTATACATTGTACTTATATCTACTGTGGTTACAGATAGAACAATGAGAGGATTAGAACATGTCTGCCCATAACTTGGCTTACCAAACTGGACAAGGACTACGATATGATGGAAAAGAACTTCTTCCAAGGCGTATCAGCAACCAGAATGTTGTATATAGGCTATTTCATAGACAGACACATGCCCCCCGCCCTGGGACTCACTTCCATCAAGTGCGATCACTATACACCAATGTTTTCCCAAATTATACTGTTGTGAATGTAGAGAAGCCACCATGCTTTCTTAGAAAGTTTTCACCAGATGGAAAGTACTTCATTGCCTTTTCTTCTGACCAAACATCACTGGAGATCTACTCTTTTCAGGTAAAATTCAAATGTTTTGCATTGTTTCAAGTTCCAGGCGAATCAATGGCAGCGTGTTATTTTGTCATATCTGAGAACCAAGATGTTTCTGAGGCCAAAGGCAACACTTTAGTTCCAGTAGTTGATAAAACATTTATTCCAAAGAGTTTAGTCAACAAATATTAGTTGTAGTTTATTTCATTACTAATTGGAAAATACCCACTGTTGAAATCAGGACTATACAATTGAAGTGACACAAATCAGGTTGAGTACAATTATGTACAAATTCATATTAGATGTGACATCAAGCAATCAAAATTTCATTTTGTGCTAAGCCTAAGCAAATTTTGATGAGTCCTGTTTTATGAATTAAGATTTTGAGTCGCATACTGTTGAAATAATACAATTTTTTAAATTAATTTTAAAGGGGTCTGCTGCTGCAGAAGACTTGCTACAAAATGTCCATGGAGATTTCATGTCGCTGAACAATGACCAAGCATCAGTCAATATTCGGTCCAAACTCTTTGGCCGATTTTTTAAACTGAGACATAAAACACTCGTCGCTAAAAATGGAGAACAGTTAAACAGAGAATGCAGTCTATTTACAGATAATGGGAACTATGTCATAGTTGGATCTGCCATGAACATTCCTGAGGACCCTCATCCTTTATTTCATGACATTTATCAGAATAATGAGTCCATGTCTCCAAACCACAAATATCAACTGGAGGACTATTCCCTGCATATAATTGACTTGGAGACAGGGATATTGTGTGACACACGTCAGTTCAAATTTGATAAGATTTTCCTCTCTCACAATCAAGGATTGTACTTGTATAAGAATACTCTAGCCATTTTATCAGTGCAACAACAGACAATTCATATCTTCCATGTCACTCCTACGGGAAAGTTTGTGGATGTTAGAAGCATTGGAAGATTTTGTTATGAAGATGACCAGCTCTTCTTTAGTCAGGGAAACAAAAGAAATTCTGGTCAAGTTGTCAGGCCCTATACTGAGCAGACGATCAATTCTCTCAAGCACAGGCTTATGGTCTTCCTTTTTCACAGGGCACAGGGAGAAGGCACCTCCTATGCACTCCGCAGATTTTATCAATATTTTGATCAGTTCAAAGTGTTAAGAATGTGGAAGATGCAGCTTCTTGATGAAAATCATCTGTTGATCAAATATGCTAGTGAAGATGTTGTAACATTGAAATGTCAGGACCCAAACTCCCAACCTTCTTTTTTTGTCGTATACAATATGATGACAACTGAAGTGCTAGCTGTCTTTGAAAATACCTCAGATAAACTCTTAGAACTCTTTGAAAATTTCTGTGATTTATTCAGAAATGCTACTCTACACAGTGAATCCCAATTCCCATGCTCTGCTTCAAGTAACATTCATGCACGTCAAATTCAGCAGAGATTTAAACACACCATTATTAATGCTAAATTTGGAGGCCACACTGAAGCAGTGAAGAGACTTCTGGCTCAACTTCCTATTAGTTCGCAGTCTTACAGCAGCAGTCCATATTTGGACCTAGCTCTCTTCAGCTATGATGACAAGTGGGTGTCCATGATGGAGAGACCGAAGGCCTGTGGTGATCACCCAATCAGGTCAGTGACAAAACATTGCAAATATTAGATAACAAATATATACTCTGTGAGAAAACTTTATGTGTTGATATTAGATTACAGTAAAGGAATACACATTAGCATTTGTCAAGGTGGCTATGGCTTAACTGGTAGATTTGCAATAAGGTTCTTGAATTTCAATTTATGTCCAGGGTATCCAAAAAGGGGCAAATTTTTTTGATTGCTTGTCATTGGAACTCCTTCCATAGTTAACAGTTGTTAAGGATTCTAACTCTGTGAGAGAAAGGTTGTGTTTAGCCTGATCAAATGCTGCAATTGACCTGCATTTTCTAGATCAAAGACCAATTAAAATTTTTGAAAGTAGGTTCCAAATGATGTTCTAGAATGATGAAACGTACAAGAATTATATCTGTAGGGATGCATAAAGTCAAACTTGCTTCTGACAGGTGCTGAAATTGACATTTATTTTTCAAATGAGTGACAAAGTTAGATTTTGTCAACCTGGACCAATTCCTACAAACATTTCATTTTTTTTTTTCTATATTTACATTCTACTTTTATTTTTGCCATTTAATAGAATAAATGTACTACATATATTTATCAAGATTCATACGCTCATTTACAGCTGCTACACATTCATGAGGAAATGGCAGCTGTCATTACAATTTGTAAAGATATCAAAGACAAAAACATGGGAAATGTAAATTTTGTGTGAGGAAACTTGCATGCATGACACCTGTAAAGATACATTCAAACAGACAAAAGCTTCAAATCAACATTATATTTTATGGATGAGTAACTTAAATTTTTGCAAGCAGGTAAAATTCTTAGACACTATTTTCTGAAGTCACAGTGCATGTATGATACCTGGAAGGACACACTAAATCAGTCGTGCTACAGCTGCTGTCTCTTCTTAGGTACATTGTATCTGGGTTTTCTCTTCCACCAATAAAAACTGGGCACCACCAGATAACTTAAAATTTGTTGAGTGTGGTGGAAAACATCAATCAATCAATGTAAACAATGATTTTTGCAAGGTTAATTCTGCACTTGCATGAAATTTTCCTGAAGGATTTTATATATATAGGATATTGTGTAGTGTTTAACAAAGTAAATGTTTCCGGAAATACTGCAAAAAATGTTGCTCTGTGTTAATTTCGCCTAGACATTAAAAACAATTGCAATTCATTTAAAATTCACTCCAAACTATTATTAGATTAAAATTCACCCCAAACTATTATTAGGTTTAGTTTTTAATTCGCCCAATAAGAATGAGGGTGAAAATGAGTTGTGGGCAAAATTGTCCTAGTGTACCATAATATCTTGCTGTCGATAAATCTGCCGTGAAATACAATCTCACAAAATTTAGAATTATTTACAGCATTTAGATGAAAACATTTCTTTATACTTGCAGGTTCTATGCCAGAGATTCAGGTTTGCTGAAGTTTAAGATCTATGCAGGAATGCTGGGTAAAAACCCTTCTCCGACTGCTCGTCGTCTTGTTGCTTTCACATTTCACCCCAGTGAACCATTTGCCATTAGTGTTCAGAGGACCAATGCAGAATATGTGGTCAACTTTCATGTCAGGCATTGTTTCTGAAATGAAAGTCATAGGCACTTAACATTTTAAACATTCCTTGAATTAGACTTTGAAAATTCATAAATACCTCCAAAAAAAATATGTTAGGGAACTTTCAGTTTTTGGTAATTTGAGACATCTTTAACTTGGATGATGTAGAAAAGGTATCGGTACATTTCAATGTCAGTTTTTAGTTGCGCGTTTATATTTGTGACATAATAAATTATTGATATTAAACCGTATTTGTGGCTTGTTGTGCTATATATTGATGTATTGTTATCAAACAAAAACTTTATACTGTATGATACACATGAAATACATAGAAAGACAGTACGATGAAACTGGGGTTATCTGGATTAATCCAGAAATACAGTGAAACTTCTGATGTGGAGCTGGGTACCATAAAAAAAAATCTTTGGATGAGACAACACCATTACTTGTACAGTATGGTCAATCTAATTAAAATTAGCTTTGAGAAGCAGTAGCATAATCAGATCACTTGAATTTTAGCTCACCTGAGCCAAAGGCTCAAGTGAGCTTTTCTGATCAAAATTTGTCCATTGTCTGTCGTCGTTGGTGTCGGCATTGTAAACTTCTTCACATTTTCATCTTCTTCTCCAGAACCACTGGGTCAATTTCAACCAAACTTGGCACAAAGCATCCTTGGGTGAAGACTTTCAAGTTTGTTCAAATAAAGGGCCATGCCCACTTCAAAGGGGAGATAATCACAAAATGTAAAATTAGGGTAGGGTCATTTAAAAATCTTCTTAAGAACCACTGGGCAAGAGGAGATGATATTTACATGAAGGCTTTCTGATATAGTGCAGATTTAAGTTTGTTCAAATCATGGCCCCCAAGGGTAGGATGGGGCCACAATAGGGAATCAAAGTTTTACATAGAAATATATTTGGAAAAGCGTTAAAAATCTCTTAAGAACCACTGAGCAAGAAGAGCGAAGATTTACATGAAAGCTTCCTGACAGTGCAGATTAAAGTTTGTTCCAATCATGCCCCCTGGGGGTATGTTGGGGTCACAATAGGGGATCAAAGTTTTACAAACGAATAGAGAAAATATTCAAGTGAGCTTTTCTGGTCACCTGTTGTTGGTCGTCTGTCCGTCTGTAAACATTTCCGACTTTTTCTCCAGAACCCACCGTGGCCAAATGTCATTTGGATACAACCATTCCTACGCAGGATACAAGCATGTTTTTAATGCAGAGTACAACCCTTACGGCAATTTACTATTAGAGAGTGTAGATGTCCATGAGGAGGGGTTAGAAAATGACCCATATTTTTCTTTGTACAGAATTATATAAGAATCATATAGCCGATTAGGTGACTCAATGAATTCTGGTTCGAATGATATATAGCATTTGCTCAGATCCCCTACCACTTGCTCAAACACTTCAACGTATTTAGAAAATTTCATGTGATTGGTCTCTTTCGTTCGTCTTCTTCTTATTTTGAGAAAACAGAAAAACCCACCTAAAATTCAATTACGTCAGTGAAAAGACAACATCATTACAAATGTATACTATAAACGTAAGGAAGAAAACTGCGATTAAGACGTTTATTAATGATTATTTTAAACATATAACGCTAGATACAACCATTCTATGAAAGTATAGTGTAGAATACAACGATACCCAATGCATTGACAATTTGCAGCGATGCATGTTTTGTAAAATGTCTTGTGATGTCATCTGGCTTTTTCGTTATGTTTTTAAAATTTGAATATTAAAACTTCATTGTTTATTACAAGATATACGACGTAAATTATAATTGTTGCAAAGGGAAGAAAAATTCTAAGAAGGTTTTAGTACTACATTCCATGTCACCATTTTCAATAGCATGAAACCCACAGGTGCCAAGCTTGTGAGTTATTACCACAAACATTTATGAATTTATAAAATACATTTTATTATACCGGTAGAAGGTCAATCTCTAAAGCTTACAAACACACGTGAAAACGATTACATAAATCGAAAGAGGGATGAGATAGACAGGGAATTCACACATTTCAGAGAAATTTTTGCCACCAAAAAAATTACCCCAAAAAAGGGGGGGGGGGGGTAGTGATATCCATACTTCAGGTGCCTGTGTTCTTCCGACACCAAGGATATATTTACAAAAGTTTTTTTTATATTTTTACTACATCGGCACATCTGGAAAAAAACCCACAATTCCGATCCATAAAGTAAAACACTACAAGCGTGTGTCAAAACAGAACCCATCCTCATAAGTCAAGGCTTTGTGATCACGTACTTTCCACACAAACAACCTTGACTTGTGAGGATGAACAGAACCCATAGTTCCTACATTAAACTCATGTTTCTTAAATTTGCTAGAAATGGCAAACAGTGCTGCTTTTCTACCTTGTTCCGCCGCATGTTTTTGCAAATTTAAAAACTTGCGTGACGTATACTATATTTCAAAATTCCGTAATTGGTGGACCGTAATTGGATAATTCATTAATGGCTAGAGGATATGTCTTATTTTGCTATGGTAAATGACCACAATATCATCAAGAGAAAGCATAGGATGAGAAATGTAAGTTTTAAATCACAATTTGATTCTATATCAAATCAGAATTTCGATAGAGACCTACGACATAAATCTCAAACAATTTCATTGAAAAACAAAAAGGTTTAATTAATTCAAAAGCTGATACACACTAACCATCTAAAGCACGCATGTTCAGACAAAATGACATTCATTCTGCACATCTACAGATGCTGTACTAACACCTTAAAAAGGTTTCATTTTAATGCCTTGTGTATAGGTTCTGTGAACACCCCTGGACAAAAAAAAAAGTACCGGAGAAAAAATATAAGAATCGGAGTATTGCGTGTACATGCATGTATATAAAAACGATAAACTTTAAATTGTTTACGTTCGAAAAAGAATCCATTAATGAGTAGCATTCAACAAATGGTCCTGCAGTACTCAGTTAGAAAATTGCATTTTGCTGTCATAAAACTTTCTCTCCTGTAAAAGAACCCTAGGTTATTAATTGTGTATAATAGTTATACTGATATACCTATCATCTAATACTAAGTATCGAAGTGTAACAAGATGCCCATGGGTCACATTGCTCACCTAAAGATTTTCCATAGATATTCGCATGTAAAAGTTTGGTTCCTATTGTGGCCCTAACCTAAGTAAGAGTGCAGTAAGCTTTAATGTTAATGTAAACTTCTTTGGCCCAATGGTTCTTGAAAAGAAGATTTTTAAAGAATTTTTTTCTATAGGCCTATACAAGTATGTAAAATTTTGATTCCCTACTGTGGCCCCATCCTATCCCCAGGGACCATGATTTTAACAAACTTGAATCTGTACTATGTCAGGAAGCTTTCAGGTAATTTCAGCTCCCCTGGCCTAGTGGTTCTTGAGAAGATTTTCAAATGACCCCACCCAATTTTTGTGATTCTCCCCTTTGAAGTGGGCATGGCGCTTCATTTTGAACAAACCTGAAAGCCCTTCACCCAAGGGTGATCTTATTTAGGTGATACAGATATATAGAAGAACTTGGGTATGTGTATATCTGAACTTCTTAACATTAGTGTGAATGATCAGGAATGTGAAGTTGCAACGACAAAAACTAGTTTCGCACTTTGCATTTCCACTTTTCCCTGCACATTTGCTTTGAACATCGTCCTCTTGCTTCTCGCATCTTTATGAAGCATTTGAATATAGGAGAGGTTGGAAAATCTCGGTGCTTAGAGCATGCACTTTGCGGTCGATAGGTTGTGAGTTTGATTGTCATGGCTGCGTCAAACCTGAGACATTAAATAGGTGGTGACTGCTCCTTCTTCAAAAGCTTGGCCTTTGGAAGTGAGAGTTGCGGGTCTTTCGGATATGACCATAAAACCGGAGGTCCCGTGTTGTGGTAGTCATTGGTATGTTGAAGAACCCTCACTACTACAGCTCCGAGCACCTAGCTGCAATAATGTAGCCCTATCCAATTTTTTTTTAATTCTGACGTTTTCGGGATAGGGCTACAATTCCATAGGATCTCCGTAATGGTGCAAAATAATTTTATAAATAACCGATAATAAACTCTGTGTATTAGTCCCAAATGTTGTTTGCACCAAAAGGAGTACCAACTTTGTGCTCGGGCATGTCTAATAAAGGTGTTTTTCATTAAATACAATGTACAGCATGCAAAAGTCTTCGTCTGCTCCGCCATGCTTGTTATCGCGAGATCTCGTAGGTGGATCTAATGAAAAACCTAAGCATTGACAATCAGCGCGAAAATGTAGTTACTCGAGCCACTTCGACAAAGAAAGGAAAATCATATTGTTGCAGAAAGAATTTACACTCGGCTGTTCGGTTTTTAACTTGATATTAAATTCAAACCTTTTCAATACCGACGAAATAGCTTTCGCCTCCATACTTTTCCATTGATGTAAATACTACCTTATATGGCATATGCAAATGACTTGACAATCGGAAGTTTATACTTCAGTACATCAAACATGGCGCACAAATATGAATCGAGAAATTGGAATTTATCGAAATTGTTGAAAACGGTAGAATAGAGCCTCACAAACCTTAAGTTGCAGGTTGTAAATTTATATATTGACTAAGAAACATAGAATATCATTTTATTTACGTAAAGAAAGTCAGCAAATGTTTAGAATGAGCGCAAATGTTGCGGGAGTGAATCACTCCCGCATTTGCACCATTACGGAGATCCTAAGGAGTTGTAGCCCTCTCCTAAAAAAAAAAAAAAAAAAAAAATCAGAGAGGGCTACATTATTGCAGCTACCGAGCACCATGCACAGGACTTTCTCTTCACCTGGTGACATCACAAACAAAACTATGGAGTGCCAGTTTCAGTTTCAGTTTACTGTACCCCCGCGACCTACGTTAATTCATACTGCCGAGTGATTATTTCTGAAAAATGTAGAATAGTACACAGACATGTAGCATCGTTATTCAAAGTGTAGGGACAGTCGTCGGAGAAATTGTCTTAAAGGACTGAAGGAGAAAAGGAACCCAAAACATTTCTCTTCTGCCCAAAATCCATACTCCTAAATTGAAGGGAAGGGGGGGGGGGTCATAATATATTGCATATCACACCGTAGATCTACATATTACCGAGTATTGTCCAAGAGAAGGATCTTACAGGGATTGCACCCCTTTCATTATGAGAGAGAAAGAGGGGAATAACTGGCGGCCGCCACATAAATTAAGTGGCGGTCGCCAGGTAAATTAATGATGATAATTCTAAAACCTGGCACCTATCGGCTTCCGTAGAATCTTGCCCGGTGTTGTTTTCATTGACTTCCTACATATTGATGTTATAAAGTGTGCTTGTGTGCCCGATATTTCCACGTCCACCACTGCATAAATTTTTCAAGGTTAGTAAGTGTGACCTTAGTTCCATGCGCGTGTCTCATTTCGCCGCATAGCAAGTATGACCTATGAAACTATGAAATTACTACGCCAAGAATATAGTTCGATATATTTCGTGTTATAATCATTAGGACGTGTATTCCAATTATATTCTGCTTTATCTCAAATATAGAAAAATGTGATGATAAATAAATTAATCAGTATTTTTCCGTAGTAAAGTGATAGTTTAAATGTGGCGAAAGTCATGCTGACAATGACGTCATATCTAAACTGCGCGAAATAATTCGCCATATTGGATTTTTGCTAAAAATACCATCGTGATTTCCATGCCCAAAATAGCACAACTTGTACAGTTTTAACGACGAAGATTCTACTGGTTAGTAAAAATAGCAACCGTTTTGGTATATTTATAAATTCTCATGTTATTGTTTTTATCTGTGATTGTATATTTTATCATGTATTTTTCGTTTTCTTATGTTAGCGCTTTCAAGATTGACGAGAGAATGTTTTGTGGTAATATTTCTCTCCATGTTTGGAAGAGGCCCAAAAAGTTGAAATCAACACTCAGGTCATGAGATTGCTACTAATTCTGAACCCTAGTACATATTTCCTCACTATTGTTATCGTAACATCTTTTATTTCAGACGCAATGTGATCGAATTATTTGTGTGTCATTTGTGGTCACTTTCGATATCGCCTTGGGAAGCCCTGGTGCACCATAATGCAGTTGCAATGGCTTCCTTGTAAATCATAAGCCAGTTTCGTTTTATGAATATAGGTGGCCACGAAATGGCGACGGCCGTGTTCTAATTTTGTTTTACAGGGTTTCCGTGGTGTATTAATATAGAAGTTTATTTTTGTAAACAACAAGGTGATTTTTTTAATAGCTCTTTAATCGCAGGATATGAAAGGTCTTTTTAGAATTTTATGGAATTTAATCTCATTTTAGCATGATAATAGGAAATAATTCCTTACTTTACTGATTTGCTTTATATATCATCTTTGAAAGAACAGTATACATTCATCTTGTATTGATGTTATTGTGGTTACTTCAGAAATTTTGACAAGCTGTTGATCTATTAAATGTTTACATTCAAAGCTAGGTAGTGCACTGTACATCCTTGTCTCATGTAAGAATGAATATCTGATGAGTGTAAACATAATACCTGTTAATTGTAAACATGAAACAATTAAGGTAATTTTTGTTAACTATAAATGTCAAAATAAATGTTTCATCAAAGTATTGGAAAAATAAATAAATTTTCAAAAATTTACAAAATATGACATGGGTTTAGCTACTTTTGAAGCTTTTTTAAAATCAGTAGTCTATAAAATATCTTCTAGGAGTAACTTGATGTTTTTGGGAATTTCAGATATCAGTGACTGCTTACATTGAGTGATAAACGACTGGAAAAGTCAAAATGGGAAGGAAGAAAATTTCCATTACTAGAATTAACGATGAAAGAAATCGTCAGGTAAAATAACAGGAAACAAGAACATGAGCTACAGAGAGATGCAAAAGAAAGGGATCAGTCTTTGATGTTCTTTGTTTTTCCCTTTGTATTTTCTACAAAATAACATTTTTGTAAACTTTTGTGGTTTCATTACTTTTTGTTGTATTTGTATCAATATTGAACCACAGAATGTAGAATATCCTGTAGTTTTAAAATATTTGTGTTTACATGAATGATTTGATTTGTTGTTTTATAAATGATTCAAGAGTTTCAGATGAAATCAAACTTTATTTGCCATAGTTTACCAAGTATGATACAGTAAGATTTAATTTGAACTTTGAACTAGTAGGAAATGTATTTCTGAATGCAAATGGTTTTATTCTTAATAAATATGAAGAATTATAAGGAATTTAAGATTTTATGATGTAGATTTTATTAGAATAGTTGAAGAATTAAAATTTCCATCAATTATTGAAAACATGCTATTATTTTTGAAATATATAAGAATTTTACATGTAAGAATTAAAATTTGACCGAATACATTTTGCATGATTGGAAGAATATGTTGTCTAGGTATATACAGACAGATAATTATTGAGATGGGTAAATAGTACTAAAGAATAAAATGTCTAGTAATGTATGGAAAAGAGACATGGCTCTTCATTTATGTATGCCAATTTTGGTGAATAATTTTAATTATTTGGTTCTTAAGTTTTTTATCCCTGCACAATTCACTGTAAGCTAGGATAGAGTAACGGGACCAGTCTTAACAAAAATTTTATTTTGAATTACTGTTTACTAGACCAAAGAGAAAACCACTGGAAAGAATGACTTTTTTTGTTTTGAGCTTTGAAGAGAGAGTACAAGATTACATTAAACCACTTAAGGGTTTTAGTCAGAATTAGTTCAAGTGTGATAGAAACACTATCTTTGCTATTGAGTCTGATTACAAACATCACTCCATTTCAATATATGATTGTAATATAATTTTAGCAAAAAGGCAATGATATTGATGAAAAATACAGGGCTGATGGTCTTGTGTAGGTTATAATTTTGTAAGCCCAATCTCAATTTTACTGGACTTGGGTCTTCAGGCCAGTGACTAATTAAAGACTGAGTGGGACTGTTTGTGTGTGGGTAAATGTAGTAACGTTGAGCTTGTAGACATTCCTGAGGCTGTACTTTTTGCTCAGTTTATTTGATACTTCACATATATAACTTTGTTATCAAGAGAGGAAAAACCCAATTGATTTTGGGATCCAAAAGTCAAGATTATTAGGGGACTTAGTGGAAAAGGGGATTCCTTATGGTAAGGCTTTAGATTTCATAATGTTTCTTTGATCTTGAGTTCTTGACATTGGAGTTTGACCCATATTTCAAAACTTTAACCTTACTATTAACTTTTAAAAAGTGAGAGATAGGGTTTTCATATGTCAGATATACACTCCTTGTGACCCTGACCTTGGAGTTTGAACTACGTTTAAGAAAATGTAATGTATTAAAGAATATCCTGAACTATCTAAGGTAGGGCAGACATATGTTGTATATAAATTCTTTATGACAAAACCTTTCATGTGATACCATGATTTGTGACCTTGAAGTTTGACCTACTTTTAAGAAAACATATTGAATATATCTGTCTCTTAAACTATTTAAGGAAGGGCTTTTGTATTTTATATCTGTGGATTCTTTATGGCAAGACCTTGTGATACCATGGTGTTTGACCTTGTAACCTTGACCTTGGTGAGCGATGTGGCCCATGAAACACTATCTTATTTCAAAGAGAACTGATGTGTTATAAAAGGCAATGATTGTTCCTTCACCAAGCTCTCATTATCAAAATTGAAAATTGGTCTTGTGGATTATACTTTAGACCGAGTCTACTAAATGATAGGTCCAGTTGGGTAACTAGTCTGAATGGTCAGGTTGAGACTTTATTAATATTTTCTGGAAAGGTTAGTCAGGGTTAGGAGATGTAAGGTCAGTTCTAGTAAAAAGCATTTGAAGTAGCCTGACTGGTCTAGTGCTAAAAACAGTAAATGTCAAACCCTGCCAAGGTCCTGTGTCATAGTAGGCTTAAGCACATGAAGAAGGTGGTGACATGTCCACATGGTTGAAAAATTCTGAAATAGATGTTAAACAAAACAATCAATCTATCCATTTAATTTCCATGTCATTAGATCAAATACTGTCTGACGTGTTTCATTCCAGTTGTTAGGCAGTTCTTTACAGACTGATTTTGACTATAGATTACTCTGTTTTCCTGATCAAGATGCAGACTCACAGTGGATGTGATCAGTCATCAGGAGATGCTTACTCCTCCTGGGCACCTGATCTTACCCTGGTGTGTCTAGGACCCATATTTACTAAAGTTCATAGACATAAACGTAAGATTTACGTCTGACTTAAGATTAGAGTTACGTACCCGTAAAATGGTATTCACAAAACCTTTTGTAACCGCAGACGTAACTTATGAATTCTTAAATGTACGACTGCACTTGCACGTGAGCAGTGGCTTTTTTCACGGCTATTTTCACTTCGAAGCAAAAAAAGTTGAATTTGCTCATCTAGTGTAATATGGATAAATACAATTAATTTGTGTATCACTAAACAGCCTATATGCATCTTGACTTACTTTTTGACTTAATTCCTTCTCTCCTCGTGGAGAATAGGGCCATGAACAAGTCCTCTCCATTTAATTCTATCCTGGGCTGATCTTGCTGCCTCTGTCCATGACCCAAAACCTAGTTCTTTCCTCTCTCTCTATATGCATCTAAAGGGTTTCTAAGGTCTTTATGAAAGAAATTTTTGTTAAAAATTGACAAGTCGACGCTTGCTTTGTTTATTCTTAGTTACGATCAGTTTACATGTTCTATTATAGCACACGTAGAGTTGTTCTTATTCCTGAAGTAAATCTATGTATACGACTGTTACTGAATACCGCCCCACTCGTAAACATTCGCTACGTCTAGATTTACTCTACATTTATGTCTCTGAACTTTAGTAAATATGGGCCCAGGGGTCAATGTTTGCCCTACTCTCAATTTTGTATTCTTTATAGGATTTATTGGATTGTTATCTGTTCCTTATCTTCACTTTTTCATGAACAATTAAAAAATTTATCCTTTGTAAAAAGAACATATTCAATAAGACTGTCATCTTTATTATCTGATATTACAAATGTGAAAATTGGTAATGGTCAGTCAGACTATGTGTTTTTTGATTGCATTTAAAAGGTCAAAAACCACTTGGGTCAGGAGGGGGAGGGTTAAAAATTTAGGGTCCTTGAATGGCTGCGGACAACTGCAAACACACATACTGATCTGATTTCAACATCAGTTTTATATTTTTACAGGTGACATTCACCAAAAGAAAATTTGGTCTTATGAAAAAGGCTTATGAGCTGAGTGTACTCTGTGACTGTGAAATTGCTCTCATCATTTTCACATCCAACAACAAGCTGTATCAGTATGCCAGCTCGGACATGGACAAAGTCTTACTGAAGTACACAGAGTATAATGACACTGTGGTCAGCCAGACCAACAAAGACATATTGGAGGTACTGTAAGAAAGAATGATTAACAGAAACCATATTATTTGTAATATTTTCATAGAAAATGTACATGTGTAGTGCATATCTATTGCAATAAGAATCATTCGAAAATGTATGGCTGGCCAGAAATCAAATTTAAGACCTCTGCATTACTAGTCAGGTGCACTACTGCTGATCTATGCAGGCAATATATACAGTTCATTTAAATGCTATTAATCAATACTAGCTAGTATATTCTTGTCCAGTTATCAGTCAATGATATTAAGATTTGCAAACCACAAGCCATTCGGGCAACCATTTACAGGAAATCCACATGCCTGAACTCAATTACACTTGCTCGAAAAAAAAATGTAATAATACGCATGCGAAATCTGAATAATTTTCAAGACAAATCCGGAACAGACCAAGTGAAGATGCGTAATTAATGGGACGAATGACTTTGGGGCAAGTTATTCTAATTCTATGACTTGAGCATGCGTGAAATATTTATTTACTTCTGATTGTCAAATTAAAACTCCGACGGGTAATTTCTTTACGAGCCAGTCGGACTTGTTGCCAAGCGGATTTTACAAGTCCGACAGGAAAATCACTGGCCGCGGCCGTTCGGACTACCGCTAATTTCGTAGACTGAGTTATTTTGTCAGACTGAGAGATATAAATGTGAAATGCAAGAATTTTGAAACAATTTCATGTGGGTTAATCTATGTAAAAGAATGACTCGTGCATTACTAGTCAAATGGTCAACCACTGAGCTATCCAGGCCAATATATATCTATTGACACTACCTAACCAATACTACCTGTACCACAGTATATACATGTACTGTATGTTATATGTGTATTTCTAGATGTTGAATAAAAAGGATGTGAAAGGAGAAGGGGGAGATGATGATGATGATTACAACTTGACCCCCAACACAGAGGACAAATATCGTAGGATTGACCAGGAGTATGCCAGGGTAATGCAGGGAGGGACACAAAAAGTAAGCACATTCAATATTATGCGTTGTGAATCAGGAGCTAGATGAATTTTTGCTGAGAATGATGGCAGTGTAGCACTACATCTCTGATCGAAGAGATAACTCTTTCATTTATAGAGTTTTATAATGCCGTTTTATTATGCTTTCATTGGCTTGATCAAATTGTCAGATTTCTCTAAAATTGTGACTGCCAAAGTATGCTATGACTGATTGTACTTTTATGCAATATTGTTTTATAATCACAAGTATTAAAAGGTCTCTCTCTCTCTCTCTCTCTCTCTCTCTCTCTCTCTCTCTCTGTGTGTGTGTATGTGTATATATAACGTTAATTATTTTAGGAAAAAATGGGCATTTTGGTACCCAATTGTAAAAATCTCAAATTCTCATTTTTCAAAAAACAAATGAAGAATCAGGTATGGAAACAATTTTTACTTTACTGGTCAAAACGACGTGAAGAGGGTCAGAAATCAGGAAAACTCACAACATATTTTTCGTATAAAGAAAACTTTACTATGGAAAGTTATATATTTTTAGAATCCCTAGAATTAAGAAAAACTCTATGTAGATTTCGAATTAGTGCACATGACCTTCGAATTGAAAGAGGAAGATATGAATTTACAAAAACCAATTCTGGCCATAAGATTTCTTTAGAAAGAAACAAAAGAATATGTGAATTATGTAACCTTAATTCTGTTGAAGATGAATTTCATTTCCTTACTGATTGTCCATTCTATGTTGAAGAGAGAAATATGTTTTTTAATGGTATATACAAGCTCAACAAAAATTTTATCTATCTAACAAATAAGGACAAATTTACTTGGTTGATGATTAATGAAGACAAACCAGTAATTGTCAAATTGAGCGAATATTTAGTGCAAACTTTCAGAAAAAGAAGTGATGCTTTAAAACTGCAAAAATCATTATAGTTTATAATTCATATATTGGTATAATACTGATACTGTCCATCCACTTGTATATATACATGATTAGCAATTCATATATGTTTGTACTTGTTTCCCCAACATGCTGCATCCACACGCAGTTTGCAGTCTATGTAACCTGTAGTTAATGTTGTAAACTTTCTTTCTTTTTTGAATTTCCTTCTTTATAAAATGTCTTACTGTTATGCCCTCTGGGCCCAAAATTGGAATAAATTTATCTTATCTTATCTATATATATATATAATGTGTGTGTGGCTCTATTTGTCCACCAAGATGGAGATATTATGTTATTGTTTCAAAATAAAGTGTATTTTGTGCAAGAACCCAAATGCAACTCGGTTTTTATTCTCAATTTGATAAAATTAAGTAAAATTTAGAATTAAGACCTTATAAAATGACACTTAATCACCATTTTTGGTATTTTGACATGAATTCACTGAAAAACTGTTGCACATTTGGATATTCCCACAGAGGATGCTTTATTGTATCCTTTTGATTATTAGGTGACCAATTGAACATTTTTAACTTCCTGATAACTACTATTCCAATTCTTTTCAAATTTGGTATAAAGCATCTTTGGGACAAGGGGGACATAACTGCCCAAAATTGTCCAATTATCATAAATCTACTTCTATAGAACTGTACATGTGTAAGAAAAACTAAATGCATAGTGATGTAGAGGAGGAAGGCCTCTACCAAAATTGTAAATTTTATGATCACCGGGATAGGGGTTCTGACCCCCCGGAGGGGGGGGGGGGGGCAAACCTAATATATAGTGTGTATGTGTAAAACACTTAAATAACATCTTCTTTAGTGGTATTGATACTAAATGGATATTTAGAAAGAGCAGATAGTCCTTTACCAAAATTGTAAATTTGATGATCCCCAGAGTAGGGGTTCTGACCCCAGGGTGGGGTCAAACTTAGTATATAATATTTATGTTTAAGTTTGCTGATACTGTATAAAATCTAAATGCATACTTAAGAATAGCAGGAAAAAATGTACAAAAAATGGTGAATTTCACAGCCCAGGGTTTTGACTCTAGGATGGGTCCAAATTAGTCATATCTTTTAATGTTTTAATGTTAATACAACTATTATATTATGTAAAGCCTTTCATCCGTGTATGCACTTTTTAGGGCAGTGAAGTTTTAAGAACACAACTTGTTTTATACTGTTGCTGAACATTAGAATTTGGCTTAGATATTCAGAACAGCAAATTTTTTCTAGATTCCATAGCCCTTTGGAGTAGTGATATTTTTTCACTAGTACTCAGGTGACTGATAAGGCCTGTGGGCCTCTTGTAGAAACTCCATAGATTTGAATCTATTTTACCAATTTTGAACATTAAGTTGTTATTAGTCCCCTACTGACAGTGACTACTAGTTTAATTGCACTCCATCTGTCCTTCCATCCGTCACAACTTACGGTAGTTTTTCAGACTTTTTTTCCCAATCGTGCTTTGATTTAGGAAACTGAAATTTGGTTTGTATGTTTACATATAAAGTTTCGTCTTTACAAGATTTTTTGATTATGCATAAACGGTTAGAATAATTAATAAAGTCAATGAATAGCTCGTTAGAGCTAATTTTACTCTGTATATTAATGTCCAACTTTAACTAAAGAATAGTTGATTTGATGTGTAAGATTATTCAGGCAGAATATTATGCAAACAACTTGACTTGGGGATTGTAGGGGACATGTATCACTATGGCACGACTATGCTGTGCAATACTTACAGAATGTTGTTTTATTACTATGTATATTGTTTCTGAAATAGTTCATTGGTGACATAAGTTGACCTTGACTACTATTAGTTTGGCACCAATGCGGCATTTTATTCTGATTTGTATTTGTAGCCAGTGCTATACCAGCAGCCCATGCCAGTTTCTGTTCCAGTACAGGGTGGTGCCTTTCCCCAGACCAGTCAGCAGCAGGGGTCAGGGGGCTCTGTAGTTCTCTTACAGCCACCTACAGCCCATACCTCCATGCAACAACCAACAGGTAAAATTATGAAAAATTGTGATAAAACATTGAAATTTCAGCTCGAATTTCTGTTCTTTTATGAAGTAAAGTTGTATGTGTAGTTGATCTTTTCTGTAATACCTACATGTAAATTGTAAAGGACTAAAGGTACATTTCCATATGAAATCTACATGAAACTTGTTTTACAAAACTGTTTATGATGTGTATTTTATAAAGCAGCCACTAAAGTCCATCCTGCAGTGACTGCAACAAAAACGTTTCCCACCCAACGGACCCAGGAAATCGAAATGTCTCCAAATACCGCCAGCAAGGATACCGACTTCAATCAAGGAAAAGGAAAACCAAATCTAAGAGTTGTTATTCCACCCAAATCTGATGTAAGACAGCATTAATGATTTTGTTGATAATTAGATGCTTGACAACCTTAAATATGCCCTCGCCAGTCCCAGTAATACAGGGTATAAAAAAATGTTGTGGACACCATAAAATGTACCATTCCAGCTGTTGGTCTCTTACTTGCTACAATCAGAAATCAATAAGCATCTCTCTCTCTCTACCTGCCATTGATCAGGGTCATAGTCAGTAATCCCTTATACAAAATACCCACGGATAGGTTCTAGATCTATACAGAATACCTACCTATAGGTTCTAGATCAAGGTTACAGTTGGTAATCAAATGGATGTATAAGAGTTTTGGATATCATATAAAACAATACGATTCTAGTTTAAAGTCTCATACTTGTTGCAGAGATGGTAGAGGGAGAGAGAAAGAGATGCCTACTGGGACATATGTGATCAAAGTTTTAAAATCATGTACTGTAAAACCATTATTTCGGGAAGGGGAGAAGGTTATTTTGCAGTTAACACTCCACATTCAAGAGAAACTGAAGTATGATATATATAAGTGATTCTACAGTATACATGTAGACAGTATCAAATTTAACAATTTTATGGAAGCCATGTGTTGGGTATCATTTCATTTTTCAGTCTCATACATGTTACAGATATGGCTAATGGGCATCTGTAGGGCTCAGGTCATGGTCATATATTGTCAGTACTTGAATAATGTTGTGAATGCAGTAAAAGAACACAATGTCACACCATTTCATTTCTCATTCTTCCACCTATATGTGGGAATGAGAAGTTGCTTTTAGACTGCACAGTCAAAAGTAAAGACAGTTCACTGAATGAATCTCCTTGTCATAAATCTTTCAATATTCAGGAATTTTGAGCAAGTGGGGAAAAACGTCAGAATTTGTGAGGAAATTTACTTGTATTTTTAACAAATGTAATGAATGATAATTAAAGGAACATTTGAGATTCCTACATGGGTTTTTATTCTGCAAAATTTGTCTTGCAGTATAAATTATGTTTAAGGATAGTACTCGTTGAATGGAACCATCTTATCAGGAGATTCTCTGTGACACCATTGTTTATCAAAATTGAAGTCGGTCAAGCCTTCATATACATTTGTATTTTGAATAGGGCAAAAGAGTGTGTCAATTTCTATTAAATGTAGTGTGAAGTGGAATTTTGATAATTTGGTACATGGTAGTCAGATTGAAGATTATCTTTTAAAACCTGGTGAAAGGGAATGCCAAATGAATCAGTATTAAGTAAGTCTTCAAATTGTGTTATTTTACAGACACCAGCTGCCAAATCACAGTCAACATCCCTAGACACTCCGCAGATATCTCAAGCCACACCCAGCACTCAGTTAGCTTCAGTTCTACCATCAGCTCTTTTGCCCAGTAAGTCTGAGCATTATATTTAAAGCATAGCCAGGTTATAGAAGATATATGCTTATATACACAAGGCTTTGATTAAATGTACTGGTTCCCAAATAACAAAATAGATTAAATACAAAAATTAAAGTTTTTGTGACATTTATATAATTTTGTAGGTGACCTACAAATAAATAGTGCTGATTTGGCCAAGCTGTTGGGTTCAGCAGCATTTGCATCCAATGAAGGATTGCCAGGGCCCCTAACAGCAGCTGTCCAGGCCTCGGGAATATCACTTACACCAAGGTATGACATCAGGTGTGCTTTCAAGTTTTGTTTTCTTTTCAGTTCAAATTTATTTCAGACTGCTCAGTAAATAAAATCAATTATTCTATCTTCATTTTAGTGGGTTAACACCAACTACCAACTTGCAGAACCTCCTGATACCTTTATCACATGCTCAAGCACTCCAGATGCAGTTTGCAGGAAAAAATGTCAAAGCAGAACCAACATCACCACAGGATAGAGGGGGGTCATCAGAGGAAGAGGGGCCACCAGAGAAACAGGCCCGTATGTCATCTGACCGATGACAATAGTAACTTTTATGTATAGTGTAAATAGTGTAGAATTGAGAATTATGTATCGTGCACAGAAGTAACAAGCTTTTTATTTTCCTTGCATTGTGTCATTTCTGAATTAAGTCTGACATTGACAGGTCTCAATATTTAGGTTTAAGATTCACAAGATTGTATATAGATTCATCATAATAGAATTATTTTCAGTGCTGAGATTACCTGGTAATCATGCATATGGTGCATTAGTTTAGTAAGCATAATCACGTTTTTCTAATATTGAATTCCCTGGCAGTCATTCGTCATTGAAAGAGTTGTTGATGTTTTGTTAAGGTATTAAATCTAGCTTCAAATTCCTTTATAAATCCATTTGATTCAGTATCATAGTTGCAAGATAGTGATTTATGGAAAACAAGTTTTTAACATTTATTACTTTTTAAAGGGTTATGTATTATTTGTATGGGTTAACTTATTGTTTCCCAAAAAACTCTTAATCAAATTCATTTTTATTGATGAGAATTTTTGCAGACTTTGTATTTCACACTGTTGATGCAGAAAATCTTTGTCTCGGATAGCCTTGTGGTTTGCAAACATGAATATATGTGCGAAGACTGTTCAAATGTACATATATTGACTTTAAGAAATCCAGTCTTTATTAATAGCCTTCTATTAAACACAGATATGTTAACGGTTGCACATAATTACAATACATTGATATTTTCAGGCCAAGAAATAGTATTGGATTAAATGGCTGTTTACTCATGATTTACTTGGTTTGAATATTTTGATAGACATTTATTCTATTGCTTTGTGACCGTTTATACTATTCTTGTTCATATATACAAAATATATATATATACTAGGTTTGAAAAACCATTAAGAATATATTCAGTTCGATATTCATTGCTGTAAACAGCAGGTTTCATTGTTTATTACTGTAAATCATTATAATTTCACAAGACTTTTATTCCCACTATCTCACATTGGCAGATTCGTCCTCAGAATTTGAAATTTTGCAAACATTCAGGTTTTTTTTTTCATTACTACTTAAATACACAAAATTATTCTTGAGGACTTTATTTTTACATCAAGTAACCTCAGTATTCAGCAGTTATTATGCACAACTGTATTTTCTGTGACTTGCACTAGAAAAAAAGTAGCAGATATATTAGAAATTTATGACAATTACCGGTAATGTTAGAAAAATCAAAGATATGGTATAGACCTGGATGTTTCTGGAAGTTTTTACAGGTATGTGTGTTCTTGTTTTAAACACCAGTGTTATAATGCTTGTATCAATTTACCATTTACATTGTTGTGGAATAATAAATTTGGCATCAGTGGAAGATTTTAGATTACATTGTATGTACATGTATGATATGGTTTGACTTTATTTCTGAAGTGACACTTGTATATACTGGTAGCGCACAGCAAAGACAAATCATTTTATGTAGACCATCTTGAGTGTATTTGGAGTGCATGTATAATGTTTACTTCCGGTGGTGAGGAACTACATATATATTCCAAGATATGTCTGCAAGTTTTAACACATATTTTAACTAGGGGCTTAATTTTTAGTAAGAATGGTAGGAAGTTAGAATGCTGGTTGTGACAGTCCTGTTATTGTTTATTATCATTGTAGTTCTTGACATGCAGTGGTTATTTTTGTTTGTTTTTTTTTTTCTCTTGACTTAATACACTTCCAACCTTTTATTGTGCATGATAAAAGGATTAATATTGGTGAATTGATATTTTTTAAAAATAGATTTGTGCCATTTTTTGCATGATTTTCACCCCAAATTATGTCATTCTGAAATCATAGTATTTTGTTTAGAGGATATGTATATGCAATAAATAATTGTTTTTAAGTAATTCTTTGTTTTAAAGATTTTGAAAGTAACACTTCATATGGCATATCAAAACTTGCAATATTTGTTCTTATCCATTTGAATAATTTTCCATTTGTATTCAATATTCTCCATTCGTATTTTTCATTTGTATTGTATCTGAGGGATTGTTTATTTTGATTTGTTACGAAGGATTTCATTGGTCAAGTTTTAGCCTATATCATGTTGAAAACAAGCAAGATGTTCCGATGCTCAAATACAAGATAAATTAGTCCTCTATTTTCATAAAGGACTAGTTAAACATGAGGTTGAAAAGCGAGGGAAATTAAGTTCAGTAGAATCTAGAAGGTAACCAGTAGTTATGAAAAGGATATTTAACCTATGGCTTGAACTGTGGTTTATTATACCAATGAAATCCTTTATAACAAACCAAAATAATCATTCCCTCAGATACAATACAAATGATAAATTATACAATACAAATGAAAAAGATAAAATGAAATGAAAATATGTAATACAAATGAAAAATTGATACAAATGAAACAAGAGGCCCATGGGCCAATATATTCGCATGCAAAGCATTTGTGTTTCTAACCTACATGTACGCCTGGGGACCATATGGTTTTTACAAACTCGAATCTGCACTATGTAAGGAAGCGTAAATGTAAATTTCTTTGGCGAAATAGTTCTTGAGAAGATTTTTAAAGATTTTCTCAATATATTTGTTTGTCTTTAAAACTTTGATCCCTTATTGTGACCCCACCCTTCCCCTGGGGGAGATAATTTTAACAAACTTGAATCTGCACTATGTCAGGAAGCTTTCATGTAAATGTAATCCTTTCTAGCCCAGTGGTTCTTTAAAAGATTTTCTCTTTTTATTTGTATGTAAAACTTTGATCCCCTATTGTAGCCCCATCCTACCCCTGGGGACCATGATTTTAACAAACTTAAATTTGCACTATGTCGGGAAGCTTTTGTGTAAATTTGTATTTTCTTGGCCCAGTGGTTCTTGAGAAGATTTTTTAATAATTATATTCCCTATATATTTGTATATAAAACTTTGATCCCCAAATGTGGTCCCATCCTACCCCCAGGGATCATGGTTTTAACAAACTTGAATTTGCACGATGTCTGGAAGCTTTCATATAAAGAAGTATAGCGCACTTGGTATGCAATTTCGTCGACATAAATACTTTTTTCTTGAATATCATTTTTTACAAATATTTTGCTATACAATGTCAGTTTATACTTGTGTTTACCCAAATTACTCGATAAAGATATCTATATGTTGATAGTATCTTTATTTGATAAGCATAAACATTACCATGATTAGAGTAAAACACTTCAAGTTTTACTTGAGTATGGCTGTACATTTGAGGAAATGTGGTTTAAGGTGGTCCTCTTGTTGAAAATGGCTAAAATATGACAAAAATCATTCTCAAAATTTACCTTGAGATTTAGCAGCCTGTCAAACGTTAAATCTTTAAACTTGCATGCCTGAGTGGTTTAGGTGCTCGGTAATCTTACACTTAAAGCATACATTCCGAGTTCCAAGTCCAATATTTTCTCTTTTTTTTTTTAGCTCACCTGAGCTGAAAGCTCAAGTGAGCTTTTCTGATCACTCGTATTCCGGCGTTTGTCCGTCCGTCTGTAAACTTTTCACATTTTCAACTTCTTCTCAACAACCACTGGGCCAATTTCAACCAAAGTTGGCACAAAACATCCTTAGGTAAAGGGAATTCTAAATTGTTAAAATAAAGGGCCAGGCCACCTTCCAAGGGGAGATAATCAAGAAAAGGTAAAAATAGGGTAGGGTCATTAAAAAATCTTCTTCTCAAGAACCACTGGGCCAGAAAAGATGAAATTTATATGAAAGCTTCCTTATATAATGCAGATTCTAAATTGTTAAAATCATGGCCCCGGGGGGTCAGATGGGGCCACAATAGGGGATCAAAGTTTTACATACAAATATATAGGAAAAATCTTTAAAAATCTTCTTCTCAAGAACCACTGAGCCAGAAAAGCTGAGATTTATATGAAAGCTTCCTTATATAATGCAGATTCTAAATTGTTAAAATCATGGCCCCCGGGGGTCGGATGGGGCCACAATAGGGGACCAAAGTTTTACATACAAATATATAGGGAAAATCTTTAAAAATCTTCTCAAGAACCACTGAGCCAGAAAAGCTGAGATTTATATGAAAGCTTCCTTATATAATGCAGATTCTAAATTGTTAAAATCATGGCCCCCGGGGGTCGGATGGGGCCACAATAGGGGGTCAAAGTTTTACATACAAATATATAGGGAAAATCTTTAAAAATCTTCTTCTCAAGAACCACTGAGCCAGAAAAGCTGAGATTTATATGAAAGCTTCCTTATATAATGCAGATTCTCAATTGTTAAAATCATGGCCCCCGGGGGTCAGATGGGGCCACAATAGGGGATCAAAGTTTTACATACAAATATATAGGGAAAATCTTTAAAAATCTTCTCAAGAACCACTGAGCCAGAAAAGCTGAGGTTTATATGAAAGCTTCCTTATATAATGCAGATTCTCAATTGTTAAAATCATGGCCCCCGGGGGTCGGATGGGGCCACAATAGGGGATCAAAGTTTTACATACAAATATATAGGGAAAATCTTTAAAAATCTTCTCAAGAACCACTGAGCCAGAAAAGCTGAGGTTTATATGAAAGCTTCCTTATATAATGCAGATTCTAAATTGTTAAAATCATGGCCCCCGGGGGTCGGATGGGGCCACAATAGGGGATCAAAGTTTTACATACAAATATATAGGGAAAATCTTTAAAAATCTTCTTCCCAAGAACTACTGACCCACAAAAGCTGAGGTTTATATGAAAGCTTCCTGATATAGTACAGATTCTAAATTGTTAAAATCATGGCCCCCAGGGGTCGGATGGGGCCACAATAGGGGGTCAAAGTTTTTGTTTTTTTGTTTTTTTTTCTTTTTTTGTTGTTGTTGATATAGTTCAGATTCAAGTTTGTTAAAATCATGGACCCCGGGGATTGGATGGGGCCTCAAGGGGGGCATCAAAGTTTTACATACAAATTTATAGGAAAAATCTTTTAAAATCTTCTTCTCAAGAACCACTGAGCCAGAAAAACTGAGGTTTATATGAAAGCTTCCTGATATAGTGCAGATTATAAATTGTTAAGATCATGGCCCCCGGGGGTCGGATGGGGCCACAATAGGGGGTCAAAGTTTTACATACAAATATATAGGAAAAATCTTTAAAAATCTTCTTCCCAGAACCACTAAGCCAGAAAAGCTGAGATTTATATGAAAGCTTTCTGATATAGTGCAGATTCAGGTTTGTTAAAATCATGCCCCCCCCCCCCCCTGGGGTAGGATGGGGCCACAATAGGGGATCAAAGTTTTACATACAAATATATAGGGAAAATCTTTAAAAATCTTCTTCTCAAGAACCATTGGGCGAAAGAAGTTCACATTTACATGAAAGCTTTCTGACATAGTGTAGATTCAAGTTTGCAAAAACCATGGCCTCCAGGGGAAGGTTTGGGGCCATAATAGGGACTACGGTTTTACATGCAAATAGATATGGAAAATCTTCTGATATGGACCAAGGTGACTCAGGTGAGCGATGTGGCCCATGGGCCTCTTGTTTATTTTTTGCTTTTCAGTTTTTTGGGGGGGTCGTTTTCTTGAGGGGGTGTCATAAATGTGATACAGATACATTTATTACAACAAATATTAGTCATTTTCATCATGAATAACTTCCAATATTTGCAAGTTACGACTTAAAGAAAAGGAATTTATTCCGAAATCATTAGTTCCGTTTGTTTACACTAACCTGTTCCTGTGTGCACAGGATTTTCAAACCGTAATGTGGCTGACGAAAAGCTAAACAAATACTACAAGAAAAGGGGCACAAATGCACAGCATGTAATAAGTAAAAACAGGTCAAGGGAGGAAAAGAACTGTTATACAGTTTGACTTCTCAAAAGTAAATATAAAAACTCATGTAGCTACTGTCATATGATATTTAGCCAAAGCTAAACACTCGAATTATCAACCAGAGGCAACTGAACTGATGAAGTATACTAAAGGTGCTGCAGCCATGTCAGAAAAAGACAGTGAGCTAAGTAATGCCATATGCAAAAGGGTTGTGTGATATGAATGCACCAATGAAAATCTTGTACTGTTCATCATTCCACATAGGAACATGGTTTATTGATTAAAGAACGACTCGTATAAATGTCAGTAATGCTAAACTTCGGCAGTTATTTATCTTGGTTAACGAAACATTAAAAATGTTGGCCTTATATTTAAAAATAACACGCTAGTCTATTATTGGAAACCGGTGTTTTCCCTTTACATTTCTGAGTCGGCCGTTTCGTCAGCAAAAGCGCTATACCTCTTTCAACTCTTCTGGCCCAGTGGTTCTTGAGAAGAATATTTTTAAATGACCCTATCCTATTTTGAATTTTTGTGATTATCTCCCCTTTGAAAAGGGCATGACCCTAGATCGGTAAAGTTGGCTACTAGTAACCAGCTACTAGTAACTGGCTACTTAAAAAGAGAAAAGTTGGCTACTAGTAGCCAGCTACTTGAACCAGGAAAAGTTAGCTACTAGTAGCCAGTTACTAGTAGCCAGCTACTAAAAGTATGAAAAGTTAGCTACTCGTAGCCAGCTACTACAAAATATAAAAGTTATAATTACTGATAGCTCGCTACCAGATAAAAGTTAATGAGTTTGAAAATTATTATCTATCAGATTTATTTCTAAAGAGGACGAGGAGTCGTATGAAATTTCATGCTCAATTATCCCCAATTACATAACATTGCAATGCAAAATATGAATAAACTTTTTCAACTGAGTGTTTACTTTAAAAGTGATACGGATTGAATTCAGACCTTCAATCATTTGATATACCATCCATTTTGAGATATCTGCTACTTTTACAATTTGATTCGAGTTACCCTGAAATTTCAACATAAGTGTGAATACCGTAAGAAACTTTATGTTTGACTTTATGTTTGTATTAGATATCTGACGAATTTACGACTATACATATGGCAAGAAGTGATAGATGGTGTTTTGGTACTCCACGAATTTTCAGATATCGCTCTTTAGGAAATCAGTTACTTATACATTTTGATTATCGGTACAATGAAATTTCAAGATCCGTGTGAATACCTTAAGGAACTCCGTGTTTATATCATAAATTTAACTAACTTACAACGATACGTATGGCAAGTAGTGATATTGGGTATCGTGATATGTCATCAATTTTCAGATATCACGCTTAAGGAAGTCAGCTACATATACCTTTTGATGGCAGGTAAACTGAAATTTCAAGTTTTTCGCAAATATCTTAAGGAACTCTGAGTTTGTATTAGATATCTGACGAATTTACAATTATCAAAGTGAAGAAGAGTGATATTAGGTATCTTGACATGCCATAAATTTCCAGATATCACGCTTAAGGAAGTCAGCTACTTATACCTTTTGATTCCTGGTATCCTGAAATTTCATGTTTTTCATAAATATCTTAAAGAACCCTGTGCTTGTATTAGATATCTGACGAGTTTACAACTATCCATGTGAAGTGGAGTGGTACTAGGTATCTTGATATGCCATTAATTTTGAGATACCACGCTTAAGGAAGTCAACTACTTATACCTTTTGATTGCAGGTAACCTGAAAATTAAAGTTTTTAGAAAATATATTAAGGAACTCCGTCTTTGTTTGAAATATCTGATTAATTTACCAATGCACATATGACAAAATCTGATACTAGGTATCTTGATATGCCATCATTTTTCAGATATCACGCTTAAGGAAGTCAGCTACATATACCTTTTGATGGCAGGTAAACTGAAATTTCAAGTTTTTCGCAAATATCTTAAGGAACTCTGTATTTGTATTAGATATCTGACTAATTTACAACTACCCACGTGAAGTGGTGTGATATTAGATATCTTGATATGCCAACAATTTTCGGATATCATACTTAACGAAGTCAGCTACTTATACCTTTTGATTCCTGGTAACCTGAAATTTCAAGTTTTCCGTAGATATCTTAAAGAACGCCTTGTTTGTATTAGATATCTGACTAATTTACAATTATCAAAGTGAAGAAGAATGATATTAGGTATCTTGACATGCCATAAATTTCCAGATATCACGCTTAAGGAAGTCAGCTACTTATACCTTTTGATTCCTGGTAACCTGAAATTTCACGTTTTTCATAAATATCTTAAAGAACTCTGTGTTTGTTTTAGATATCTGACGAGTTTCCAACTATCCATGTGAAGTGGAGTGATATTTAGTATCTTAATATGCCATCAAATTTTAGATATCACGCTTAAGGAAGTCAGCTACTTATACCTTTTGATTGCAGGTAAACTCAAATTTAAAGTTGTTAGAAGATAGTTTAAGGAGCTCCTTGTTTGTTTTAGATATCTGATTAATTTACCAATGCACACATGACAAGATGTGATATTAGGTATCTTGATATGCCATCAATTTTCAGATATCAGGTTTAACGAAGTCAGCTACTTATACCTTTTGACTCTAGGTAGCCTGAAATTTCAAGTTTTTCATAAATATCTTAAAGAACTCTGTGCTTGTATTAGATATCTGACTAGTTTACAACTATCCATATGAAGTGGAGTGGTACTAGGTATCTTGATATGCCATCATTTTTCAGATATCACTCTTAAGGAAGTCAGCTACATATACCTTTTGATGGCAGGTAAACTGAAATTTCAAGTTTTTCGCAAATATCTTAAGGAACTCTGTATTTGTATTAGATATCTGACTAATTTACAACTACCAACGTGAAGTGGTGTGATATTAGATATCTTGATATGCCAACAATTTTCGGATATCATACTTAACGAAGTCAGCTACTTATACCTTTTGATTCCAGGTAACCTGAAATTTCGAGTTTTCCGTAGATATCTTAAAGAACTCCTTGTTTGTATTAGATATCTGACTAATTTATAACTATCCATGTGAAGTGGAATGGTATTAGGTATCTTGATATGCCATCAATTTTCAGATATCACCCTTAAGGAAGTCAGCTACTTATACCTTTTGATTGCAGGTAACATGAAATTTCAAGTTTTCTACCAATATTTTAAGGAACTCTGAGTTTGTATTAGATATCTGACGAATTTACAATTATCAAAGTGAAGAAGAGTGATATTAGGTATCTTGACATGCCATAAATTTCCAGATATCACGCTTAAGGAAGTCAGCTACTTATACCTTTTGATTCCTGGTATCCTGAAATTTCACGTTTTTCATAAATATTTTAAAGAACCCTGTGCTTGTATTAGATATCTGACGAGTTTACAACTATCCATGTGAAGTGGAGTGGTACTAGGTATCTTGATATGCCATCAATTTATAGATATCACGCTTAAGGAAGTCAGCTACTTATACCTTTTGATTCCTGGTAACCTGAAATTTCAAGTTTTTCATAAATATCTTAAAGAACTCCTTGTTTGTATTAGATATCTGACAAATTTACAACTATCCATGTAAAGTGGAATGGTATTAGATATCTTGATATGCCATCAATTTTCAGATATCACCCTTAAGGAAGTCAGCTACTTATACCTTTTGATTACAGGTAACCTGAAATTTCAAGTGTTCAACAATAATTTAAGGAACTCTGAGTTTGTATTAGATATCTGACTAATTTACAACTATCCATATGAAGTGGAGTGGTATTAGGTATCTTGATATGCCATCAATTTTCAAATATCACCCTTGAGGAAGTTAGCTACTTATCCTTTTTGATTCTAAGTAACCTGAAATTTGAAGTTTTCCGTAAATATCTTGAGGATCTCTTCGTTTGTATTAGATATCTGACTAACTTACAACCACCCACGTGAAGAAGAGTGATATTAGGTATCTTGATACCTATTATCATACCTCTTCACGTGGATAGTAGTTTACAGTCAGATATCTAACAGTTCCTTAAGCTATATACAAAACACTTTAAATTTCAAGATGTCTGGAATCAAAAGGTATAAGTAGCTGACTTCGTCGAACGTGATATCTCAAAATTGATTGCATATCAAGACAGTTCATATAAAGCTCTGTAATATCGGCAAAGATAAATTAGTCAAGTATCTAACATATCTATCTGACAATTGATGGCATTTCAAGATACCTAATACCACTCCTCTTCAGGTTGAAAGTAGATAATTAGTCTGATATCTAATACAAACACACAGTTCCTTAAAAGATATCTACAAAACGTTTGAAATTTCAGGTAACCAGGAATCAAAAGGTCTAAGTAGCTAACTTCCTTAAGCGTGATATCTGAAAATTGATATCATAATAAGATACTTAATATCACTCCTTGTCATATGTGAGATGGTAAATTAGTGATATATCTAATACAAACGCAGAGTTCCTTAAGATATGTACGGAAAACTTGAAATTTCAGTCTACCTAGAATCAAATGGTATAAGTAGCTGACTTCCTTAAACGTGATATTAGAAAATTGATGGCATATCAAAATACCTAATATCACATCTTGTCATGTGTGCATTGGTAAATTAATCAAATATCTAAAACAAACACGGAGCTCCTTAAAATATTTTCTAAAAACTTGAAATTTCAGGTTACCTGCAATCAAAATGTACAAGTAGCTGACTTCATTAAGCGTGATATCTCAAAATTGTTGGCATATGAAGATACCTAATATCACACCTCTTCACGTGTATAGTTGTAAATTAGTCAGATATCTAATACAAATACAGAGTTCTTTAAGATATTTATGAAAAACTTTAAATTTGAGTTTACCTGCAATCAAAAGGTATAAGTAGCTGACTTCCTTAAGCGTGATATCTAAAAATTGATGGTATATCAAGACACCTAATATCAGTCTTCTTCACGTGGTTAATTGTAAATTAGTCAGATTTCTAGTACAAACACAGAGTTCCTTGAGAAATTTATGAAAAACTTGAAATTTCAGGTTACCTGCAATCAAAAGGTATAAGTAGCCCACTTCCTTAAGGGTGATATCTGAAAATTGATGGCATATCAAGATACCTAGTACCACTCCACTTCACATGGATAGTTGTAAACTAGTCAGATATCTAATACAAGCACAGAATTCTTTAAGATATTTATGAAAAACTTGAAATTTCAGGCTACCTAGAGTCAAAAGGTATAAGTAGCTGACTTCGTTAAACCTGATATCTGAAAATTGATGGCATATCAAGATACCTAATATCACATCTTGTCATGTGTGCATTGGTAAATTAATCAGATATCTAAAACAAACAAGGAGCTCCTTAAACTATCTTCTAACAACTTTAAATTTGAGTTTACCTGCAATCAAAAGGTATAAGTAGCTGACTTCCTTAAGCGTGATATCTAAAATTTGATGGCATATTAAGATACTAAATATCACTCCACTTCACATGGATAGTTGTAAACTAGTCAGATATCTAATACAAGCACATAGTTCTATAAGATATTTATGAAAAACGTGAAATTTCAGGATACCAGGAATCAAAAGGTATAAGTAGCTGACTTCCTTAAGCGTGATATCTGGAAATTTATGGCATGTCAAGATACCTAATATCACTCTTCTTCACTTTGATAATTGTAAATTCGTCAGATATCTAATACAAACTCAGAGTTCATTAAAATATTGGTAGAAAACTTGAAATTTCAGGTTACCTGTAATCAAAAGGTATAAGTAGCTGACTTCGTTAAGTATGATATCCGAAAATTGTTGGCATATCAAGATATCTAATATCACACCACTTCACTTGGGTAGTTGTAAATTAGTCAGATATCTAATACAAATACAGAGTTCCTTCAGATATTTGCGAAAACTTGAAATTTCAGTTTACCTGCCATCAAAAGGTATATGTAGTTGACTTCCTTAAGAGTGATATCTGAAAATTGATGGCATATCAAGATACCTAGTACCACTCCACTTCACATGGATAGTTGTAAACTCGTCAGATATCTAATACAAGCACAGGGTTCTTTAAGATATTTATGAAAAACTTGAAATTTCAGGATACCAGGAATCAAAAGGTATAAGTAGCTGACTTCCTTAAGGGTGATATCTGAAAATTGATGGCATATCAAGATATCTAATATCCTTCCACTTCACATGGATAGTTGTAAATTTGTCAGATATCTAATACAAACAAGGAGTTCTTTAAGATATTTATGAAAAACTTGAAATTTCAGGTTACCAGGAATCAAAAGGTATAAGTAGCTGACTTCCTTAAGGGTGATATCTAGAAATTGATGGCATATCAAGATACCTAGTACCACTCCACTTCACATGGACAGTTGTAAATTTGTCAGATATCTAATACAAACAAGGAGTTCTTTAAGATATTTATGAAAAACTTGAAATTTCAGGTTACCAGGAATCAAAAGGTATAAGTAGCTGACTTCCTTAAGCGTGATATCTAGAAATTGATGGCATATCAAGATACCTAGTACCACTCCACTTCACATGGACAGTTGTAAACTAGTCAGATATCTAAAACAAACACAGAGTTCTTTAAGATATTTATGAAAAACGTGAAATTTCAGGATACCAGGAATCAAAAGGTATAAGTAGCTGACTTCCTTAAGCGTGATATCTGGAAATTTATGGCATGTCAAGATACCTAATATCATTCTTCTTCTCTTTGATAATTGTAAATTCGTCAGATATCTAATACAAACTCAGAGTTCCTTAAAATATTGATAGAAAACTTGAAATTTCATGTTACCTGCAATCAAAAGGTATAAGTAGCTGACTTCCTTAAGAGTGATATCTGAAAATTGTTGGCATATCAAGATACCTAATACCATTCCACTTCACATGGATAGTTGTAAATTAGTCAGATATCTAATACAAACAAGGCGTTCTTTAAGATATCTACGGAAAACTTGAAATTTCAGGTTACCAGGAATCAAAAGGTATAAGTAGCTGACTTCGTTAAGTATGATATCCGAAAATTGTTGGCATATCAAGATATCTAATATCACACCACTTCACGTGGGTAGTTGTAAATTAGTCAGATATCTAATACAAATACAAAGTTCCTTAAGATATTTGCGAAAAACTTGAAATTTCAGTTTACCTGCCATCAAAAGGTATATGTAGCTGACTTCCTTAAGAGTGATATCTGAAAAATGATGGCATATCAAGATACCTAGTATCAGATTTTGTCATATGTGCATTGGTAAATTAATCAGATATTTCAAACAAAGACGGAGTTCCTTAATATATTTTCTAAGGACTTTAATTTTCAGGTTACCTGCAATCAAAAGGTATAACTAGTTGACTTCCTTAAGCGTGGTATCTCAAAATTAATGGCATATCAAGATACCTAGTACCACTCCACTTCACATGGATAGTTGTAAACTCGTCAGATATCTAATACAAGCACAGGGTTCTTTAAGATATTTATGAAAAACGTGAAATTTCAGGATACCAGGAATCAAAAGGTATAAGTAGCTGACTTCCTTAAGCGTGATATCTGGAAATTTATGGCATGTCAAGATACCTAATATCACTCTTCTTCACTTTGATAATTGTAAATTCGTCAGATATCTAATACAAACTCAGAGTTCCTTAAAATATTGGTAGAAAACTTGAAATTTCATGTTACCTGCCATCAAAAGGTATAAGTAGCTGACTTCCTTAAGGGTGATATCTGAAAATTGATGGCATATCAAGATACCTAGTACCACTCCACTTCACATGGATAGTTGTAAACTAGTCAGATATCTAATACAAGCACAGAGTTCTTTAAGATATTTATGAAAAACTTGAAATTTCAGGATACCAGGAATCAAAAGGTATAAGTAGCTGACTTCCTTAAGGGTGATATCTGAAAATTGATGGCATATCAAGATATCTAATATCCTTCCACTTCACATGGATAGTTGTAAATTTGTCAGATATCTAATACAAACAAGGAGTTCTTTAAGATATTTATGAAAAACTTGAAATTTCAGGTTACCAGGAATCAAAAGGTATAAGTAGCTGACTTCCTTAAGCGTGATATCTAGAAATTGATGGCATATCAAGATACCTAGTACCACTCCACTTCACATGGACAGTTGTAAACTAGTCAGATATCTAAAACAAACACAGAGTTCTTTAAGATATTTATGAAAAACGTGAAATTTCAGGATACCAGGAATCAAAAGGTATAAGTAGCTGACTTCCTTAAGCGTGATATCTGGAAATTTATGGCATGTCAAGATACCTAATATCATTCTTCTTCACTTTGATAATTGTAAATTCGTCAGATATCTAATACAAACTCAGAGTTCCTTAAAATATTGATAGAAAACTTGAAATTTCATGTTACCTGCAATCAAAAGGTATAAGTAGCTGACTTCCTTAAGAGTGATATCTGAAAATTGATGGCATATCAAGATACCTAATACCATTCCACTTCACATGGATAGTTGTAAATTAGTCAGATATCTAATACAAACAAGGCGTTCTTTAAGATATCTACGGAAAACTTGAAATTTCAGGTTACCAGGAATCAAAAGGTATAAGTAGCTGACTTCGTTAAGTATGATATCCGAAAATTGTTGGCATATCAAGATATCTAATATCACACCACTTCACGTGGGTAGTTGTAAATTAGTCAGATATCTAATACAAATACAGAGTTCCTTAAGATATTTGCGAAAAACTTGAAATTTCAGTTTACCTGCCATCAAAAGGTATATGTAGCTGACTTCCTTAAGAGTGATATCTGAAAAATGATGGCATATCAAGATACCTAGTATCAGATTTTGTCATATGTGCATTGGTAAATTAATCAGATATTTCAAACAAAGACGGAGTTCCTTAATATATTTTCTAAAAACTTTAATTTTCAGGTTACCTGCAATCAAAAGGTATAAGTAGTTGACTTCCTTAAGCGTGGTATCTCAAAATTAATGGCATATCAAGATACCTAGTACCACTCCACTTCACATGGATAGTTGTAAACTCGTCAGATATCTAATACAAGCACAGGGTTCTTTAAGATATTTATGAAAAACGTGAAATTTCAGGATACCAGGAATCAAAAGGTATAAGTAGCTGACTTCCTTAAGCGTGATATCTGGAAATTTATGGCATGTCAAGATACCTAATATCACTCTTCTTCACTTTGATAATTGTAAATTCGTCAGATATCTAATACAAACTCAGAGTTCCTTAAGATATTTGCGAAAAACTTGAAATTTCAGTTTACCTGCCATCAAAAGGTATAAGTAGCTGACTTCCTTAAGCGTGATATCTGAAAATTGATGACATATCACGATACCCAATATCACTACTTGCCATACGTATCGTTGTAAGTTAGTTAAATTTATGATATAAACACGGAGTTCCTTAAGGTATTCACACGGATCTTGAAATTTCATTGTACCGATAATCAAAATGTATAAGTAACTGATTTCCTAAAGAGCGATATCTGAAAATTCGTGGAGTACCAAAACACCATCTATCACTTCTTGCCATATGTATAGTCGTAAATTCGTCAGATATCTAATACAAACATAAAGTCAAACATAAAGTTTCTTACGGTATTCACACTTATGTTGAAATTTCAGGGTAACTCGAATCAAATTGTAAAAGTAGCAGATATCTCAAAATGGATGGTATATCAAATGATTGAAGGTCTGAATTCAATCCGTATCACTTTTAAAGTAAACACTCAGTTGAAAAAGTTTATTCGTATTTTGCATTGCAATGCTATGTAATTGGGGATAATTGAGCATGAAATTTCATACGACTCCTCGTCCTTTTTAGAAATAAATCTGATAGATAATAATTTTCAAACTCAGTAACTTTTATCTGGTAGCGAGCTATCAGTAATTATAACTTTTATATTTTGTAGTAGCTGGCTACGAGTAGCTAACTTTTCATACTTTTAGTAGCTGGCTACTAGTAACTGGCTACTAGTAGCTAACTTTTCCTGGTTCAAGTAGCTGGCTACTAGTAGCCAACTTTTCTCTTTTTAAGTAGCCAGTTACTAGTAGCTGGTTACTAGTAGCCAACTTTACCGATCTCATGACCCTTCATTTGAACAAACTTGAAAGCCCTCTACCCAAGGATGCCTATTGCCAAGTTTGGTTGAATTTGGCCCAGTGGTTCTGGAGAAGTAAAAAGTAAACAGACAGACAGACGACGGACAAAAGGCGATCAGAAAAGCTCACTTGAGCTTTCAGCTCAGGTGAGCTAAAAATTATACAATACAAATGGAAAAGATACAATAAAAATTAATTTTTTATAATATAAATGATTTACACAATACAAATGGGAAATATTACAATGTTTGACATGCCATAGCTTTGCAAGAATTTCTGAAAAGTGTGTGCATTTACCAAGAACTTCAACATGGTTTTGTAGTAAAATATATATAGCATGGGAACAATTTCGTTTGAGATACTCGTGATTAGAAAAATTCATTTTCAAAATCATTTTTGACATCAAAAGCATTTTATTTTATTTCATTTGGTCAAGTACATGCAGTTTAGTACTGCAAGCTGTATTGAAACGTTGGTATAATTTCATTGATATATTATTGTACACTTGACAATCAGTTGTTTACATTCTGTAGACTGGGGACAAATACTAGTACAGTTAAGATTGTAATGAACATACTGGCGAAATATATAATGAAGGAGGCCTTGTCAACAGTTTCCGCCACGTAGCACCACTGTTGTTTCCTGATCAAGCAGTTAGGGTTGACTTTGGCTGTTGGTTCTGCAGGTGATTTGGTGTGAGTCGTGGGTGTGAAATTTGATTTGTTCTGACTGTGTATTGCTTTGCGATACGACCGTCTGTTTTTTAGGGTTCGTCTATAAGACAGCGCACTGGCTACAGTGGCATTCTGGGAAATATCCTCGTTGTCACCCTCGGGTAAAAGGTGGGTAGACACTGTATCATCTTCCTCCATATGCTCATCGAACTCATGGAGTAGATAATCCAAGGAATCGCACGATTCTGAAGTGTTTATAGATGCACTTTTATCTTCGTCGTCTTGGCAAAGGTTGTAGCTATGGAAACGAGATTCTGGTGGTGTACATGTGATCTTTCCGAGTACCTGCTTGCAGACCCATAACATAACAGGAGGCACTCTTGGCACTGGCTTTAGTGTTGATCGCTTCTTTATACTCATTACCAATGTTGCCATAATCAAGGAAATACAGTTGAGAGTCATCACCAGGAAGATGAAAACGCCTACAGAAGAAATTTGTAAAAGATGTATCAATTAAACTGCACGAATTAAGGACATGTGCAACATGTGTGAGGTTGATCTTTCAATGCCATTTAACTCACTGGCTACTTAAATTGTACAATTCGAATATAATCCATTACTAATATTTTAAGAAGGGAGGGGGGTAACCTATAGATCAGTCTTTGCTTGTAAAAATAATCAACTTTGCATATAATGGTAACAGAAAAAGTATGTTGTTGGGAGGGGGGGGAGCCCCCCCCCCCCCCCCCTTCTCTCTATATATATTGTTACGTTCTTGATACTTTTGTGTGCATTTGAACAAGTAGATTTATACAAAAATTAATTTTCAAAAGAATTATTACACATGAATGAACAGATTTCAACAGAAAGATTACACTAGAAATACGGATTCGATATAACATCGATACCTGCTGTACACATTTACGTCCGCGGTGTGAAATGGTTACAAGTTAATAAATACATGCATTGGTTGCATATGTAAATCTGACATATTTATTGTGTTTTAGTGGTCGAAAATATTGATAAAAACAATAATGAAGAATTGCTAATATGTTAAAGACCTCTTTACCTTGAGCTGTAGAGGTCGAGGACTGCGAGAAATCACGCAAAGTACACACAAATACATGTATAATCAATGGCCAAAATTATGTACAATCATATCATCTGTCAATAATTACACGTAATTTTTTTTTAAATTCCTGAACAGGCACTTTAATTACAACCAGAAATGATATATTCTCTATATATTTCTTATAATGTCGCAATGAACTGAAGACCGCAATGTGTTGTGCACCCCTGAATACCTGACGTTGCACTGTGAAAATATATTCCATTCCACCTTAACGAGGCTGTTCCATATTTTGCAATACTTTACATTTACATACTCATAAATTAGATTTCAGTATCTTTATGTACCGTAGGCTAATCATCTTATTGACCTTTGATTCCAATGCACATAATAAAATTTTCGGGACATATTTGTCACATAGGAAAAGTCTATGGAGCGCCAAATTAATAAATTTAAAATAATTGAAGATATCTTTAATTATTTGAAGATATCATCAATTCATTTCAGGCGCGCAACAATTCAATTCAAGATATCTATGAATAATTAATTATATCTTCAATTCTGAATTTTTACTGTGCGCATTCATTGAATTGTTGATGGCATTGATTATTCTTCTGAATTGATGAACGCTATATAAATGAATTGTTGCTCTCTTCAAATGAATTGATGATACGAACAGTTGAATTGATGCGTGCTACAATTCAATTAAAGAGAGCAATAATTGAATTATTGCTCTCTTCAAATAAACTGTAGCACGCATCAATTCAACTAATAAACCATTGAATTAAAGATATCATCAAATCATTTATACCGGGCTCCAAATTAAATTTGCAATGATTCCACAACATTGATTCGCACATCCATTGAATTGATGAGAGCAAAAAATGAATTAATGTGCGCATCAAAATATTTATTATTCTCATCAATTGAAATCAAATCAATTGTTGCCCTCATCAATTAAATTAATGTGCGCATCAAATCAATACATACACGACTTGTATGTTCTCATTTGAATGATGCGCGAATGTTTTCAATGGATGAAAACATAATTGATTTGATGCGTGCATCAATTCCTTTATTGCGTGCAATAATTGAAATGATGAAATTTTCAAGCAATTAAAGATTTAATTTGGCGTTCCATATTCACATCCCATATTTGGTACAAAGTTTAAAAATAAATCATATCGAGAAATTTTTGAAAACCAAACTAGCGTACACTACCATCAAGCTTCCTTGAATTTTATTATTATTATTATCATCATTATTTTGCACACCAACCTAAGACAGGTGTTGTGTTTGTATCGGGCACGTTCTCTGCAATCAGAAGCTGGAGAACGTACAACGTGAGAAACACGGTCAACCCAATTGCTATCTTCTCTCCGTGATGGCATGGCAACCAGAAGGACGCCAGAGTCAGAATACAAAGCATGATAGTAGGAGCTATAACAATGTAGTCATAGTAAATGGATTTCCGTTTGATATTCATCTTGAAATGGATAATGGGATGAGATCCACTCCCCGGACAACATGCCTCATCCACCTTCCAAAGAAAACTAAATCAGACAGTCTCAATACTAACACACCTAAAATCAATCAAAATTTTACTTTGTTGATGTTGAACATGAATGTTTCTGAATACAAGTATCTTGTATGTAGCGGAGGGACATGTGATGAATCTTTTCTTAAACGCAGCGTTATCAAAAAGCCTCAACTGCATTTTTAAACTCGGGAAAGATTTCATTTGACTGAATCGAGGCATTAAAACTTTTATACACATTTTTGGCAGTACATTGTATTAAACATAGTTGACTGATGCATCTGAAATTCATTCGCTTAAAAAATAACATACCTGGTTGTACCATTGGAAAAGGTAATTCTACAGCATATTTTGTGATAAACTTTATTTGAAATTTTGTAATTCAATACTAATTGCAACAATTTTTGATGTGCTTTCTGGATTGAGTAGATTCCCCTCTACACAGCATCATCAATGCTAGGTTATGGTATAGACTTGGATATCTTGGTCAATCTTTCCCACTTTCACGTACATGTGTAATGCACATTACTTATTAATATCCCCTCCTGGCATGGTTTCTATTACAACGATAGCCGTTTCTTTTTGCATTGATTTGCATTGCGTTTACCTGATCAAGATATAGGGCTCACGGCGGATGTGACCGGTCGACAGGGGATGCTTACTCCTCCTATGTACCTAATCCCACCTCTGGTATGTCCAGTGATCCGTGTTTGCCCAACTCTTTATTTTATACTCCTTATAGAAGTTGTGGGATTGATCACTGTTCGTTATCTTCACCTTTCATTGATGACCGTTTGTTTTGCATTTCAATCTGTTTGATTTTAGCGGTGCAATTTGCTGTTCATTGTTCATTTTTAAAGTATATTGCAACAGCTTTTATGTTCCATTAACATATCTGACAAATGATCTCTAATATAAAGTTGATTTTGCAAATTACATAATTATATATTCTCAATGCAGACTGTAAGCCTATCAAATAAGAAACATTGTAATTCCTTATACAAATGATGAATAATTTGATAATGTATGTTTGATGTGTAACGTGTAGCGGTTACCCAGCCAAGTGCTTAACTTGCGTGATCAAGAGAGGCAGTAGTTCCCTCTTATACTGTCCGCTACATATGTATTAACTAAAAGATTAATATGCAATTACCGTCGTTCTATATAAATTCACGTTCAGCAGATCAAACTCATTGTTCAAAATGTACTGCTGTAAATTGGGTTTTCCAGACTGCAGCTGAAGGTCGACCTTAGTAATATCATAAATCCAGGATCCAAAATGGATTTCGCACGTCTGCTGGTCGTACGGAAAATACGTCACATCTACGGGACAGGAACTCTTTATCATCAGGGGAACTGTCCATGTGACCATGCCGGAACTCTCTATCAGAAGTTTACTTCCAGTGACGTTCACAAAGCCTTCCGACTGCCCACCAGCTCTTGGGGGATACAAGAAAACTTTATTAGTATTGGCCAAATTTTTCATAACAGCGGATAAGTAATAGCAATATAAAGTGTGGCATAATCACAACATTAATATTAAATAATTCGTGAATTCTGCTCGTGATGAGTAACATTTGCGAAGCTAACATTAGAACAATGTCTCAAGAAAAGTGTACTCGAGAATTCTAATTTTTTAAAAATTCATAGTGTGTATGTAATCTATAATTTGGCTCTACATACGTATTAAAAATGAACATATCTGGAAGCCAGAGTTCGGTGGAAGATATAATTAAGCGTCTGGTGCCTTCATACTGCTCGGGTTCCCACACCAAAGATTCGTCATACCATGTCTGTAACGCGAACAATATCTCTTATGCCGTGTTTTAATATACAGGAAAACCAGATTTAGATATGAAATCTATGTACGCGAATCATGGTGGCTGTAATAATTTTCGTTGGCATCAAATTTCATGGATTTGTAAACAACCATCATTTCGTTGGTACGTAATTCGAAGACTTCTTTCCTCTTGCATAATCGAGTGGTATGATATTTACATATGGTCTTCGTCTCTGATATATACATGTACTTAGCTGCATGTCCGTCTCTAATACATCTAACTGTATTAAGTCGTAAGTCAATCGTTTCTATGGAGCGTCAAATCAACATAGACTCAAATAATTGGAGACATCTTTAATTATTTGAACATTTGACGAGTCGTTTAACAATATCTGTGATAACTACTCACCTCTTTTACCCAGACTGATGTAGTGATGATTTGTTTCTTTTCATCCTAAACGAGAATCGATAAACTACTTAATTCATTAATTTATGCAAAAACTATTACATATGTACTTTCACATGAATTTAATGGAATAAAGAATGAACATAAGTTCTGAAGCCATAACAATGTGAGCCAAGCAATCTATGCAAAACTTAATGTGTAGCGATTCTTGTACATCTCGTGACCAAATCCGATGTCCAGGACATACCGATAAATTGGTGACTACTTGCCCGAATATTCGACTTACAGTTGACATGATACCATTCTCGGCTAATGTTTCTCACAGCTGAACAGCATATCAGTGTTGTGGCATATACCACATACACCCTCCTACATACACAACTCCCCCTCTTGAAGAAGGAAATTGTGTTCGATCCCCTGCATAAACGGGCGCATGTTACATCCTCCTGGTAGGAAACTTTTACTCAGGTTCAATCTCAATATAGAGTTTTTCACTGTGTGATCTCCTTCTAAATTTATGGTATCACAGACTTCGGGCCCCTGTGCTCGGCGTTAACTTGGTGATTGCATGTAGACCATTTGTTTCGTGTTGGTTACCTTTCGTTTTGCACTATCACCTGCATATGGTGTTTATAAACTGATTCGACATGCAAGAGCTTGTTATACGTATGATCAGTTTTTAAATCGAGGTAGGTTACTGACAAACAAGTTGATGATACAGAAGTTTCAGCAGTCTAGTTTAAAATTAGCATTTCGCAAATTCTTTGGTCGTTATAAAGATCTAGTTTGCCCATACAACCAGTCTTTGAGTCAAATGCTGTCTGACGCATTTCATATCAATTGTTAGGCCGTTCTTGGCACACTAACTCTAATTACGGATTACTCCGTTTACCTGATCGGGATACAGGGCTAATGGCGAGTGTGACCGGTCGATTGACAGGGGGTGTTTACTCCTCCTAGGCACCTGATCCCACCTCTGGCACTGTATATCCAGGGATCCGTGTTTGCCCAACTCTCTATATTGTATTCCTTTTGAGAGTTATGAGATTGATCACTGTTCGCTATCTTCACCTTTACACTTGAATCTATTGTTTTATTTTGGCCGTATATTTGGTTTTCATTTTTTGCATCGTGTTTTTATTTACTCTTTTTGTCATCTTCTCAACGTCAGGGGTCCGATGTCCACTTGTGGTCGTGGGGTTCCACGTTGAATACTATTATATGAATATTGTTGTGAGGATACCCACCGTAACGAGTAGACACGGGGCCCCTGACGTTGTGAGGATGTCCGACAACGAGTGGACACAGGGCCCCTGATGTTGTGAGGATGTCCACAACGAATGAACACAGGACCCTAGCGTTGTGTTCTGAGACAAAACGTGGATACGGGACCCAGATATCTGATGTCAAGAGGATGCCTTTTCGATGCTTCAAAACATTTCTTTCCACATTGATAGATGGCATGTTAGTAATGATGTGTTATTTGAAGCAACACTTACGTTTTTGAAGTAAAAATTACCAGAAACCCAATGATGCTTCGTTCCTCTCGCCATTACTGGGTTTAATCAAGCATGGAAAGAGGAACGAAGCCTAATCAACTGTGGGTATCCTATTCTCTTTAGAGAAGTCGAGAGGCATAGCCTTCACCGACTTCTCTTCGCAATCATTCACATTTTGAAGGCTATGCCTCTCGACTTCTCTAAACAGAATACTATTATATGAATATTTTGAATAGTAGAAACAGAATGGAGTATTCCCGAAAGGCAAAAACAACCTTTGTCCAAAAAACAGTATACTTTTATTTCATTAGGATTAGGAATGGTGGCTAATCTTATTTGATAATTTGGACGCATTATTTCACTAGACTAATATATTGACACAAAATAAATTTGTGTTGATATGATTATATGTGTTCTCAAAAGATTTCCGGTGTTGTGTAATCCCGCTCGTCCCCTAGAGACAGACATGCTAGTACGTTACATTTTGTTCCTCGGGAAAACATACCCAGATTAGATTTTTCCTCTCGGAAGAGTTAATTCAGGTGCAAATTTTCCACATGGGGAAATATCAGCTCTAGTATACCCCCACCCCCCACACATACACAAGAAGCTATCTAGTTTTGGTTCCATTTATATGCTCTTTTCAATAGATAGAGATCAATGTAACCTTTTTTTGTTGCTATTGGTATCTATCTGGAAATTATGAAATAATTTTAATTGGGCGATATGATATGAAGTTTCTTGTTGAACCTAACTAAAACTGGCATGGTTTTAGACTGATTTGAATTGTAAAATTTTAGTAATCTTGATGTCGAAAATTGCCATAGTCCGAACGATTTTGCTTTCTACCTATCTCCGAAAATTTTCGTCAATCACCGATTTTCCTTGCACAATAATTTTCTTTCTTTTGATAAGGAAAACGAAATGTACTAGGCTTTGAAAAGACATAATAACACGAAGCAAAGGTGTAATGAAAGGCGTGATAACGCAAAAACAAAACAAAAAAGAAGAAAAAAAAGTAATAACGCAGATTTAAAAGACGAAATAATGCGTAAACAAAGGTGTAATAACGCGAAAGAAAGGCGTAATAATGGGAATAAAAGGCGTAATAACGCGAGTAAAGGGGCGTTAAAACGCCTTTCAGAACTAGCGTAATAAAGCAATTCAAAAGCCGTAAAAACGCGAATAAAAAAGCGTTATTACGCAGAAAGGTAATTCCAAAGGTGTAATAACACAAAAAAGGGCGTAATAACGCGAATAAAAAGGCGTTATTACGCCTTTTAAAAAGCGTTATTATGTCTTTGAAAGACATTGTAATGTGAAGTGAAAAGGCGTAACAACGCGAATCAAAAGGCGTTATTACGCCTATAACATAATATTCAATGTACTGTGTTGATATACATGTACCTTTCATTCGCATTATTACGTCTTCCTCTCACCTTCTGACTTCGCCTTAATACGCCTTAGTATCGCCCTATAACGTCTTTGTTATGCATTAGTACGCCCTTCTTTCGCGTTATTACGCCTTCCTCTCCCGTTATAACACCTTCTGACTCCGCCTTAGTATCGCCCTATAACGTCTTTGTTATGCATTTAAAATACGCCCTTCTTTCGCGTTATTACGCCTTTGATTTGTGTTATTACGCTTTTCTTTTGCATTAATACGTCTTTGTTTCGCCTTACAACGCCTTTGTTGTATATTATTACGCCTTTAAATCCGCGTTACTACGCCTTTCTTTTGCGTTATTACGTCATTCATTTGTTTTATTACGCCTCTGCCTCGTGTTATTATGCCTTTATGATGCGTTATAACGCCTTTGATTTGCATTATTACGTCTTAAGAAATTGTTTAAGTGAACAACGTCTTCTTGTTCTGTTGGCAACTGAATATCATATCCAGTACATGTATTTCATTACTACCAGTTGAATACCCTTTCAAGTCTCAAACGGTTGAAATCTTACCAGTTGACCCAGATAATGACAGTCTAATTCACCATTAGATCTAAAGCTATAGGTCATACACAGTTGGATTCTTTGCGTTGTCCGGTGTCTGGTGATTACAGAACATAACTTACCAGATCCAGTATTTGGTTGAGTGATAAGCCGAACTTGACGGTAACGACATCGCTGTAGTTTTGGACAGGTCTGGTCAAGGAGCTGTATTCTTGGAACAAGTACCGCAGCAGGCGCTTCTCCGTGACACCAACACGTCCTCCTGTATAATACATGTAATCAGGGCCGTAAGTAGGGTTCTAAATCAGGGGAGGCAGGGGATTGGGGGCCGCCGATTGACTTTACGACTGAAAATGACACTTTTTAAATCCCAATTTATCATGTTTGTGTTTCATTTGTACTATGTAAAGAATCGTAATATGGTGTCAAAGACAAAGGTGCTTGTCTTCATTTTAAACATATATCCTATAATATAACATTTATATAATTTTATTTTCTTTTTTGCCAAAAAATCAGACGAGGCAGTTGCCTCGTCTGCCTCATCGGCAGTTACGGCCCTGGTAATATAGGCTGTCAACCTCCCAAGATCGAATTAATGTTGTGTTTGTACATCGATTTCTTTTGTCTACCCGCAACTACACATGATAGAAACTCTATTCATGTACTTGGTGAATGGAAAAGTCAGGATTGCATATTATAGTCCAATTCGTCACAATTGAACTTGACCACGGTCAAGGATATTGTGTTTCATACACACATTGGTTGACTTCTTTTTTGTATAGAGAACGATGCATTAATTCCAATCTGTACATCTGTAGATGGCGAAAGGTCGAGGCTCAAGTTACAGCCTAGCTTATCACGAATTACATATAGCAATCGAATTTGTCATGCGGTAATCTCGGCTGTGATTCGGCTCGGCTGAATATTTGGACTGACGCCTTCACCGGTGAAGCCGCCAGTCAAACTATTCAGCCGAGCCGAAACCGAGGTTAGTCATGCGGTTCATCTACGGATGTTCCATCTGTGAATGTTTTGTCTATAAATTTGCCGGCTTCGGGTACTGACCTAAAAGGCATTTTCACAAGTATCTGACCCGAACACTACTTGGAAACAACAATTAAATTAGAATTAAATTCCGGATATTTTCAAATTAGTCTACTTGATTTTTCTCTTTTTTTCGCTAAATATTCGTTCAAAATTCCGAATGATGAAATTAAGATTGATTCATTTTTACATGGTTATATGTCATATTGACATGGTTATCAATCCAACTTGTTTCATACCAACTGTTAGACCGTTCTCTACATACTGATGTTGACTACGGATTACTTTGTTTACCTGATCATGGTATGGAGCTCACGGCAGGTGTAACCGTTTACTCTCCTAGACACCTAATCCCGCCTCTGTTTCCGAAGGTCCGTGTTTTCCTACTCTTGATTTTGTATGCTTGATAGGATTTATGGGATCGATCACTGTTCGTTATCTTCATTTTTTTCCATATCACAAGTCACTGCAGATAATCTTGCGAAGAAAGGGAATGTTATGCATTTACGTTCTTATCCTTGGTTAACAAATACCAAGGGGGATCATGGACCCATTCTCAATGGTATACGATTCCTTTTACACTTATTATATCAAACCTTGGACCAGGGGTAATTTTGCTTTTCCAATTAATTGCTGGTCGTCCGTGTAATATAACAGGAAAGGAAAAGACCAGAGGTTCTCATAAGGTTATTTACATCAGTCAACAGACTGATCAATGATGGTAGAAGTAGCAATCAGATTTCAAGGTCGTACAGAGAGAGAGAGAGAGAGAGAGATTAACTTCTTCTCCCGACATCAGCAATGATAATGCTTTTGCATTTTACACATCTAAATTTACTATGCACCCAGAAAAATTAAATTTTATGCATTTGTTGAGTTGTCGGAACACCTGTCAACTTTAAATATCCACGGAATATATCAGCCTTGTTAAACCCTCCATCCATCAATGTTAAAAAAAAACCCAGACAGGGGGAGAAAAAGCCTATCCTTTGGTGAAATATTGGAAAATTTTGCAACTAATTGATAAAAGCTTCAAAATCTGGCAGGGAAGTTCCCATTAATAGGATTGTTCTGTAGTTTCTGAGCTCGTCAGCGGCGATTCATGCTGCGCTACACGAAATGGCACCAACATGCTGATACCATAATTCTATTATTTAAACAAGGAAAATATCACCCTGGAAATTCAATTCAATATATAGACCAAGTTCACCAATAATAGACGCATATATGCATTATCGAAATAGGTAATTATGAAGTCATTTTATTTCATCTTATCGGTTGATTTTTAAACTGTAGAGAAATGTTCTTTATTTCTACCCACGGGCTCTCGTGAGGCACTATGAGCAGTACAATTCACAAACGATGAAAGATTTGATTGACAGAAATAAGATTGAACCTTGGCAGTGTGGCGAATGTGTTCAATAAGAATACGTCTATCAAGTTTTCTAATACTAGTAAACATAGATATCAAAGTAAATTATCTTCGATTAGGTTTGATATTTCATTATCTTCGCATCAAAATAACATGAGCATTTTTCAATGTCAGATTAAAATAATATATAATACATTTAAAAATGAACCTCATTTTCAACTAACAATGGGTATATAATTTATCCTCACTAGCCACTTTATTGGATCGACCTGTTTTAATTTTCAGTATATTCAACGCATTTTATTGAATTTTTTTAGCATATAATAACTTTCTTTTAATTCAATCAAATTTCTAGGTACCTTCTCCTATGTAAATCTTACCTACCAAAAACACTGCAAGTCCCTAGAAATGTGCACCAAAACACCGCGCAATAATTATACATGTACATTTTCCCAAGAATCCCTCCTGTCTTAGAAAGCTGATCATGAAAGCTACATCGAGCTGGTGAGAGCGATACGTATTGGCAGGCGATCGCAAATTTCTTTCAGGAATCCTGTAAAATGCCGAGAGAAATTACAGAGAACGGACGAAGACCCTGTAACGCCAGCGTGTTTCACTATCTACACGCCAAAATTCTTCTGAAGTTCACAGTATTGATATTCGTTTTCATTATCATTATCTGTCACAATGAAGCTGAGGTAAAATCGGACTACATGCTTAATAGGAGTTGGGATATTTAGTCGCAACAAGGTCACGTGGACAAGGTAATTCAGAAAAAAGGTACAAAAACATTGTCCAACCTAATTTTTAAAACAGAGAGACTTTTAAAAGACAAACATACCTTACACAACGATTACTCTGGGCGTGTGCATGTGTCATGGTCCTAGACCGAAGTCAGATGACGATGTCCAGGAGGAATAATGACCAATTTAAGGTGGCTCACTCCACTCTTTAATAGTTTCTCAAATCAGTACGAATTGATTTAATCATAAAAGATATAATGATATATATATATATAATAAGTATATATGTCAAAAGGGCAGAAAATATGCAAATTTGGATAAAAACATGATTTTCAAAAAATAATTTCAACACATATATAAACAAAGGACTATGGCGGATTTGAACTCGAGATCTGCGGTTCACCAGCCCAATGCTTTAATCACTGAGCTACGATGATAGATAAACAAATCGATCGATACAAATAATTTCACAAAACATTTAAATCGCCATCTTGTGACGTAGTGCCATAAAGGTATAAGAGCTACCTTAATGCAATAGATAAATTCATATTATCAATATATCTTCGCAAGTCACACCCACTCTGTCCAGAGTTCGATTTGGAAACACTTGGCTTGCAAAGATGTTTATATATATGACCCAAGTAATTATGTACCATCACTCAAGGCCATTTGAAACAGGTCGACCACAAAAAGTAGAATTATATCCTGGTTCGTTACAAAGTAAGCGAGAATTGTAGAAGTTTGTGTGAATACTGCATTTTGAGTAGGGTCGTTTGGCACTCATTCTCGAATATATGGAGCGCCAAATTAACATAAACTCAAATAATTAAAAATATCTTCAATTCATTTGATACACGCAACAATTTAATTAAAGATCTCTTCAAATAATTAATGCTATCTTCAATTCTGAATTATTGCGCGCATTGATGCGCACTTTAATTGAATTCATGATATCTTCAAATGAATTAATGATATCAACAATTGAATTGATGCGCGCTACAATTCAATTGAAGAGAGTAATAATTGATATAATGCGCGCATTAAATCAATTGATGACAGCAATAATTGAATTGATGCGCGCATTAATTCATTTGATGAGAGCAATAATGGATTTAATGCGCGCATTAATTCAATTATTGCTCTCTTCAATTGAATTAATGATATCTTTAATTCATTTGAAGAGAGCAATAATTCTTTTAGAGAGAGCAACTATATAATTAAAGACATCTTCAATTCAACATATCCACAATTGAATTAATGATCTCTTTAATTGAATTGTTGCTCTCTTTAAAACAATTGATGCGCACATTAATTCCCTATACAAAAGCATTGGAAATGATTTAAAGTTATCTTCAATTGAATTAAAGAGATCATCAAATTATTTATACCGAGCTCTAAATTAATTATTGCGAGCAATATTTCTACTAAATTGATGCTCTCATTAAATGAATTGAAGAGAGCAATAACTGAATCAATGCGCGCATCAAATCTATTATTGCTCTTATTAATTGAATCAATGCGCGCATCAATTGAATTAAAGAGAGCAATAATTGAATTAATGCGCGCATTAAATCAATTATTGCCCTCATTAATTCAATTGATGAGAGCAATAATTGAATTGAAGCGCGCATTAATTCATTTCATGAGAGCAATAATTGATTTAATGCGCGCGTTAATTCAATTTAAGAGAGCAATAATTGAATTGATGGTATCTTCAAATAATTGAAGATATCTTCAATTATTTGAGTTTATGTTAATTTGGCGCTCCATACGAATAAGCGACTCCACTCTATTTAGGTAAAATGTTCGAATTTGACCTGTCTTCCTTCGCTTATTTCTTATCAATAGTCATACCCTGTTCTTGTAAAACAGTTGTTAGGAAATAAAATGGTAACGCTTGTTAATGTGTATTTATCTACTGCCAGGGGCAGCCACAAAAACCAAGTTTGATCTCTCAATATACTGAGCAGACATTTCCATATAACCCGTCATTTGAGTTATGACCATTGACCTTGTGACTTGAAAACTAATAGGGTCATCTACTCTCTAGAGGGTACCAGATTTGATGCCATTATCGATAAATGGATTCACAAGATATTAAGTGGAAAATATTTTCTTATGTCCAGTGTAATCAATAGGGGCTATCTACTCCTTAGCATGTACCAGTGTACCAAGTTTGATGTCTGTCAAGCAAATGATTCTCAAGATATAAAGCAGACAATATCTTAATATGTCCAATTTGACCCTTAACTTTGTGAAATCAAAAGGGGCCATCTTACTCTCTAGGGACAATCACTGTACAAGTTTGGTAACTTTCTAGCAAATTAAGGGTTCTTTAGATATTAAGCAGACCAAACTTGGTCTACACACCCAATTGAGTGCAAATTAATATGCCTTTTCTTTTTCAAGGGGGGCATAAAAATAGTGGACGTCAAGTAGATAAGGCTGAAAATTATCTTAAAAGACACTACCATATCAAGTGACAGGAATTTGACACAAAATTGACCCATTTAAGGACTCCAAAAAAAAATAAAAATACAAAATTAAGCAACTTGACAAAAATCACACCTTTGCATCATATTCAGACATTTATTTTCTTACACAATCAAACTAAAAACAGATTTATAACCCAATCTGTCACTGTAAAGTTAACACGACACAAAAATGTTCTTATGAAGTTGCTCGTTTGAGAATGAGCCCCACAGGGTATTAGTCCTGCTAGGACAGGTTTACAGCAAATCAAACTTGGCCCAGTGGTTCTAGATCTATAACATATGCCAGACACATCTCCGTCAGGCCTTTGGCTCAAGGAAGTTGATATGCAAGCATCCTCATAAGCATAATGACTTTAATACCCAAAAGCAAGTTAAAAATACAATGTTGGGTAAATTATAGAAATTTAAAAAGATTTCTGATCTGAAAATCAGTTGTAACAATTTTTTTTTTTAAATTATCAATATTGGAGAGAACTGAAAAATAATGCAGATCCTTTACAAAGTGTTGGGGAGCTGGTAAAAGATGGGGATAGTAGTTTAACCAATTCTGTATCTGCATTCAATAATAACTCTAACAAAGTTTGTAACAGATAGACAAATTGACCCCTTAAACTTCGATTGCATAGTTTATAACTGATTATTTATCAAGTAATAGAATATCAAAATAACAAACTGACATTTTTTAACTTTATTTTAAAAACAACAACAACAAAGCATGTAATTCAGAGTACAGAGATTCACGAGTCTAAACAGTCCATCAATGCTTCAAACTACTACGCCTAAAATGTATGTTCATTTAAATCATTGTCTTATCATTCACCTCAATCTGCATTATTAATAGGAAAGTGCAAATTTAACATACTCCGTATACAGAATCTGAATGCATCTTAAACCGATTTTTGAACGTTTTTTTTATTTTCATCCCATGTAAACATATCAAACAAATGGAGAAATACAGTTTCATATATATTCAATGTACCTTCATTTAGCTCATTAAAACTTAGAAGTATCCAAAAATTTGCTAACCTATATTTAAAAAAAGAAAAAGATATAAGTATATGTATGTATAAAAAATGCAATGTTTACAAACCCCCAGCTAATACAACATCATAGCAAAGTCTGGTATTTACATTAAGTACATGTGATACATAGCATGCATGGAAACGCATGAAATTTGGTCTATATAAATAATCTTTCATTGACATAAAAACTCTAATCACAACTAGTAGATTAACACACAAAAGGCTTTGTTGAAAGGTTGTTGCAGATAAATACATTCCTTATTCAAAACATTTCTCACACTTGTAAAAAAAAAATCTAGTACAATGTAATTATATCACAAAAGTTAACTATCAACTTCACCAGATATGTTAAATTCATAGGATTTTCATTTGAAACATGCAAATGAAACTAAATTCAATAGATGCCAATTTATACATACTTATGACATATTATAATCAGATTAAGAAATAATCATATAGCTTTGCAGCTATTGCAAACAAATTGCATTACTTAATATTATTAGTGATGTTTCTTCTGCAGATCCCATGGTAATCGTATGATACTCATAACATGCCACTACCAAATACATAAAGCTGGAAATGTCAAATGAAGCTCATCAACAAAAATATCTCGGCAGTCAAATCAAAATCATTTACGTGACTACGGTAGATAAACATCAGCTTTGCATTCCACCATTACAGAATGACTTTTTCTTAACATGTGCGATACAGAATGAACATACAAAAAAGAATTGGATGGAATGATAAGTTTACAACAAAACCACAGACATTTAGTGGGTCAAAAATCAAAAACCAAACTTCAAATCTTATTGGTTGCAGAATTCAATGTTCATCAATATTCATACTTATACAAAATCAGATTGCTTGTTTCTCTTGCTGGTACAATGTCCTCACCCACTACACAGTTAGGACTTTAACTGTGGTAGATCTGGTGCTACCTTTAGGGAGAACAAGCATCATTTTTCTAATTTGTCAACATTACCACAAAACCCAAACTACTTACATGTACGATAGTTAACATGTTTAATTACTTCATATATAACACGTAAATGTAATCCAATAATTCCTTTACAATATTTCATAAAGCATATAAACCCAAACCCAGTTGCACAAGCATGTGTGGAATTTAACTAACAGTTAATGTTTAGTTAATGCAATAAAAAGGTAAGACTTAATGGCAAGTTAACTGTGACTTAAAGTTAACTAACCTTTGTACAACTCAATCCTGATCATCTACCCACCCATGAAGTTAAATCTCTCTCTGGATGATTTTTTTGTCATCGAAAATAAACCATGCAATAAAACATAACTATTCATAGTTATTAACAACAAACTAAAAATAAAAAAAACAGACAAAAAACTTGAATAACGGGGATGTGGAAGTTTAGTGCTCTTCATTGATGCTTGTTTAAAGTTGTAGTAATTTCCTGGAACTGGGAAATCCTATTTCACAAAAAGCCTTCCCATGAGGAACGTTCCTACACACGCAGTCCGGAGTATTGTCCTCCCAGTGCCTCATAACGAACCTCCTTGGAGCGACATAATAGTATGCAACTGCAGACCATACCCAAGATCTGTCAACGAACGACATTGTTACAACACAAGTACTACAACATATGAAAGATAGTGAACTAGGATATTATATGGAATATAATTGCACATGAAATATTATTGTTTCACTTAATACAAGATTGTATTACAATGTCATTGGTTTATATCCACGATTATGACAATTGCTTCTTTTTTTTCAAGTCATACAATCTTACCAATATCACTGCAAGCCCAATTGCTGTTCCAGCAATGTAGGCCAAATTGGACATGAATTCATGCTCCAACTTCTCATAACATCCCTGTAAATGAAAAATTCCAAATTAACAAATAACAGCCTTAACTCTTATAATTTCCACATCAAACACGCAAGTATCTTCAAAGTTATTTGAGTATCTTATTAACAATACCATGCAACATTTTATTTATTGGACAATGCAGTGCAGGAATTCAATGTCTTTTCAAATAATAGTCCCACAGCCTTAGTTAGGTCTTGCTCATAATGTCATAATGGCATCATCATATGCAAGTTTTGACAGAAAAATTATTTTGACATAAAGTATACTTCGTAAGTGACTGTGTGTTTACCTTTTGGTAAATGTATTTGGGATTATTGTACATTTCCCGCCTTTCTTCTGTACAGTTGATGCCTGCAACACAGCAACTTTCTGGGACAGTTTCGTTGGCCGTGGGAGCCCAAGCTTTAGCATTAAGCCAATCAGATGCATTGCTCACACCACAACACTTCAGCTGTATTTAAGATAGAATTGATAAGTTTATCAACAATACAGATGTATTTTCAAACATCCATAAATTTGGTATTTATCACAAGTACATTTACACAAAACACCATTGTGCTTCAAATTATTCACGAATTTCATATTTCCTTTGAAATAATGGTCTTCTTGTGTTCTCCCAATATTTTTTTAAAATTTTTATTTTTGTAAACAATCTGTATATATCATAATACATGTTCAATATATGCATACCAAGGATCATGTAGGAATACAGACAGGTTTTTTATATGTGAGAGAGGGAGAAAGAGAGAGAGAGTTAAGGAAAGATCAGGTTCCTTCTGTTCCAATGGGTATCAAATTTTTCGTTATCACCATTTTTTAGCGTTTTATAAAAGATTTTAAGTAGGATATTGCAAAACGAATGTTCAATGATTTCTCAGTACATCTTGCTGTATAAATATAGTATTTCAACCAAATGATAAAAGTATTTTGCGTACAAAACTTTTTACCAGGAATACCTAAGATAAAATATTTTTTGGTAAAAACTATTTGAAAGTTTGTTTTATCTTCTATGTAAAGTTGAAACTCATCTAAGAATGCTTGAACACAATCACATTCCCACAGCATATGTTCTCCCAATATTTTCCTACTAAATGCTTTTTCTTATCCATCCTACATGTATAATCCTAACAGTGATGGTGGTCTTTCATCAAATAATTTCTACAGGTAAATTCTGGGATTTAGTGTGCCCACAATTTACCTCTGATGTTTTTGGGTCATGGACTAAGTGTTTCCCTTGCTCACCCTTCTGATGTCCCCTGAGCCCCTGTCATCTAGAATTATGTGATACACAGTCCAAATATTCTCACAATTTATGCATCCACTAACTCAGTCTTCTGTTGTCTAAATGAAGTAGGTTTCTAAATAACCCATCCCTGTTCAAAATTGTACATTTTCTTTGGATGAGAGGAATCAGGATTCTGTTCTATGCTACATACTGACAGCGATCCATATCCTCATCATGTGACCTGACAGTTTTTAAATTCGACACACTTTCTCCTCATTACTAACTTGGGTGAATTTATTCCTGTTTCAGATCCAGGCAATTACTTTTAACTACAAAACATTATAATGCATTGTAAATTGTTTTAATTTGGACTGTGAGTTTTTTAAAGGTAAGTCTCAGAAAATTTTACGAAGGTTTAAATTGTGAAGAAAACAAAAGCCATATTGTCTGTTTCAGGTGATTACATGAGGCCTGTTTACACATCTCTAATCATGTATTTAATTTATCCATTTAACATTTCCATGTTTCCATCTCATGTATCCCATGACCCTGTGTTTTTCCAGTACTAAAACAGCTCTAAATACATAAACATTTGCTTTCCCGTGATCCACTCCTGTTGTTTTCTCATTTCTAACCCTATAACTTACATGTCTTTGCAAGTAGTCCACTTGGTCTTGTTGTATGTTATTTGGGTGGTAAGAATCAACTGCTTTCTGTAGTCCACTCTCGACAGCATTAGCAACCTACGGTAAGGGGAGACAACAGAAATGAATATTCAGCAATTTAATATTTTAAAATATGACTTAGTGATAGTTTTAACTCATGTAACCATTTTTATTAACCATAAATAGTTCAGAATCATATAACTATGAGTAAGCTAAATTTGCCTTACTAAGATGAGCTGGAAAAGTAAAATAGAACAACTGATATATATATCAACAAAATCAATATACATGTACATACATCACTTCTGAAGGCATATCCAAGAGCTCCAGATGTAATAAGTGCTGTGAGAATAACCAACAAGAAGGAAAAGAGCTAAAAATAGACAGAAAAAGAATTAAATATAAAATCTGATCAAAATAATAAATACTTACAATGTTTTCTTTTATCCCTACATTTCAAAATTACTGTAAACCATTCAATTAGGTAATTTATGTTTAAAAGATGACAATGAAGAATAGCTCAACTCTGTTCAGTCAATGTGAATTATAAATGTACAAGTACAATGACAAAAATTCACAGAATTGACTTTAAAACAATAAACTGAAAATTATTATCAATCAAGAGTATGCATATTAATTTACTGAACAACTGTAAAGACAAGAGGGGTATTTACCACCGCCAGTAGACACTTGTTCTCCTTGAATGCTGCGATACATCCTACAATGCCCACGAGGAACATCATCACCCCCACTGCTATAATGATGGAGGCGGGAACCAATGTAAAGTTGGCCTCTGCGATTTCATCAAAATGTTTGTAAGTGTTAAAGACCCATCCTCCAATAAAGCACAACCCGGCAGCAACACTCTATAATGGAGAATCACAAGATTTATAGTCCATGCTTACTGTCCATAAAGGATATGCTATGGTAACTTGGAATGTATATTGAGAAATTACTCTTACTTACCTATAAAACAAGCAGAATCTCATAAATTAACAAAAAGAGATTTCATAACTAGGAAACATCAATAAAGTTAGTATGGCTAATCCATTTTTGAAAAGAAACGTATATGGGTTTTTTTCATACGTGATTAGTCATTAAAGCTTGGAGTGCTAGCAAACAATTCACACTGACTTGCTATTTGGGCTGCGTAATAATATCAATATATATTCTGGTGCATTGCAGTTCATCAACAAGATATATCGTATTGTGATACTTTTTTTCAAAACCAATATACTGACAAAATGCTTGGGCTCGGAAGTAAATTACTAGCTCAGGATCCCGAAAATAAAATTACATAATGCATCAAGGGCATTATCGTGATGATGGCTTTATCATATTTCATGAAGAAAAAAGAAAACCATGATTTATTCACTATAGTTAATTCAGGGCCGTCAATCTCTTTGAATTGGATCCGATAAACGAACCCTTCCCAATTGGGAAAACACCACAAAATTCCCAATTTACTTATCTAGAAATTCCCAATATCAAAAACGTTACATTGTGTGTATATAAAAAAAATTAAACGTGTTAGTTTCATTTTTACTTATAACTTCTCGTGCATTTTCAACAAGGCCTGAAAAGTAAAATTTCCCAATTTGACCCAAAACATCGATAATTTTCCCAATCTAATGGGACCCGGACCCTGTACCAAAAAGGACAGTGAAAATACAAGTTCATTACTGAAAACACCCCCAGAGAGCAGAAGAGCATTAGATCATACTTATTTCCATACATTTCAAAGGTTTGTTCGTATTGATTGAAAATTGAATGATTTATGGCCAATTTTCATCAGCATGTAACTGCTTGCTTGGCCAAAGTCAAAGATGCCACTGAGAAATTGCATTATGAAATACTAGACATAAAACTTAGCCATAAATCATTCAATTTTCTATCAATATGAATGAAACATAAATAATACATGGGTATGATCAAACACGAAGGTGGTGTATTTCAGTGAAACACTGATGGTTTATTGGTACTTTCTGTGGCGTTTTGGGTAACGATTTCTACCGTATACTTGATAATAACCTGGTTTTTCCGTGAATTCCATGGACCCTGATTTCATAACAGCTCACCCGTATTCTTGAATAAATATTAAAACTACAATTTCACTGTACAAAAGCTGTGTTTGTAATTGCTGTAATAATAAAGCTGTTAACTTGTCTATATACGCAATCTAATTAAAATCAGATCTTCTCTGACTGTTACACTGGAGTGTAACGGTTAGACAGGTTGGGAACACTTCCCCTATAGTGAGATATTCTCACAAAAACGCGATCACCCCTCTTTAGCGAGAAATAAACATTACCATACCCAGGTGTTTTGGCGTCTTTATTGAAAATAATGGCAAATCCCTTGCAACGCTGAATAAGTGAGACACACACTCAACATGATGCGAATTGTTTCTATGAAATTGACAGCATAGTCAAGAAATTGCATATCAAAGTTGTTGCGTAAGAAGTGTAGTGGAGAACGTTGATATTTTAGAGTTATCGTTCTTAGAGCGCAGAGTGTCGCGCAGTTGCCTTTGACGACCGGTGAAGCTTCGTTTGCACCGGCCGTAGTTTGTCTATCTTTTAGACCGGCATCGGTCACGGTTTTTGCAACCAACTCTACTTTGCGTCTCCGACTAAATTTATAAGCAATACCTGCGTGATTTAGGTAAATATTATTGTTCTCCAGTTCATTCCTCCCGTTATTGTTCATATTTTCTATTGTAACTCGTAAATAAACTTTAAATTCAGAACTTTAATTAAGTTTCCGTTGTTCTTTCGAGTCATGGTCGATATCTCGTGATAACTTGGGAATTCCAGGGTAATAATCCCTGTTACAGAGGTAAGCAGTCTGAAATCCAATACACATTGTGAGTGTTTTTGTTTTGATTAATGTATTTGCAGAATTATCAGATATTTTAGCACTTTTTCTTCTTTTCACATGAAACGCGAAGAGATGTACTCCACGGGTATTTTTCTCGGTTGTACGGGATATATTTACTCTCTCTAGAGAGGAATAATCGCGTTTTAGCGAGAATATCTCGAAATAGGGGAAGTGTTCCCAACCTGTTTGAGAAGATCTGATTTTAATTAGATTGTCTATCAGTCTGATTAAAATCAAACCTTTCACTTCGCTCGATATACGGATAGTCGCTGCGACTATCCGTATATCGAGCGAAGTGAGAGGTTTGATTTTAATCAGACTGATTGTCAATGTACGTACGATGCTATGAAGGCCAGGGACCTTTTCGATTCTTCTTACCCGTACAAATTGTACTGCATTTTACTTACCCAGAATATCAGACCTATCAGCAATAGCCCAATCTTTGAAGTCATGGTACAACCTGTCATATTTGCGATGTGTTTTCAGTTAATTTCTCACTTAGTCACTGACTATATATACCTAATCTGCTTTATGATAATGACGATCCGTCATGTGATTTTTTCGGAAGTGATAAAAATAGTATAAAACACAAAACGTGCCGTGTCATCATATTCCGTAATATTTGTAAAAAGTAAATTTTATTTAAATAGAGTCGGTACTATATACATTTAACAAGTCAACATAAGCTCTGTGGAGCTTTTTAAACGACAATCACATACATCAAAGACAATTTAAAATACATAGCATGCATATGATATGTACATCATCCAAGATTTAGCGGAAGAATATTCAAAATAATATGTTGTACGGTGTGACCGTTACAGCGAATTACAAAAGACCGGTTGAGTTTTCAATTGCCTGCTGAATTGATCAATAGACTTTACAATTTGGTCAGCCAAGAATCACATTTGGTCTGAATTTAGGTCACAAAGTTACTCAAGCGTAGATTGCTTTTACAGGTAAATCTGAGTTGATTTCAGTGTCTTTTGCAGCTATTTCCCTAGGATTTTTTTTTCAAAGTGAACATCAATTAAATCAAATTGAATATATTTCTCTCTCAGATATACATTTGAATACTTTAACATGTTTAATTAAAGGTGCTCTCTCTCTCTCTCTCTCTCTCTCTCTCTCTCTCATTTGAAACATTATTTGAAGTGTTTTTAAATCAATAAATTTGGAACAAAATCAAATTTGATTATATTTTTCTTTCAAAAATACTTTTGATTACTTTAAGTAAAGAAAAGGGTGTATTCTCTCTCTCTCTCTCTCTCAAATACAATTTTTTTTTATTGATTAAATTGAACTTTACTAAACTCTTATCAATTTCACTTTTTAAAAAAATTCATTAGACATCTCACAAAGTGTCCACATGTACATGTACCATTCATCTGTTTGTCAATCTATATTTGAGGTCATTCCATTCATATCACACAAAGAAAACTTCCAGAAAACTCTTCTATTGTTACTGTTTCTGACCAATAGAATTCTTAGAGACACTACAGCTCATTTTCCACATTTTGATAAAGAGTTTTTTAAAACACGTATTGATAAAATGATAAATATCATATCGATACTGACAATTTTGAACAATTGGATGCATCAATTTACTCTCAAATGCGCTTTGAAGATCGTCCGGAATTCAAAGGTTTCTTCATGCTGATTCGGACTTTTGAATGCTTATTTACATCACGTGGTTTTGAATGACATCAAAGGTGTTGTGTAGGAAATTATTTAAATTCCCCTTCAAGGGGGTCCACACTCACCTTTCAAGTATAAGAGTATTCTCTGCTCCTTATAATAAGTAATTATAAAAATCATTGTTTCAACAGAAACCCTTCCATGTTCCAATTGACCGATGTTTTTACAACTAACACGTGTCGTGTTCAGATAAAAATAGCACAAGTTTACTTTTAAAGCAGTGTCTTCGCGGCTAGTCCCAATGGCAGATTTAGGGGGGGGGGGGGGCAGGACCCCCCTCCCTCTCGCCACAAATTGGGAGTGAAAATCCAAATTTTGCACCCAGAAAGCCGATTACTTTGGCTAATATTTGACTTTCTCATTCCCCTTCGGAAATCCTAGCTAGATCCGCCACTGAGTTACAATCGTTTCTCCTAGCCCTTTGTTTTCCAACAGTCATACTGATCGCAAGGTCAATTTTATTTCACATATTAGTTTTATCTCATTTTATTTTTACCTCTTTTCTTACAGAATCTGTCAAAATTCTGGATCTATCTATCCTCTACACTTTCTCTCATTGCACGACATGCTGCAATGTTTACTGTCTATGCGCATGCGTCTGAAGACCGAAAGGACGAGACTTGATATTTTTTGTATAGGCCATCAAAAAGTATTGAATTTTACGTTAAAACAAGAATTTTTGACTTTTGATAAGTGTTATTTTCGCAAAGTTCATACATTCAAAAATGCAACAAAAATTGAAAAAGCGCTGGGAAAATTGTCATTTCATGATTTTTGCGCAAAATGAGCTGTACATAGTGTCTCTTTCTTTTCTATTTATAGTTTTTAGGGTTGGTTAGTGCACATCTACCTTTGGGAATTTTACAACACCTATTCAGCTTATAACCATGAAAAAAATAAGATGGCGAGATATTTTAACAAAGAAATTATTAACTTATACAATTAGAGAAATTCTCTTTCCTGAAATAATCAGTAAAACTGAAGTGTTAACTTATCTTATTTATGGGGTTGTCACTCACACTGAGAAAAAAAGTTGTCAATTCTTTGTCATACCTGAGTAACTTTGTGACCTAAATTCAGACCAAATGTGATACTTTGCTGACCAAATTGTAAAGTCTGTTGATCAATCCAGCAGGCAATTGAAAACTCAACCGGTCTTTTGTAATATTCGCTGTAAGACGAGCGAAGCCCATTAACATCCTGCAACACGACTTTTATCCGCCTCTTCATTTAACGCGGGAAATATAACGTGCTTGATGTAAACAGTCACAAATTGTGACGTCATATTAGCTGCAATGTTTTTTCTTCTTCTCTCGAACCAAGCAAACACAAAATGTTTGAAGCTATGAGAAAGCTTGTATGGAATTTAAAAACGTTTATGGTACTTTCTAAACAATCTAATTATTTTAATTACGGGTTTGTCAATGAGGTATACCGCAGTGACGGCGACATTTTTTTCGGAAGCATTATGGGGTGATACTCATCTTTTTTCGGCTGATGCATTCTCTTCCACAGAGTTATCGGTCCTTTCTCTCCCTTATACGGGAGAGAAAGGACCGATAACGCTGTGGAAGAGAATGTCGGCTGATGAAGAGCAAATCACGTGACTCATGTGTAATCATTGGAGCTCGCTTCATAAACTTGAATCTGCACTATGCCAGGAAGCTTTCATGTAAATTTCAACTTTCCTAGCTCAGTGTTTGAGAAGATTTTAAAAGATTTACCCTACATATTTGTATGTAAAACTTTGATCCCCCTTGTGGCCCCATCCTGCCCCCGGGGGCCATGGTTTTTACAAACTTTAATCTGCACTATGTTAGGAAGCTTTCATGTAAATTTCAAGTTTCCTGGCCCAGTACTTTTTTTTGAGAAGAAGATTTTTAAAGATCTTCCTTATATATCTGAATGCAAAACTTTGACCCCCCCCCTTTGTGGCCCCATCCTACCCTCGGAGGCCATGATTTGAACAAACTTGAATCTGGCCTATGTCAGGAAACTTTCATGTAAATGTCAGCTCTTCTGGCCCAGTGGTTCTTGAGAAGAAGATTTAAAAGATTTTTCCTATATATTTGTATGTAAAACTTTGATCCCCGGGGGGACATGATTTTATCAAACTTGAATCTGCACTATGTCTGGAAGCTTTCGTGTAAATCTCAGTTTTTTTGGTCCAGTGGTTCTTGAGAAGAAGATTTTTAAATGACCCCACCCTATTTTTGCATTTATGGGATTATCTCCCCTTTGAAAGGAACATGGCCCTTCATTTGAACAAACTTGAAAGCTCTTCACCCAAGGATGCTTTTGGCCAAGTTTGGTTGAAATTGGCCTATTGGTTCTGGAAAAGAAGTCGAAAATGTAAAAGGTTTACAGACAGACGGACAACAGGCGATCAGAAAAGCTCACTTGAGCTTTCAGCTCAGGTGAGATAAAAGCAGGATCAAATTTCAACAAACTCGCGCCATAAAATTTTTGCAAAAACAAAAACAGTGGGCTAGATGAATAATTTAACATATAGGGCCTATACTCCGGAAAGAGTCTACCGTCTTAATCACCATTACTCGGCGGTGTCTTCTTACTCTCATCTTCACCCAGGTCTCCATTGTCACTCTCATTTATATCTTCTGGAAGCACTTCTTGAAGATCTCCAGGATCCTGACTGACCCAAGATTCTGTATCAGACTTGTTATATTCACAGTGAGCTTTACTCTGCACTGCTTCTACTTCACCATCATATTGTCTTCTTGAGGTGCCTTCTCAGATTCGTGGAAGTCATAGAGCAGAAATCGCAGTAATTGCAAAATAGAAGTACCTTACTACATTCAACGATGTGTTTTGTTAATTCTTCATCTTTGATGAACTGGTATGGACAGAACGGATATTTCTGCCCTTGTTTACAATAATATTTGTCTTGGGCATTGCAACCTAAAACAACGAAGCAGATGTTAAACTACTTGTCTAACAATCAAAAATATTTATCTAGCTATATAAAATTATTCATTTCCAGGACACACAGAGTCGTCCACTTCTGCTTCTTACTTAGATATTTTATTGAAATTAAACATTAACGACAAACTGACAACTCAACTGTATGACAAACAAGATGATTTCAGCTTCTCCATCGTCAACTTCCCATATTTATGTAGCAATATTCCATTACCACTCCCACAAGTAATACAAAATAGAGAGTTGGGCAAAAAAGACCCCAGGATATACCAGAGGTGGGATCAGGTGCCTAGGAGGAGTAAGTATCTCCTGCCGACCGGTCACACCCGCCTTGAGCCCAATATCCTGATCAGGTAAACGGAGTTATCCGTAGTCAAAATCAGTGTGGCAAGAACGGCCTAACAATAGGTTTAAAACAAGCCAGACAGCATTTGTCCCAAATGAGAGGTTGTATTAGCAATCTCGATTGTTATAACGACCATAAAATCTGCAAAATGCTGACTTAAAACGAGACTATTGAAACCCCTGCACCATCAACTTGTTTGTCAGTAGCCTGTCCTGATTTAAAAACTGGTCATACGCAGAACAAGCCCTTGCGTATCGAATCAGTTGAGAGATATAAACACCATATGCAGGTGATAATGGAATATTGCTACAGAAATATGGTACAGAAATATGGGAATTTGACGATGGAAAAGCTTAAATCACCCCGTTTATCATAAAGTTGTGTTGTTAGTGTGCCGTTGATATTTATTTTCAATAAAATTTCTAAGTATGAAGCAGAAGTGGATGACTGTGGTGTCTTTTATTTCGATTTTCCAGTCCACTGGATCGAGTTTCTCCCCTTAATAGTTGGGGATATTTGTGTCTTGTCCTATCTACGTGGACAACTTGTTCTCTATAATTTTGTCCACAATCCACCCTATAGTTTAATTCTAAACATTTGCCCAAGACGTTGTACGGACCATGCCAAAATGAGGTCAATTTTGCGGAATTTCCTATTTTCCTAACCAGAAAGTATACCAAAAACGATATAGCCAGGGACAGACTTTTCAAAGCTTAAGCTTTCGATCATGTTTTTTGCCGACACATAGCTTGCTTTGTATTTTTTTCGTACAATTAGTTTTGTGAGCTTCTTCTAAGCGTTTATGTAACTCCCAAAATCATTGGTTTCGAGGAGTAACTTTCAACTCTCCCGGTAATTCGTACATGAGATCTAGAAGTGTAGATGTCTCTCTACCTAAGATTAGAAACCTAGGGGTACAGCCAGTGGTCTTGTGAACTGCTGGCCGATAGGCCTGCATTACATATGGGAGAGATTCATCCCAATTTGTTTGATGATCGTTCACGTATGCACTAAGCATGGTGGCAAGGGTTTTATTTAACCGCTCTACCATCACACCACTTTGTGGGTGGTGAGGTGATGTTCTGGTTTTCTCAATATGTGAAAGGGCACAACGTTCTTTGAACAAATGTCTTTCGTATTGCCTGCCCTGGTCCGAATGAAGTATTCTAGGCACTCCAAATTTTGCAAAGACTTCTTCCACCAATATTCTAGCAACAGTTTGGGCCTCCATTTTGGGCATTGCGAAACTCTCTGTCTACTTGGTAAAGTAGTCGGACACTATCAAAAATATACCGATTGCCCTGATCTGTATTTGGCAATTCTCCTAAACTATCCGTGGCCACTCTTTCCACGGGGGTTCCAGATTCAATCACCTTCACTGTAACATTGGACATTTTCTTTTAGAAGATATCTCACACCCCGCGACGTATGTTCTCACGTCCTTCCTGCACCCAGGCCAATGGTATTTGCTATACACTCTTTCTAGTGTTATATGACCTAGATGTCCAGCCCCTTTAAAATCATGACAAAGGTGGAGTACTTTTCGCATTTCACTCGTTGGTATAACAACCTGAAAGACTGGATTTCCCTTTCCTGCTACCCATTTCCTGCAAAGTAATCCATCCATAACGAGTAATATGTCCCATTGCCCCGTAATTTCTCTGAACAAAAATACCTTTTCCTGCTAGTTCTTCTGATTTTGGTTTTGTTCCTGCTGTCAACCATTTAATGACCAAAGAAACATCTGAATCTTTTTCTTGAATACTTTTTTTTAAAGAGACGGCAAGTGAGTTTCATCTGCATTCTTCTTAAGTGTATTGACAGACACGGAGACTTCTTTTTAATCCCAAGAAGAAAAGAAACCACATTGTTTGCACGGTATCCTACTTAGGGCATCAGGATTTTGATGTTAAGCTCCAGGTCGGTGTTCGATCAACATGTCGTATGTACTTAGCACCTCAAGCCACCTTGCCAGTTGGTCTTCCAGGTTTTCAAATTTCATTAGCTATCTCAGGGAACTGTGATTCGTTCTTTTACGAAATTTTCGTCCCACAAGAAAATGCCTAAAATCTTTAACAAAGTGGACAACTGCAAGGAGCTCCTTTCTAGTGACAGAGTAACTTCTTTAACTCTTGGACAAGGTACGGCTGGTATGTGCAGTAACTTTCCCATAACCTTGTTCCCGAGAAAGTTTAGCCCCGATAGCATCTCTATTAGCGTCTGTGTCCATTATAAACTCATTTGTGAAGTCAGGATGATCTAACATTGGAGAAGTTTTTCCACACTATCATTCTTTTCAGGATCTGTTGTTATTCCTTCCTCAGAAATAACGTGGCCCAAGAACTTTACAGATCGCTGGAACAAATTTCTCGGCCTTTATTAATCACAACCCAGCCTACTGAAGTTTGTCAAACATTCGTCCTAAATTAACCATCATTTCATCAAATGTTTTCCCATTATGATATCATCCAAGTATACTAGACATACATCTCATTGTAATCCAGCCAATACTGTTTCCATTAATCTTTCAATGTGGCGGGTGCACAATAAAGTTCAAAGGGCATTACTTGGAACTGAAACAGACTCTCCATGTGGCAAAAGCTGTCTTTAGTTCCACCTGTCAATATCCAGAAAACATATCCAGAATGGAGAATCGGCTGTAACAAGACAATTGTTCCAAGGATTCGTCAATCTTGGGCAAAGGATCCGTGTCTCTAACTGTGCAAGATCCAAGACGCCTGTAATGTACACAAAACCGATAGGAATTGTCTTTCTTTTTCACTAACACAATAAATGAGGCCCATGGGCTTATCGAAGGTTCTATGATATTGTACTCCCAACATTTCGTCGATATTTCTTTTAATTTCTTTCGATAAATGCGCAGGAGCACGGCGAACAGGTTGTTTTATCGGTCTTGCGTCCCCGGTATCAATCTTGTGTTTAACTACATTGGTTTTCCCAAGATTATTGATATTCTTGTCAAACAAAGATGCGTACTTCCAGTCTTTCATAGGAGGGTTTCAGTTAACTGGTGCCAGTAAGCCCTGTGGTTTGTCTTCTACCCTTAGGTATGCCTCTGGTTCTTGCTATATGCTTTATGACATCGTTTAGATCCCAGGGCGCGCTTGTTTAATTCTTATTCTCATGTCCGAATCAGTCAAGGCATCCAGATATTGTTCCATTGCCAGAGTTTCCCTTACTTCGGATGGGGGCTTTTGGATACGCAAGATTTGCTAATCTTCTGACAGCTTGTCCCAATTCTGTTATAGTCGTTATTGCTCTTTTCTGCCTCTCCCTTAATTGTACAATTCTGTTTGATTGGGTGGAGCAAAGTGTTCTTCTAGACCCTGCACAAGGTAGCAAAAGTCGGTGTTATCACCTAGTAAAATTTCAAGGACAGCTTGAGATGCCGTGAGAAATAAAAAAAAAATTCTCCTTTTCTGTCCACTCACTGAGTTTGCAAGCTGTATTAAAATGGGTCCTATAGTTCAACCACGAACCACTCCCATCGTTGGTTGCGGCTCTGACCTCCCTTCTGTTTTGTTTCCTAACTAGTCTCAGGTTCTTTTCCTAGGACAAGTGATCTGCGATAACTCAGTGATATTACCAGTATCCACTCCAGCTCCAATGCTCTTTCTGTTTGTTTCATTCCTCACCTCCATTTCCCCATGAAACCTTACTCTTGCGCGAATACTGTCATATTGTCTATCGGGTCTATTACCTGGAAAATGATCAGCCAAAGGACTCCTGGGAATAATCGACCACCACTGTCAATCCCCGAATCGTACATTTGTATTTGCCATGAATCTCAGATTCACAAGGTCTTCGTGTTGAATATATAACAATTTCATGCTGTCTAATACTTGATTCTAACTCTCTTATTTCCTCATGGAGAACTGTCACCTCTACGTCAACAGTAGTCATCAAACACATTAAAACACTATAACAATATACCTTTACAACAACAGAAATTATAAAACAAACCTAGTGACTCCCTACACTGCAGAATCCCATCACCGCCACCAATAATTCTGTAACGTGTATCCAGGCGAGCGATCACTATTTATCTGTGGACAAGTACCCGGTTACACCCGGGATTCTGCAGTACATATGGTTACAAAAATGCCTGTTGTCTCCAAGGCAAGAAACGAACTTATTCAATATATTTACGGTGATTATTTCACCAAATTTACCTTATCAATATATTTATAATGATTCGTATTTCAAAATCAAGATATAATTCAACAGAGATTTAACCTAACCTTTTACGTCCTTAAATCCAAAGTCCCCGGACAACTGGCCTTTGCCAATGGTTCAGGATACCGACCTAAGGTCTCTTACTAGCTGATGTCTCCAGTTCACTTTGACACTAGGGTAAAGACTTATTCAGCCTTCATTGCCAAATGTCAAAGCTACGATGGTTGATCAGCTAGCTAAGCTTATTCAGCCTAATGTAGCCATCGGCTTTTTCAGCTTCACTGTTGAGAACTTCTCTGCACAGCTGCGGAGATCAGACTAACTGATCTACAGTCGACCGATATATATATATATATATATATATATATATATATATACATACATACATACATACATACATACATACAACATACATACATACATACATATATATATATATAATATCGGCCCAGTCTGTTTTATCTATTAACAATAATAATTTTCATACATATGTCGATTCGATATATCCCTGTGGACTCGAAATAAAAGACACCACAAAGTCGTCTATTTTTGCTTCATACTTAGATATTCTATTGAAAATAGATATTAACGGCACACAAACAACTCAACTTTATGATAAACGGGGTGATTTCTGCTTCTCCATCGTCAACTTACCATATTTCTGTAGCAATATTCCATTACCACCTGCATATGTTGTTTATATCTCTCAACTGATTTGATACGCAAGAGCCTGTTCTGCGTATGATCAGTTTTTATACGCCCGTCGAAGACGGGACGTACATGTATTATGGTATGGTGTTGTCCGTCCGTCTGTCTGTCTGGACCTTGTGGGCAGGTTACAGACCGAATCGTAATCTCCAGGATTTTACAACTTGGTACATTTGATCATCATAATGAGAGGAAGATGTCTACTTTTTTGAAGGTCAGAGGTCAAAGATCAATGTATCACTTATTAGGAAAACCTAGTAGGAAACCCTTGTAAGCAGGATACAAACCCAATCGTAAGCAGAATATTACAACTTGGTGTATTTGATCACCATGCTGAGAGAAAGATGCCTATTGTTTTTCAAGGTCAGAAGTCAAAAGTCAAGGTCATAGTATTACTTAGTAGGAAAACCTTGTAGGCAAGATACAAACCAAACCGTAAGCTTCAGGATATTGCAACTTAGTACATTTGATCACCATGATGAGAGGAAGATGCCTATTGTTTTTGTAGGTTATAGGTCAAAGGTCAAGGTCGCAGTATCACTTATTGGAAAACCTTGTAGGCAGGATACAAAGACGTCGCGCACGGTACTGGTGTTACTTTCATACGTGCATTAGAAAATGTTTCCGCTATGTTTACACAGTTGTATATTTTGTGGATTATTAAAGTCTTATACATCAATGGCAAGGAAAATATATAAATAATGATAATAGCTTATATAAAATATAATTTACACGCATTTCATTAGCAATAAATACACGCAGATGTCGTCATTTTTCGTTGTCCCGCGTTACATGAAATACGCATACGCTTTATCCACAGATTAATAAAATGATTGATTTTGTCCCAAATAACGTAAGAATTGGTGTATGATTGTGACGTCCTTATCTAAAAACCATAAACCAATTACTTTAAACATTTAGTTCATAGAATTGATATAGCGACCTTAAAAATGGCAAAGACAGTGCCTGTCAGTGGTGTCCCGTGTTTGTAGATAGACTGCAAATGCAAATCATCATGACCAGTAGCACGCCTAATACAGGGGGAAGTTGACTATCCTTGTTACATTTATAATGTACATGTATCGTAGAGCACAATGTATACCAGTATTATAAAATTCTGAGTATATCCATGAAGTAGATTGATTTTATCGGTGTCCAGTGAAATGTCCTTATTCTACAAATACCGCGCTTTTTAAACAATTCTACCATTTTATCTCTTATTTCTAAGCATTATTCCAACGCGAATATTTTAATGAATATAACTTACAGAAAGTACATAAAATTTACTATATAGAATATACAACATTTCATTTTATCCCGCGTCCATTTAGGAAAACGAAAAGATACTTAATGTCCAAATAAATGTCCCATGTGATTTTGTCGCGCAATGACGCGACGTCAATGTACACAACCTACGTCTAGCTAAAACGTAAAATGTTGCTTTTATTATTTTTGAATGATCTAAATTAAAATGATTTTTAAAAATGGTATACAAGGTATTTAAGCTATAGCATGTGTATCTCATAGATATGTTTTGCTCTAGATCTGGTACATATACTTTAATTGACTTTATCAAATGACAATTGTACAGACTACATTTTGTTGCATGTACTACTGTATGTCATCGTCGCAAACCACGGGTTATTGTTTCATTCTATTTCACAAACGTTTGTGAAATAGAATGAAACAATAACCCGTGGTTTGCGACGATGTACTGTATGTATGCATATAAAAATTCAGCATTGAACAGATACACTTACGGTGTGTAAAACGTTGCAATATTATACAAATCTTGATTTATATACGAAACTCTGTAATCATATTCGATAATCTTGTTATTCATATATGAGAAAATTTTAATTATATTCGATAATCTTAATATTTTTATGCGAAAATTTTGATTTATATTCGATAATCTTGTTATTTATTTACATTTGGTAACTTTGTTATTTATATTCGATAATTATATAAATCTCGATTTATATTCCATAATATTTGATTCGTATTTGATAATATTGATGTACACATGCTAGATGTACGCATGGATTTAGTCATTATTGATTGTAGGTGAAATGCATAATTTCAAAAATTGATAAAAGAATTAGCTTCATTGACCATGACCTGACCTCGGATGTCTTAAATTTAACTAGAGGAGCTACTCTGCTAAAATTAAACTTCTTTTTTTTTAAATATATTTATTTATTATTTTAAACATACACACAGTATATATATACATACATTCTGCAAAGAAACTTGTACAAAATGTTTATAAGAACTATCAAAGGTATATGTATATATTATTTTCTGAGAGAGAGAGAGAGAGAGAGAGAGAGAGAGAGAGAGAGAGATGAATTCAGTCATTATTTAATATATTTTAAAAGGGTACATATATATTGAAATTTATAAAAAAGATAATTTTTAAACAAAAAAAAAATAAAAAAAAATAAACAACAACAGCAAACAAACACTCAATGAAATAATTGATTCCAGCGGTTCCAGCAGGTGTCAAACAAATCTTTTTCACCATTTTTATATGTAATATGTCTTTGAGTTTCATAAAATGTGTTCATTAGCGATATCGCAACATTTACATTCAGTGTCTTCCCTTTACACCTCATAGTATAGATATAATATTTCAGCCAAAGAACAAGATTATTTTGTATAGTTTTCTTTTCATCCAAAAATCCAAAAATAAAATTATTTTTTGTTATTGATATTTGAAGATTGGTCTTGTGTTCAAAACAAACTTCAAATTCTCTTAAGAAATGCTGAACACTATCACATTCCCAAAACAAATGTTGAATTGTTTCTTCTTCTATCTGACAGAATGTACAATTCTTATCATCTCTAATTTTGATTTTGAATAAGTATGAGTTTGAAGCTAAAATTTTGTTCAGAATTCTGTATTGAAACCACTGCAGTTTACAATTACTTGTAACTTTAAAGGGCAGTCTGAAGATCATTTTCCATTCTGTGTCATTTAATTCAAATATTTCATTCCACTTTCTTTTACCAGTAGGTTCTGTGCAGTTTTGATTGAGAAGAGTATAAAATTGTCTTGATTTTTTGCATCGTAGAAGAGTGTATATACTCGACATAATCAGAGGGTTTGTTAATTTAATTAATTTTTTATCAAACTTGACTTTTTTCATCCATGCTTTAATAGCATTTATGACACTCATATATTCTAAAAAATTGATTTTTACTTTTGGATAAATGTTACAGAAAGATTCATAAGTCAGGAACAAACCCTCTTCATCAATAAGGTCATTAAGGTATTTAATATTATTGAGAAACATGGATTTATTAAGAAATGCTTTCCCACCCACAAGAAAGTTAGAATTGTAAAATATTGGAGTATCTACTGTTACTGTAAATGGATTTTGTTTAAGCTGTAGCTCAATCCAAGAATCAAATACATCAACCCAAAATTTGTTTTTCAGCGATGTCTTAATGTTTTTTATGTATTCTATTCCACATGTAGTAACTTTATTAAGATCTAAATTTGGTATAAAATTATGTAAACCCCTATCTGAAAAAAGGAGTTGTCTCATCCAAAACAATTTTAAAGAGGCTATAAAAGCCTTTACATTGATCATTTTTAACCCACCATCCTCATATTGCTTTACGATTACCTCTTTTTTAATTCTATGTTGAGAATGGCTCCACAAGAAAGAAAAGAATAGTTTATCTAATTCTTTACAATAGCTGTCATCAGGATTTGGAATTGCCATAAAAATATGATTTAATAGAGGCAAGACCAGAGTTTTGATAACAGTAATTTTTCCTATTGGTGTCAAATGTCTTTTCTCCCATTGATTTTATTCTGCTTAGCTTTGGGTGATAATTTAGTTTTGACATGTTCTGTAATTCTACATCAAAATTAATTCCAAGTAGAGTAAACTTACAAGTCCCCCAATTCAAATGAAAGTCTTTAGAAAGGGTATCCTGACTATATTTTTTTGATCCAATCCATTCTGTATTGGTTTTTGAAAAATTAACTTTTAGTCCTGACATTTCAGAGAAGTGTCGCAATACTTTTATTGTTTCTAGAAGAGATTCCTTGCTACCATCAAGTATAATTGATGTATCATCGGCTAGTTGTGAAATTTTCTTTTCATTGTTTTTTATAGTTATACCTTTAATACTTTTATTTTCTCTTATTTGTATAGCTAAAATTTCTGCGCAAAGAAGAAAAATATAAGGTGATAAAGGATCCTCTTGTCTACATCCTCTTTGAATGTTGAAAGATGCCGAGAGAGTGCCACCTTGGTTAATAGTAGATATGATGTTATGATAGAATAATTTCACCCATTCATGAATATCAGGTCCAAACTTAAAATAAGTTAAGGTCTTTTGTATAAAATTCCATGAGAGGGTATCGAAGGCTTTCTCAAAGTCAATAAGTAATAAAAGACCTGGGATTTCTTCTTCTTCAGTATACTGCATAATATCATAAATTAGTCGAGTATTTTCTCCTATATACCTATTAGAAATGAAGCCAGTTTGATCAGGATTGATAAGTTTATCCAAGTAAATCTTTAATCTATTTGCAATGGTACCAGAAGCTATTTTATATATAGTGTTCAGAAGTGTAATTGGACGCCAGTTTTTAAGATAGTGTCTTGGTTTGTCTCCTTTAGGTAAAAGTGTAATAATTCCATGTCTCTATGTTATTGACAGAGTGCCATTTTCATATGCATAGTTGATAGACCTTACAACAAATGTACCAAGGTATTTCCAAAAAACCTTAAAAAACTCAGCTGAGAACCCATCAGAGCCTGGTGATTTATTTGCTTTCATTTTACTTAGTGTTGTAGAAGCCTCCTTCAATGTAATTTTACCTTCTAAAAGCATAGATTCCTCTCTGGATAACTTGGGAATATCCTCATAGTTTAATTCCGAATTTAAGTCAACTATGTTTATTTCCTGGTTAGGTATTGAATATAAATTGTCATAAAATTGCTTTGTTTCATCCAATATTTCAAAATTAAAATTAAACTTTAATAAATATACAGCACTACCAGCCGTGAGACATTTGGCCTGAATTGAATAGTTGACCTTGCCCTAATATGCTGAATAAACCCAGTAGCTATGTCGAAGCTTGGGTGACTGCCCTGTAATCCCCCATAGGCTGCTTAGCTAGCTGGATTAACAAGAGTGATACAAATTTGAATATTTATTAATCGTAATCAGAAACAGGGTGCAAATTGACATATATGGCGGAAAGGGTCGCGTGCAATTTTTTGTGGGGAACTGGGGAGGCGGCCAGTTTGACTACCAACGTAGGGGCAACACAGGGGGCCCTATGTGGACATAGGTGCCTGGACCTGAACGGGTGGTCACGTTCTAAGGGGGAAGAGATCTCTGCGCATCTCAGCTGTCTCCTGCGTGCTACCTGGTTTAAAGAGCAAGTACAGAGCAAACTGTGGACCCTCCTACAGTTTCCAACATGCACCAGCCTGTAGCATTCCCTAGGAGGTGGATGTGAGCACAGGCACCAGAACGGTGGATATATATAGCGTGTTAGATCTTATGTACCCCCCCCCCCCCCTTCCAATGAATGAAAGATATATACATAAGTCACATATTAAATGAATTGAATGTCAAAATCTTGTTAGAGTATCAGTGACGTGTTGAACAACCTCACTGTTGTATTTAGGACCCAGGTGATCTCTGGCGGGTGTGAGCGATTGCCCCTGGAATATTTCGCCCACATGCGTTGGTACTCCAGAAGAGTAGAGGAAGCCCCTCTCTCTCTCTCTCTCTCTCTCTCTCTCTCGTAGAGTAAAATAAAAAAAATTCGCATATAGATATCAAGATTTCTCACATATAAATCAAAATTTCCGTCCGCATATAGATATCAAGATTATCGAATACAAATCAAGATTTCCGCATATGAATAACAATATCATTAGATCAAAAGTTCAACATCTGACAAAAAAATCTAAAGTCACACGGTTTTCACGAGACCACCCCTTCAAAACTAAATATGATATATATTGAAACTAACCGATTCGCAAGTAAAACATACGAGTATAAATAACACTCTGTATACCTTTTCTACTGTTTATTCAGAAATGAAAGTGAACATTAAAACGTTAAAATGTAATATTATTTGGAAGTTTTTAACTCTCACTTCAACTCACCGTGGTTATTATTATTATTCATTTATAAAGCGCAAAACTACATATACTTTCTATGCGCTGGTTGTTGTTTTTTTCCCCACTAGAGCGTGATCGATGTAGATCGATGACAGAAACGTACGGGAGTTTTTAACCCCCCCCCCTCCCCCTTCCGTGTTTGGCATTAATAAAAAGTATTAAAGAGAGCAATGATTATTAAACATAGAGACTTGAACAAGTCTATATATATCCTAGAAAAAACCAAAACTGATTTTTTTTACTGTGTTCAAATTTTTCAGAGGTCATATTCATAAGAATTGCAAGCCTTATTTCATGGGATGGTTACCTGTAAAATGCGAAACGAAATCGAAAGGAAACGAAATCTACCGAAGCAAAACGAAACCTACCGAAACGGGTACCCTTATTTCATACGACATGCCTGCTGTTGTAGGCACGTTGAAATAAATACAGTACGTATACTTTGGAGTATTCCTAAGAATTCATAATTTTTATGAATGTACACTATACACGTACAAAGATTTATTTTCAATTTTTAAACATTAAATCATGCATGTGCTTTAGTTATGATATTACAGCTTGGAAATAATGAATTTGTTTAAAATGTGACGTTGCTTTCGTGATTATATTTTGCCACAATTTATGACGTTACAAGTGTAACGTAAAGTGACACCAGTACCGTGCGCTTAGTGAGACCGAACTGTTGGGGCTAGGACCGTCAAACTTTGTGCACATACACTTTATGCGAAGTGGAGTATGCCTATTGTTTCTTGAGGTCGAAGGTCAAGGTCGTATTAGCAGGATGCAGACCGATTCGTTGGGGCAAGGACCGCTAAATTTGGTACACATAAATATTATGCCAAGTGAAAATGTTACATAGAGAGTACATGATTTATCTTGTTTTTTATGCAAAGAAAATATGTCACACCTTGATGATTGCTGATACTACTTGAAGGCAAGTTCTACAAACCATGGTGTAAGAAAAACGCCCTATATTAGCTTTTCACGGGCGTATTATGTACCGTTGGTGGAGGCAGGCTACTGACACACAAGTTGGTGGTGCAGAGGTTTCAACAGTTTCGTTTAAAGTCAGCATTTCGCAAATTCTATGGTCGTTATTACAATCTGGTTTGCCAATACAACCTATCATTGGGTCAAATGCTGTCAGACTTGTTTCATACCGATTGTTAGGCCGTTCTTGGTACACTGATTTTGACTACTGGCCTTTGGGAGGGGGCTAAAATAGGCTATGACTGCTGCCTAATCCCTTTCACTTTTTGTGAATAAAATAATTAAAAAATTAAAATTTTGAGTACTGATAACCCCGTTTACCTGATCAAGATATAGGGCTCACGGCGGGTGTGAACGGTCAACAGGGGATGCTTACTCCTTCTAGGCACCTGATCCCATTTCTGGTAAATCCGGGGGTTGTTTGCCCAACTCTCTATTTTGTATTGCTGATAGGAATTATGAGATTGATCACTGTTCATTATCTTCTTTCATTGTACAGGATAACCTCGTTGGTCTCGAAACGTTATTTCAAAACATTACAAAAACAACATTTCTCGATCTCGGACATACACGAAAATAAGATCTGTTTTATACAGGAACTCCTCCACCTACTTCATGACATTTTTGAAATTGTTGGAGAGTGTTTTCTGGTTTCTTTTTATTCCCCTTTCAAAGAAGAGGGACACATTGCTTTGCACCTGTCGGTCGGTATGTCGGCATCCCATATGTTGTCCGCTCAATATCTTGTGAACCATTCACTTGATCGTAATTTAATATTTCATATGTGGGTTGGTTATGAGTAGAAGAGGACCCCTATTGATGTTAAGGTCAAGGACATAGGAAGATACTGTCCGCTCAATATCCTGAAAACTCTTTGCTTTACATATATCAAACTTGATACACTGGTATATCCTAAGGAGTAGACGACCACAATATTGATTTTCAGGTTAAAGGTCACCGGTTGGAATGCTGTGCCATTGGCGTCTGCCCAGTATCTTTAAAACTCTTTGTTCTATAGTGTTATGGTGATGATATTTCATACAAGGACTGGACATTGGTAGTATAAGACCCCTATTGATTTTCAGGTCAAATTGTCAAACGTCACTGGGTTCAATGTATTACTCTGTACAATTAGTGTCCGCCCAATATTTTAAGAACACTTTCTTTGATAATGATGATATTTCATACAGGAGTTGGTAATTGGTAGTAGATGACCCCTATTGATTTTCAGACCAAAGGTTTCCGGGTGCAATGCAATACTCTGTACAATTTGTGTCTGCTCAGTATTTTGAGAACCCTTTGTTTGAAGTGATATCTCATACAGGGTTTGGTCATTGGTAGTAGATGATCCCCATTGAAAAATTCACCAGATGCAGATGTAGCACTCTTTACAATTGGTATCCTCCCAAGTTCAAAGGTCAGCAGGTGCCATAAAAATATTCCAAATTTAGTTATACTAATTCAGTGTAAATGAATGGGTTTGGGGGATTTGGCATAATAAAGAGTCAAGTACATAGCCGTGCGAACTGGGAGCATAGAGATCACCAAGCAAGAAATATAAAAAAAAAAAAAAAAAAAAGGGAAAAGATATGAAAAGGAGGGACGAAATACAACGCTATTTACTTAAGACGCCAGACAGATACAGATGAACACAAGCGGTAATCTCTCGAGATTTTTACGTACTTGGGTGACATTTTACCAATAAACAGTATATTTCCGGAGTCATTATTGGCGTCCTAAGATTCGAAAAAAATACCATGATAAAGTCATTTCTATTAGCTTTAAAATGCCTTGCATATCTAATTACATTACGAATTTTACGAGTTACAACTGGAATGAAATCAAACGTTATTTTGATAGGCTATATTTTTTCTGAAGTTTTCAAAAATTTGACTGAACTTCATTTGTGTTGCGCGTAATAATCAGAAAGAGTGTATCATTTTTAAAAAAAATATGCACATTGTACAAAAACCTCAGATCTGCATATATAAAAATGTATAATTGGTCCCATGCATCTATGTTTATACTGGTACAACTGATGTTAATTCAAAATAGAAAACAACTATGTAACCTGGGTAAAATTTTAAAAAGTGCTTTACTCTTACGACCTAGCCAAACTATCATCTAATATATATATATATATATATATATATATATATTTATTTATATATATATATATATATATATATATATATATATATATATATATATATATATATATATATACAACTTTTTTGTTTATACTCTGTAATTGAATATGTATTATGCTGATGAGCTGTAAGGCTTAAAGCCAATGAACAATACAATACAATATTTAAAGAACATTTTATTCAAAATGAATAGGATTGGGCAGCAGGCGCAGCCTATTTTAGCCCTCTCCCTACATCAAGGTCAGAATGGAAGTGATATATATATATATATATATATATATATATATATATGTGTGTGTGTGTGTGTGTGTGTGTGTGTGTGTGTGTGTGTGTGTGTGTGTGTGTGTGTGTGTGTGTGTATGTATGTATGTATATATATAAACATTAATCACATACACACATATATAATTAAACAAACAAACAGAATGGGGAAAACATATATACATGTATATACATAATGAAAGAGAAGAAAACAAGAGAGATGTAACAAATACAAGATCTGACAGAAAAGAGCAGTACCGGTAAAAAGAAAAAATAATAATTGCATCAATGACTAGTGTACTCAACTGTGTATAATTAGCACTTACTAGAACCTTTTAGTATCTATAATATACTTTTGAACAATTTCAAAAACTCTTTCATTGTCTTTAAAACTTCGACATTTTTTTCACCAAACAAAAGTAAATTCAGTGATAAAGGAACAGCAAGTTGCACTTCATTGATAGATGTGACTAGATCAAATCTATAATCTGCAAAGTCAGAACATTTGAATTAAAAATAAATATGAGCATTTTCAGTATAGTGACCACACATATCACAAATAGAATTATCCCGTAAGAAGTGGTCTTCAAGATCTGCATTTTGATTGCTTGCATTGTTTTTAAGTTGACAATGCAAAATAGTTCCTTTGCGTGTACCATAAACAAAGAGTTTATTAAGTTGTAAGCAATACAATTTTTTAAAACCAGTTTTAAATGATGAAAGTGACGGAAGGTTTCTAATGTGTATGGGTAGATCATAATTTAATGGTGGACGGTAGAAAGCTATTCATATAAGATGTAGTCCTAACTTGGAGAAGAATGAATTTAAGATTATCATAATTTCTTAAAGTATATGCATGTTGTGGAGGTATGTTTGGAAGCAGTAGGTCCTGTAGATATTGGGGGGGGGGGGGGGGGGGGGGGGGGTGGGGGGGGGGGGGGGGGGGGGGGGGGGGGGGGGGGGGGGGGGGGGGGGGGCAATGCCGTATACTATTTTGTAAAATAAGGTTATGTTTTTGAATTTTTCGTCGACATGATAAGGTATCCCATCCCAATTCACGATCAAGTGCTGATCTGGAAGGGCTAATCCTCAGACCAGTACTAGTAATTTATTTGTGCTCCAGAGACTCACAAGTACGTCTTCTAATAGGTTGGATTCTCTCATTGTACAGTTATCCCACACTACATTGGCATATTCCAAGACAGGGCGAATAAACTTTAACTAAGGATTGACAGTTAAGTGAATATTCTAGCATGCGCAATATGTTTAGTCGACTTAATGCTTTTCATGCATGTACGTTTAACACGTGAGTTTTCCAACCACCATCTGACTGAAAAATAATTTCTAAATGAGTATGATTATTGAAACTATTGACTACTGAAACACTAATACCAAATCTTATCATTGGATGAAGAACCTGTTTCCTTGTAAAGTCTAAATTGATCGTTTTATTTGGGTTGAAATCCATGCCCCCCCCCTTTTTTTTTTTTTTTTTTTACCATTGATGTACAGTCTCAAAGTCATTAGTTAGTGAATTTGCTGAACTAAATATCATCATCCACAATAACATAAAGGGATGTGTCATCAGCAAATAGTCTAACACGATTTTATAGATTTTCGGAGATGTCATTAATATATAGTAGGGACGAAAATGGCCCCAAGACAGATCCTTGAGGAACACCTGAATTTGTAGATCTTGGAGATGACGTAAAACCATCTAGGACTACTAGCTCTGACTTGTTTGTTAAATAATTTCCAACCCATTTTAATATTTGTTCGGACATACCATAGGCCTGTAACTTATAAAGAATACTTTGTGCCAGACTCTATCAAAGGCCTTTGAAATGTCACAAAATATAAACCTTACATCTTTGCCTTTGTTGAGATTTGAAATATTTGAATTATAGATTTCAATAAGTTGGTTTATTGTTGAATCATTTGGTTGAAACTCAGACTGAAATTTATAAATAATATCATGATCCAAAACATAGTTATAGAGATGTTTTATTATGACTCTTTCAAGTATTTTGCACAGAGATGATGTAATTGATATTGGTCTGTAGTTTCTGACATCTTGTGCAAAACCTTTGTTTTTGAAGATTGGTGTGATATTAGCCGATCTCCATGATTGGAAGTTTGGCGAGAGATAGTGACAAATTAGATAATTTTGTGAGAGGTTTATGAATGGAAGTGGCAATATTTAAAAGTATAATTGGGGATATATCATCTGGACCGGGGGGGGGGTTACTTGTATTACAATACAATGCACTTAGTATGAGAATTGAAGATAACAAGGAAATATCATTAGTAAAGGTAGCCCCACCCCCATATGACTTTGTTTTATCAGGGGTTCAAACTAGAAAAATTGTATCAATTTCCACTTACCGCGGTAAGGTATTCAATGTATAACGATCATATTTCATCTCTAGTAAATGGATGGTGGAATTTTTATAATCATGGTATCATTTTGAAGGGTACATTAAATAAAAATAATCCACCATAGAAATTCTTCAGAATCTTGATTACTGCTTGATTTAATTTACATAGAATATTACATTGAAGTCTATGGAAAGAGCATATTTTATTAAAATATTTTCCAGAGAAATATATTTTCATACAAATCTCCCGATAAAAAGTTACGCACACTTTCTCTTTAAGAAAATATGACAGAAAATTAATAATCAATTACCAAAGAAAATGTACAAGTTGACACCCTTTTAAACAATAGGAGTAAGACAGGAATAAACAGGAGTATCTATTAACATTAGAAAATCACACATTTTCGTTTAACAGCATAATAAAAAGTACAGAAATCTCAAACAACTGTTACATCATAAATATACACGAATTAATTGCGGAATGCAGGGAAACCAACATTGTATATTATACACATACAATAGAGAAAATACCAGCATGGGTTATTGCCCCTGACAACATTTTATAAAACTTGTTCACTACACCATAGACATGTCAACTACACTACAAAAGCCATAATAGATAATTTTTATCATGCTCAAAGTTTGATATATTAAAACCTGTGACGTCAAATGAGGATAGAGTTATATTAATAAAAAAAAACACCCACAAAACGAGACATGTTTTCCAGAAGATGATACATCTTTTTAGACGTTATGAGAGATATTCCTTTAAAGATATTTCTTTCACTATAAAAGTTCTCCAGATGATACACCAGGTGTGGATCCAGGGACTTTTTAAAGGGGAGGGGAGGGGTCTAACATTAAATTTGGTGTCAAAAAGGGGGAATTCCACCCTCCAAATGCGTTATTTTTGCCTTTCTGACGAAAGGGGGGAGGGGGAGGTGTTACCCCCGGACCCCCTCCCTCTGGATTCGCCAAGTGCAGTCAGTGGCGGGGTGAGAGAGAGAGAGAGAGAGAGAGAGAGAGAGAGAGAGAGAGAGAGAGAGAGAGGTGTGGGTGGATGGATGTTGATACGAGGGTTTCACCCCACCCCACCCTTTTGAATGAATATTTAACAAAAATGGGGTTTTGGGGTCTGTAACACCCCCTCCCCATTTTTGTGCAGAAAGGTACATCTTTGGTCGCACCCCCTCCTTCAAAAATGTTCTGGATCCGCCCCGTTAAATACCATTGGGTGTATTCAGTGCCTATATCGCCTTGTCAAAACAAAATAGTTCAGATGATATGACCAATAATAACGCTACGATAATGACCACGCTCACATGGAATAACCTCAACGTATTATACGATATTTATAGATCTAGTAAGTCGGTATGTATACACTGATCTGACCATAGCACTTCCTGGTTGGCATTCTTAAGTGCGGATAACATAGAAATTGCACTCCAGTCCAGACAGCGTTTTGGCAAACATGGCCGATGAGGGGTAAGTTTTAGAATTTGTGGGGATACATATAATCGATGTCATTTATACGAGTACTTTTGACAACTTCCAAGTAACCTTCGTTCAGTCACCGGGATTGTTACCCATAGGCCGCGGGTCCGCACACCTGTGTTGTATACATTTAAACTAAGCCACAATATGACTGTGTTTTGGTCTCTCACGATACGCAAGTAATAAGTATATATTTACTTTAAAAGCTCAGTCCAGATATTACGGTTTACTAGTAAGGTCAGGGAATGCAGTAGCCGAGTTTACATTTTACATTTATTTATTTGTTCCTTTTGAGCATATAAATACATAAACAGTATCGTTACATACTAGTGGGGAAAAAAATAAACTGTGTAAACTTAAAAGTTAGATAAAAACATAAAAAGTATTCTTTGATCTCTCTTTATTCTTCTAAACTCGAGTTTGAGTACTGAATTTGTTAAATATGGCGTTAGACTCGTCTTAATGGTCACAAGACGCTTTTATAGAGTTTCGAGCCTAAGCGATACATGGTTAGTAATCGATTAGAATTTCTTGCATTCATTGACTGTATTCAATATATTGAAACAGAAAAACATATTTAGTTTAATTTGGAATATGATTGAAAATGATTGTTTGCATGCTATTGGGATGCTGGAAGTGGGATGTCTTAAAGCAATGTGGCAACACTTAATGCTTTATGGAGACAATATCAGCAAACTGCACCATTTGGGACCGCCCATGATCAGGACGTCCGCATGTGATGTCATGTCTGTAAGATACGTATACACAGGCGTCACATTTGTGTAATCGCGATTCCAATCGGCTTCTTTGACCGCTAGAAGCATCCCTGGTCATGGATGGATAAGTCTTTGTGCCGTAAGTAACAGATTGTGACGTCTGTCGTCAACGTTCTACTATTCGTCCTGTTCTGCTCGGGCGTCACCGTGTTACAAGGTTAGCGTGGTGTAGGAAGCATCGTCGTTTCAATAACGGAGATTGGATGGAAGTTCTGTTTACGGACGAGATGAGATTTCATCACTATAGCAGTGATGGCTGTGTTCGGGCTTACCATCGTGCCAGAGAACGTTTCATTCACGCCTGCGTTATTCAGCGCTGCCAATATGACGGAGGGAGTGTTATGGTCTGGGGTGGAATTACTACATATGGAAGGACTCCTTTGGTGATAGTGGAGGGCAATTTAACTGGCGTATCCTGCCATTACAAGATTGTATCTCAGCACGTCATTCCTTTCAATCACAACAACCAGCGTAATGTAATTCTGCGGCAGGACAACACACAACCACACACTTATCTACAACAGCAAAACATGAATGTGCTACTCTGTCCTGCGATGTCACCGAATTTCAGGGCTTGAAGCTAACTTTTTATGTCACCAGTCCAGCCGGACTGATGGGGTATAATTTCAACCAGTCTGCAGAACAATTTACCAGTCCAACAGAGTTTTTCAGAAATAATTAAACATATTTCGTTAATGTTATTAAAATGAATTTTAACTCAGTATGCCTCAGACAATATTGTAACACTTAACTTAATTTATATTTACGAATCAGATTAATCTGATATCAACAGATCGAAGCATGCCAAATGTGTGTATAAAATTTTATAAGTATATTTTCCAAATTGATGCTTTAGAAAATTAGCCAGTCCCATCGGACTGACTAAAGCAAATGTCAGTCAGTCCGCCAGACTTTTAACCAGTCACAGACTGATGGGCATATGTTAATTTAGAGCCCTGAATTTATTGCCTAAAGAACGTGTTTGGGATGAAATGGAACAATTCGGTTATGTCAAGAGCCAAACCCCCTGCAACGTTGGACACTTTCTGTGTTAGCGCTAGCTGATCGCCACCTTGCCAATGGCGAAAGTAAATTGCATGTGGCGAGTTAATTCCATGCCCTACTTTGCATCATTCTTTATTGTGTATATGGCGGAACATTCCCCAGGTATTTCTGCATATAACCTGATCCGTTCAATGGGTCGTGGGTGTGAAGAATGCATCTATGCAAATGGCGGTCATACATGCTATTAAACTTGTGAAACTTTTTTGCACTCCCCTTATTTCCAGTGGCTGTTTGTATCAACCATAATGGGCATAATCCGTGATTTGATGTTTGAATTGAAAGATGATGCATTATATTGAATAACATAATGCAACATAATATTTTGTACATGAATCTATAAATAAAATTACTAAACTACAGTTTCTTTTTTCTGCTAGTACATGTATATTTAAATATACAGATGTGATTTTTGTATGTATACAGCACATTTTAGCATACTTGATAATTTTATACATGGTTCATAAGTTGAAATGTTTGCTGACATGTAAAAATGCTACATACACATTGTAGCATTCAAAAAGTAAATGAATTTCTTCTCCAGTTTTGTAAGAAGAACAATTTGTACAATTCTTAATTGTCTGAGAATCTCTGCAAGTAATGGTCTCAGTCTATTGGTAAATTATGCACTGATATCCACAACCTTATAAGTACTTTGCGTTGTTGACGTGATAACATTATGTTAAGTAATTTTCGAAAACAAAATTAGGTTTTGAATTATACACAGGTACATTTCAATTTGTTTATAATGTGTAGGTCTAGTACTTAATACAGGTGCAGTACCCATGACCCTGGGTTTCACTTGTTAATTAAGCATATAAGGAAGCAGGCCACACCTCCTCACTGATAACACAGCAGAGTGAATTTATTTTTAGGCAGCCACATTCTCACACTGGGGAGTATACCTCCCAACAAATGTCAACAGATATAGCATTGTACAAAAATATCCTTCATACACCCCTGACATAGAATTTTCCACCCAAATTAAATGTGTGGTCTCATCTAAACAAAATGGGGAAAACATTAATGAAACCACTGTAATTGTCCTTGAGAGAGAGAAATAAAAGGGGTTGGGAGGGGGACTATCAGATGTATCCCCAACGGTCCCCCCTATAACTGCATTCACAAAAAATGTTACCTGATATTTGGGGTCAGAGGACTAGTGCATAGTCCTGAAGATAACTTAAAATTGTGGAGGGTTATCATATATATACATGTATGTTAGCATTGTAAAAATAATACAAATACTCCCTCACCCTGTGTATTTCATATGCAATATACATTCATGCAAGTTAATATCAATGATACATCTGGTCACCATTTTAGAAATATATGTAATATATATATTTCAGATTTCAAGAAATTAAACCATGAAGTATGAATCAAGGGGTTTTTAAAATGAATTTTTATATGTTAAAATTTTACTTCAAATTTTTCTTCATATAGCAAATAATTATGATTTCAGTAAGATAACTCAAACTATTCTTACAGATTGTAAGCCTAACACCCAAGCCAACCAGATAGAAATTTAAAAGGATATAAAATTAATTTTTGTATTGGTGACATATTTCTGTTTGAGAAAGGTGATGTGTTATTTTTCCTGTAATTGTGTATAAAAAGGAAATTTGAAAATTTATGACTAGGTGTCAGCATTACTAGTCAGGTGTTCTAACCACTGAGCTATCCAGGTTAATTGATATCTATGGTCCATAAAGCCCAGACCACTAAATTCCTCCCTTCTTAATTTGGATTTGTAATATGATATAGAATTGTAAGATGCATTCAGTTGATATATGAATGATACATGTAGCTGTTATCATCTGATTGGTATTTTACTGAATTAAATGGTGGATGTTCGAACATGATCAGATTTTAGGTACCTGGCACTGAATCCCTAGCCTCTGTGGACAAGATTTACTTTTGTTTACTGTAACTAACGATGTAGCAGAATATATCCTGTACTCTCTCCTACTCCCACCCCTTCCATCCTGTGCTCTCTCTCTCTCTTACCCCACCCCTTCCATCCTGTGCTCTCTCTCTCTCTTACCCCACCCCTTCCATCCTGTGCTCTCTCTTACCTCACCCTTCCATCCTGTGGTCTCTCTCTCTCTCACTTCCACCCACCCCTTCCATCCTGTACTCTCTCTCTTACCCCACCCCTTCCATCCTGTACTCTCTCTCTTACCCCACCCCTTCTATCCTGTGCTCTCTCTTACCCCACCCCTTCCATCCTGTGCTCTCTCTCTTACCCCACCCCTTCCATCCTGTGCTCTCTCTCTCTCTCTCTCTTAACCCACCCTTTCTGTCCTGTGCTCTCTCTCTTACCCCCACCCCTTCCATCCTGTACTCTCAAACATTGTCTGATTATTCTACATTGTTTTGTATCCCCCCTTTACACTTTCCCTTTAACTCCAAAATTCACCATGTTAGAAATACATATAGCAGATATCCTAGTGTCATTTGAATACTTGAGTGTACAAAATTGTTTGTGCAAGTAAAGTGCATTGTCAATGGAGATCCCATCAATTAGTCCCATTGGACCACTGAGTCAGTGATGTGCTAGCATTATTCTCATATGTAAGAATTTGAACAAAGAACAAAGTACAATGATTATAGATATCCGCCCTCGTAAATACTAACAAAGTTAACTGTTAAGTCAATAGATTGATCAAGCAACTCCTACTAAATGTTATATGTGCACAATGAATAGAATTAATGAAAATTTCATATGTCATAGTCATTGTATTCTGTTGTGATGTCGTAAACATAAATGATTTCCCAGAATTCTCAAAATTCTACTTTCTCGATCAATCTTTTCGCCCAAAATATGAAAACACTTCATTTTGTGTTAGATCTATCATATTTAACCAATCTAAATCAAAAATATTAAATATCTACAACCAAATTCAAAATCATAAGCAAACATATCATCTTAGGGTCAACACAACATTTTTTTTTTTTACATACTAACCAAAAGACACTTTTTGGCATAGAACCACCATATTTACAAAGGTAGACTTCATACATTATAAGAAATACAAAACCAGAAATAAATATATATACATTGACATCCTCAGTAGAAACAAACAGGTAATGGACTACTTTCCAACTTTTGTAAAACATTTGATTTTTAAGCTAGGTAAAAATTGACAACAATTTACATTGCATGTCCAATGGAGCTTACTGTAGAGAAAAGTTTTGCTGAATATCAAATGTTTATGTATGTTGTTTTACTTCCCTTAAAGCATTTTTCACTAATATTATGAATTGTCACCAGCTGTAGGTGAAGTGCTATGCATGACATGACACTTACGGCCATTGCAGAGAGTTCTTTAATGTGCCATTTTACCTTGATATGTGATTTGGGACCTCTGCTTTTAAGGTCTCGTCCAAAAAACCTGTGACTCTCACTTTGAAATACCAAGTATTTGGCAATTACAGGAGCAATCATTACCTTTTTGGACATCTTAAGATTTGATGTGGCCAAGGCACGAGTGGAGCTCAATCCCACCACCTCCTGCTTGCCACAATCCCACCACTTCCCACTCGCCACAATCCCACCACCTCCCACTCGCCACAATCCCACCACCTCTCACTCACCACAATGTGAATTCTCTAACCACTGAGCCACCGTGACAGGTGGGTTCTTTACTATATCAAATATCAGATAAGAATGTAAATCACTATGGTGATAGATTTTGATTGTTTGGAAATAAATAGGATAGTAAATATTATGATGATGGATGTCTGGTTATTAAAATGATAATTGATTTAGCTACAATGTATTTAATTAGAGCCCCATTAAATTGATCATCATGGAAGTCCTATAGTGATCAGCCTGTATGTCCATGCTTGTGTCCATGTGTATGTCCATCCGTCCATGCATTGACAGGTTTCACGCCTTTTTTGGTTATCGTTGAAAATTTATACATGAACTTATTATCAATGGCCCAGTTACTGATTAAGTTTGAGTTTGGACTTTGTTGACCTTTTTTGTGCTAGCAATTTTGATACCTTGTAGGCATATACAAATTTGAAGTCCATTTTTAAAAAATTGAATGTCAAGCACCAAAAGTAATTTCCCTATCAAAAATTCTCATTTAATTTATAAATAGTATCTTTATGATGTCATTAATTTCACAAGTGGCATGTAGTTTCAAGAAGATCCAATTGATGTTATAATGTTCAAACCTCTTCCGGATGAAAAGACAAAATGAATGATTTTCAGGAAGTTACACCATGGAAAGGAAAGAGGAAACATAAATCACAGGATGACAGGAAATTGCAGAAGTACTTCAAGTTTAATTCAAATATCAATTAAAACTTGTGAAACATAAATTTTTGGAGTGAAAGTGAATTGATAATTAACATTTAAGTTTAAATATGTATATATGATATTACAAAGCTAATTGAGTATACGCCCGATATATATACATATATAATCCATATACATGTATATGTTTATGAATGTATACATACATTACTTTCGAGGTTCTGACTATACAGGGCTGGGCCAAACTTGTCATATATATAGTGTTTTAGTGTTTATGTGTAAAACATTAAAGGTATTCAATGTATCACGAAAGATTGATTGATTGATGTTTTCCACCACACTCAACAATTTTTCAGTTATATGGTGGCGCCCAGTTTTTGTTGGTGGAAGAGAGAACCCAGATACAATGTACCTGAGAAAAGACCTGTAATAACTGACCTTCCGAAAGTAAACTGGGAAACTTTCTCACTTACCGGCGTGAGCGGGATTCGAACCCGCCCCGACAGAGGTGAGAGCCTTGTGATGTTGAGCGCGATGCTCTAACCACTCGGCCACGGAGGTCCCCTATCACAAAAGAATAATGAACAATTTTGAATGATTTTAATCAAAATGAATGTTTATTGTTTTATAATAATGAAAGTGAAGTAGATCAAATTCACATGACTGGTAAATGATTAGAAGCTGACCTTTTTGCACTTGAGACTTTTGTGAAGAGTCGTCTCATGCCCTCTGTAAAAATATGAAAAATCTAATTTTCTAAAAATGTGTGTGGTAAATGATTAATTTTGTTTCTTATTTTCATAAAGAGAAAGTGTATGTAACCTATTACCAAGAGATTTGTATGAAAATATAATTTCTTTTGAAAATATTTTAATAAGATATGCTCTTTCCATAGACTTCAATGTAAAATTCTTGGTGAAATGAATCAAGCAGTAAACAAAATTTTGAAAATTCCTATGGTGGATTATTTTCATTTAATGAACTCTTCAAAACGATACCATGATTACAAAAATCCCACCATCCATTACTAGATACGAAATATGGTCGTTATACATTGAATACCATTTAAAAATAATGTGTTCTACTGAATTAAAACTAAATGGATATTGTAAAGGAACAGGTAGCCCTTTCCCAAAATTGTAAATTTCATAATCCCAGGGGTAGGTTTTGGTATGAGGGTGGGGCCAAAATGGTCATAGTGATTAAATGTCTTTCATTAATGAAAGACTTCCATAATTTTGATGATATTTGATAAAAACTAAGTGAATATTTAGGAAAAGCAGAAAAGGATGTACAAAAATCGTGAATATTGGGGCTCCTGCATTTATTCATTAGAACTACCAGGGGTAGAGGTTAATCCAAGTCAAGGACGGGTTCAGTATGGTCATATACTGTTAGAGTCCACTACATTTGATAAACTTTTTTAGCATGTACCTGGCATTTATTTTGCTCTCATCTAAAGAAACTGAACTCTAAAAACTAAATTTTAAGAGTTTCCTAATCAAGTCAATTTACTTTTTACATATTTTATAAATCTGTTATAACTTGTCTCTGCAATCGCTAATCTTTGGATAGTTGTTCTAGGGTGGGGCCAAAATGGTTATATAATATATACAATTTTTGAAAGTTTTTTATATAGATACTTGTGCTAATATTGCATAGATACTGATTGCATTTCTAAAGGCCTTTACGAAAATTTTCAAATTTTGTGACCCCATGGCAGGAATTGACTTTGGGGCAAACCCAAAATGGTTGTATTACGCAAAATGGTGGTGTTACTAACAGTGTTACATGTCATGTGTGCAATGTTTGAATATTTTATTCTTTACTAATTGAGATGATGTTGAATAAGAGCTGACTGTATATTTAGCAAGAGTGTGGAGGGCTCTACAAAAATTGTAATTTTCAAGATCCCTGGGGTAAGGGTTCTGACTATGGTGGGTTCAAATTAATCATATAGCTTTAGATAATGTACCTATATTGTATTTAGTAAAGTCTTTCATCAATATGGGCACATTCAGGGGCATTTGTTTTTTAAAAACACATTTCGTTTCATACTGGAATTTAGTTTAGATACATGCAGAACAGGAAAGTTATTGTAGACTCTCTAGCCCTTGGGGCTAGTGATTACTTTTAACTAATACTCAGGTGACCATTATAAGTCCACTCTTGTTCAAAATGTAAATCAGTCATTAATACATGATATGCTCCAATAAAAAGATGGTCTTGAAAGATTTCAATTTTTGGGTGATGTTTTTCCATCGAATTTTCCAAGTAAAGGTTTGTGAATTATGCAAACATAAAGGTGGTTTTATAGGAAAATTTTGTTGCAAATATAATGTCAAAACATTTTAAAATAGTTCATTTACAAAATTTTATAACAATTATTTTGGTATCCCATGTCCTTCTAGAATAGGGTCAGCAGTGATTTAAGATATTCTAACTTTCCTGAAAAGCCTAAGTTTAATCTGACTGCATGATACTTTGAGTTAAGGTACTTTTGACTAGAGTAGATAAGTGGTTGAAATAATCAGAAGCAATAGATAAATTCTTTTTCTTCCCATGATGTGCTGGGCTCCTTGTTGGGCATTATCAAATATATATAATACACTATACTTAAAATTATGGGAAGGCTTCCCTTAAAATCAGGATATAATCTGTTTAAAAAGTGTGCCTGCTGATTCAGGCTTTGAATGTCTTGAGGGAACTGGCTGTGACCATAAAGGATGGTAATGAGTTCCATGCCTGGATTTCTTGGAAAAAAAATACTTAAATCATAACTTGAACTTAAGTCAAAATTTGGACTTAAGTCTGAGATTTTACTCAAATTCTTACTGCTCAAATAAAAGAAGACTCAAACCTAAGTTTCAGATTTTTCTGTAGATCACTAGTCTGGCTTAGAAATCATGGTAGCATTTGAGGTGGTAGAATGGCTATAGGAACCTCAAAGCTTGTCCTTTGGTGTTGTTGAGGGTTGGTTGTAAATATCAATGAGGTCATTCACAACTTTGTACATCATGGTGGTGCACATCTTCACAAGTCAAGGGTTAGTGGGAGGTAACGAATCAATAACCCTTGACTTGTGAAGATGGGTGGCGCATGCAGTTATCTGCTGAGATTGCGCAGTATCACTTAGATGGAGATGCTGAAGCATGCAGTTATCTGCTGAGATTGCACAGTATCACTTAGATGGAGATGCTGAAGCATGCAGTTATCTGCTGAGATTGCACAGTATCACTTAGATGGAGATGCTGAAGCATGGATGTAACACTGCTCTCTCTGCTTTATATCTCCCATGATGTAGCATGCAGCCCTTTGTATTGTCGCTTTAATCTTGTTGATATGGGTCTTGTTGATGTGGTTTCATACAGGGGAGGCATACATATCCTGGGGTTTTACTATTGTCTTGTATCTGATGGAACGTGGGTGCAGCCATATAGGTTGCAGCTCAAAAAAGCAGTGACATTGTTCACTTTCCTGCTAAGCTAGTGATAGATATACCAGGAGAGTTAATTAAGCTAGCCTAGCTGCTATTATGTTGAATGCAGCCAAAATTCATTCAGGACAATAGCATATACTTCACCCCCACCCCATTCATCTTAACTTGTGTGTACCTCTAAGTGTTGTTATTGTAAATTTTATTTTTTTCCCTTGAAAATACATATGCATATCTATTTCACATTTCATATCATAAAAGCAAAATAATTAAACTCCATTAAACATTCAGGGTGATTTTCCTTGACAGCTGAAGAGAAAACTAGTAATGGAAGATGATCAGAGCAATGTCATCGAAAAACTCAAGGCAACTATACAAGGCAATGATGCTGAAACACTGAGGGAAATTCTGAAATCTTCTCCAGAAGCTGTTGGATTAATTGTAGATGGACTGCCTTTACTACACTATATCTGTAAACAGCCAGGGGCAGGAAGTGACATCGTACAGACGATAATACAGTGCAGTGATGTGAACCTGACAAGTGCCGAGGTCGGTAAATGCACAAAAAGTTACCTGTTATTTTGTCCTTCTAAATCAATGGCTCTGACTTTTAATCACTTATATAATTTTTGGGTTTTGCTCAACATGCAATGAAAATAACATGAATTCAACAAACATAACGAATATCAAATTACAAACCAAAATGTATTATAGTTCTCTGCTGGTGAAACCAGAGGGAATATTATAGCTTTCCTCTTTGTCTTTCTGGCAGTCAGTCTGTCTTAATTTTGTAATGAATAATCCAGATACTTTGGTTCGAAATAAAATCGTCAGAATAAATGAAACATCCAGCTAGCTGAATCGACCGATCTCTTAGATCTTCACCTAAGCAACCAATATACCTTTATTTTGTTGATTTCATTAATCGATGACATCATTATTTGTTTATCTAAATATTCAGCAAATCACTGTTAACATTTTGTATGTATAATTTATTTCAAAGCACTAAAAGTGAAAATACATGTATACTTTTTTTATCAGTGGCTTTTCAGAGCTTACGACTTTTTACTGTAGATAAATGTTATCTTATCTGCCCATGCTTCAATATATCAGTCTTTTTAACCAACAAATATGCTTGTAATCTTAACTACTACCGCTTTGATCTGGCGCCATATCAATTTGATGATCAAAGTTGAACAGTGCAGTTAATTTTTCATACGTTGGCATTGTACCTAACAGAGCAGTATTTTTCTCGCTATTATTCAGTTTTGAAAAGTCTGAAAACAATTAGTTGGTAATCTTTCGTTGGTAGATTTCATCTCTATACCTGACAATGTTGTATATCATCCTAATAAGCATAAGTCATGCAAGTCCCAACAGTGATGTGTCAATAGAAATAGATTGTTGGAAATTTGCGACCATTTTGTAATGATTTTCTCTTATATCCATTTGTTCACAAGCATGTGCTGATTTAACTAATATTAACTCGGCACAGCCTAGCACTTTTAATATATACTTGACATGTCAGCACAAAGATAAGTTATAAACACCTAATTAGGGAGATGTTGATATGATGCAGATAATCACTAGTATTAGACAAAATGTAATTTTCCTTAAATTGCAAATTGTCCACGACAGACACTAAATAAAAGTTACCGTTCAGATTAATGAAACAATTTTCAATGGATTTTAATGTTTTGTAGTAAGAACTGACCATCTGGATATGGAACATAAATCTGGATTTACTTTATACAAATGACTTGTAAAGATTCAGTTCCCACAAATGATAATCTGTAAGCATCTGGATTGTTGATGTCTGGATTAAATAGGCCCCCCACTGTATCTGTATGTAGAGGGTCTGGTGTAAACTTTTCACATTTTTAACATCTCAAGAATCACAGGACAATTTAAGTTTCGACCAAACTTACCACAACATATTGTTGGGTAATGTGGATCTTCACCCTTTTAAGAAAAGATAATTAAGGAATTATGAAAATGGGTGTGGTGTTTAAAAATCTTCTGAAGAACCACTGAATAAGAGATGCCAAATCTTGTATACGAGTTTCCTTTTAAAATGAATATTCAGGTTTGTTTTAATTATAAGCCTCAGGGGCCTCAATCAATAGGGGTTTAAAGTTTTATATATAAGATTGTAATGAAAAATTCTTGAAAAATCTTCTTTAAATCCACAAGGGTACACTTTGTCAGATTGATATGCAAACATCTTCATGTAGTATAGATTCAAGTTTGTCTGCATCATAATCACCAGATCCATGGTGGGGCCACAAGAGGTGTTAAGATCTTTACATATGAATGATAAAGGAAAGTTCTGAGCAAATCTTCTCAAGAATCAAAATGCAAGTAGTATAAAAAAAAACATGGATTAATACTACATAGAAAGCATGCATTGGTATATTGTATACTTATGGTTTTTCAAAGAATTTTTTTTTTTTTTAACCCCCTCTTGCTGCCCCGCCCCGGTCCTAGGGCTCATGATGTACTTACAAACTAGAAACTACATGAGGATGCTTGTATGTCAGTTTCTTTAATTGTACCCTTGTAACTTATGAGATTTTCAAAGATTTTTCCTGCACATTTCTGTACCTGATGTTGTGTAGATTCAAGCTTATTCACACATAAGTATGTAGGATAAAGTATGTAGGAAAAATCTTTGAAATTTTTCCTCCCAAGAATCAGAAGGATACAGTTAGAGTCAATTTGAAATGCATATATTATGAGAAAGCTATGAAAAGATTTGGTTCCTTCTGTTCCAAAAGGTCTTTTTAGTATCACCATTTTTGTAAGAAATAAATTTTTGTGTTTCATAGAAAAATATGATATTGCAAACTGCACACTCAAATTTTTCTCTGTACACCTTGCTGTATAAATATAATACTTTAACCAAAGGACGAGAATATTTTGCATATGAAAACCAAAACAAACCCAAGGACCATCAAACTTGGTCAGTTAATGCATCTAGGGGGGAAGGTGTGTTGCAACCCAAAAGTAGGTCACTGTGGCCTCAATTTGGAATTGCAAATGACAGTGTCACAACTTTTGACTTCGAGCTTGCAAACACAAGTGCACATCATGTACCCCTATTGGTTCTTTTTATTGGGTTTGGTTATGAAATTATGATAAACTCCATATTACTGTTTGGTTTGCCTGCAGAGACAGGGGAAGGACTTCAAGTTTGGGATCACACGATAAAAAGTCAAGGTGATATTGATATAAGCCACAGTCTTGGATGATTTTTAATATTTTTCTAGTTACCAGCTGTGATATATACTTTAGTTGTCCTGGCAATGCAACCTTGTCCTGAATACATTGTATGTGCGCATTTGGAACGTGAAAGGTGTTTTTACAGTAAGATATAGTGAAAGTGATATTAACATTACTATAAGTTCCTAGTGTTGAAGATGAAAGGAAATAGATACATGTGACAGATGGATTGATAGACAGAAAGGGAAACACTATATAGTACCTAGCTATTTTGGTGGACCTTAAAAACTGTCGCCTATACTAGAATGTAAACCCTAACCCTCACATGAATCTACATGTGCACTATGAAGCCCTGGTTCTTGCATGAACCTACAGGTGCTCTATGAAATTCTGACCCACATATGAATCTGCTGGTGCTCTATCAAACCCTAACCCTCACATGAATCTGCATGTGCTCTGTCAAACCTGGTCTTCACATGAACCTGCAGGTGCTCTGTCAAACCTGGTCTTCACATGAACCTGCAGGTGCTCTGTCAAACCTGGTCTTCACATGAACCTGCAGATGCTCTGTCAGACCTGGTCTTCACATGAACCTACAGGTGCTCTGTCAGGCCTGGTCTTCACATGAACCTGCAGGTGCTCTGTCAAACCTGGTCTTCACATGAACCTGCAGATGCTCTGTCAGACCTGGTCTTCACATGAACCTGCAGGTGCTCTGTCAGACCTGGTCTTCACATGAACCTACAGGTGCTCTGTCAGACCTGGTCTTCACATGAACCTACAAGTGCTCTATTGAATTCTGGCCCCTACATGATTCTACAAGTGCTCTATCAACTAACTGATTAAGCTACTGTTTTGATGTGTCCACTGTCCAATCCCTCTTACAAAAGACTGGGATGAAATTTCAGCTCATTTAATCATCAGTATAATGATTATAATTTAAAATTTCAGGGAACACCTTTACAAGTAGCCTGCAAGTATGGATCTAATCAGGTAGTGCCCACTTTACTGGATGCAGGAGCATGGCTGGAATCGGAGGAGGTCCCAATTTATGACAGCAACTCCCCATTCTATTTAGCATCTGCATATGGCCATTATGGTGTCATTGAAGCGCTGTTTGTGTACCAGCCAAGTATGTCTAATAGAACACCACCACTGGGTGAGAAACAGTTTGAATTGTTAGCATGCTGCAAAATTTGTAATTGTATTAATTTCACAGGTGGATGTGTCCCTATAATAAGCAAATATTTCATATTTGATTATGTTATCAATAGCCTATTGCATCATAAAAAGTAACCCAGGCTTTTTTTTTTTACTTGCTGATATCTTGGGTCATCTCCTGCCCAATCACCTAGCTGCTAACAATTTAGTTGTCACCCAGTGACTTCCTGGTTTGCCTAAGATAATTATCAGCATGTGCATGTGTGTGTGACTTTTTATGTTTCGAATTTTCCTATTTTTTGATCTTGATGTCTTGACTGTATGTTCCATTTTAAAATAGATATTCGTTGGGTGGGTATAAGGTTGATCCATCTCCCTTAATTACTAGATCACAATTTTGTGTGTGGATTTGATTGTTTTCATATAAGATATAATTATGTGATTGAGTAACAAAATTTTCTGCTTTCTAACCAAAGTAACAAATGTTGGAGTTGAAATGGTCAAATGGTCACAATAATTTTAAAGTGTTCTTATTTACAACACAGTGGTGATGAACAAGCAAGATCCACAAGGTTTGATGCCTATCAATATTCAGGGGCAAGATTTCAACAAATAGTTATTATAAATGATATATAAGAAGTGTGCTCTTTTCATGATTTTGAACACTGGCAAGTCAGGACAGTACATTTATAGCTACATCAATTTGAATTTTGTGAAATATTCATCATGGTAATATTTTGTTAGAAAATAAACTTTTTGTGCTTTGAACTTTAATTTTGTTTCTGAATGTGATATATTACGATGAAATTAAAACACTTTTAAAAAATGTGACGTTTAGCTTGAGAGTACATATATTGTACCAGATAATAGAATTTTTTAATGATGAATGTCCTGTTGTGAATTTTCATGGAGAGTATGAATTTTTGTAACATTTCTTAAGTTTGGGAATTAAGGCAAACAATATGACAGCCTATGTTGTTAGAAGGATTGACTGGAATTTTGAACCTAAAACTGATACAATTGTACATGTATTTGTATGCTAAAAAAGTTCCAAAAGGTTTTTCTACAAAAACTTCTTTGATGAAGCTAGTGGTACATGTAACATGGAATTTATGAAAAATTCATTATTGATATGAATTTAAGATTTAAAAGATTTGTTTTCAAAATCACTACCACTAAGTTGTTGTGCATTGCTACATGCACTTATTGAAGTGGTTGTACTCGTAAACTGTCTTACTTTATGCATTAATTACTTGTTGAAATCTTATCCTTGTCTGGTCTAATTATAAAGTGCTAAATAAAACATTACATTAGCTTGTTGCTTTCCTCAGTTTAAAGTTTGACTTTTTATGCCCCCTGGATTGAAGAGCAGAGACATATCTTGTTTTTGGTCTGTCTGTCTTTGGCACTTTATCTGTTTGTTGCTTCGTCTTGTCTGCAACTTAAACTTAGTCAAAATTTTGAACTAAATAAGATAAATGACTTCATATTTTTTTAACTGAAGGTTCAAGGTCAGAACTATTTGACAGATAAAGGTCAAGGTCATTCATCAAGTTCAGTGGTAAGATTTGCCAAGATTTCACATTGTCATGCAAGGATGGATGGGTGGGCTTATGTTTCACAAAGTTATGAAACTTACTACACAGTTCTGCATTGCTTTATGCACTAACACCCTTTTATCCTCTTGCTCTGAACTGAAATGGAAACATACTAATGCTTTTAGATTGTGTGATTGCAAATTGCTTGCATGGATAACACAGATATGTCGGTCTTGAATTATGCAATATACTCTCAAATGTGTTGCTTTGTAAAATTTGGTAAGATAAGTTGTTTTTTTTTGGTAGTAAACTGAAATCCAGATGATGATCTGAGTTTTGGACCAGTACTGTAAAATGAGTACTGTAGTCGTAGGCAAAATATAACATTAAAATAACAAAACAATAAAAGTACTTAGACAAAGTAAGTAAAAGTACCTAGAAAAAGAAAGAATGTATTTATGATTATTAAGGAATACATTATTTTAAAGTCTGGACGATCTTTTTTGTTTGTTTGACTCCTAACTTTGTACAGCACGAACAGTATATATACATGTACAACACGAACAGTATATGTACATGTACAACACGATCAGTATATATACATGTACAACACGAACAGTATATACACATGTACAACACGAACAGTATATACACATGTACAACACGAACAGTATATACACATGTACAACACGAACAGTATATATATATGTACAACACGAACAGTATATATACATGTACAACACGAACAGTATATATACATGTACAACACGAACAGTATATACACATGTACAACACGAACAGTATATATACATGTACAACACGAACAGTATATATACATGTACAACACGAACAGTATATACACATGTACAACACGAACAGTATATACACATGTACAACACGAACAGTATATACACATGTATTGAGAATTTCAGATGTTTACACACCTACAATGAATAAAATGATTACTGAAAGAGGATTTGTTTTTCACCCAGAAATTGATAGAATATAGGAAATGTTTAAACCAGACAACAACATAGACAAGTTTCACATTTGGAGGTTTTATTTCCGTCTTGTTAATTAAAGTACAAGTACATTGATGAAATATTTTGTTTCCTCTCATTGTTGGATATAATTTCATAGCTACAATAGTGATAATGGCCAACTTCCTTTTAAAAGACAATACATAATTAGTGGACTAGCAGGGTATCTTTCTGGGTTAAGGCACGTGATTATGAGCTAATTAGCTAGGTTTTAAAAAAAAATTCCCAGGAATTTTTCACTCAAATTTCACTGTATGTACAGAAGTTAAATCCAACAGTTTCCAATTTCAAAATATGGTTATACCTATCTTATACATGTACTGTCATTGATAACAAATTGGTGTGTTAGATACAGTCTTGATGACATGACAATATTGATATTTAAGTATTAGTTGTGTTAATGTTTTAAAGAACTCTGTAAATTTAATTAGATACTAAATTAAAATGGATTGTTACACTAAAATTTTATTCGATGCCTCGTGAAAGCATTTCATGTGGCATATGATTTCACCATGGAAAGAGTGATACTAACTCTCAAGTGTTTTATAGGATTTTTTTGTGCAATTCTTTTTTTTCTTGAATAATATCTAAAAAAAGTTTTTATGTTTGCAGTAAGAACGTTTGGAGTCCAGATTTCACTGTGATTTGATTCATGATATGAATATCTAGAAGTTCTGATATTTTAAATTAAAAGATATTCATTCAATAAACATTATTTGTTAAATTTACAGCTGAAAAATTCAAGAAACATGTCAATTGGAAAAATGATATATCAGATTAATATATTTGAAAAACATATTGAAATGAAGTGACCAAATTTCTGAAATATTGTTATTTTTTAGATTTGAACCAACCTTGATGAAAAAGTACAGATATCCCAATCAAAGTTGATAGAAAATATTAAGATAATCTAATTGCTGGTTATTTGATGCATGCACTCGTCATCAAATTAGTTTGTTTTATAAATTCATTTAATTGGTAAACCATTTTACTACAAGAAAATGTAATTTTCTGATTAAAATGTAATTTATTACTACTTTTTGTAATACTGATTGGACTTGGTTCAAATTTAGCGAGTCATCAAATAAAATTCTGGTGTACTGATCCACCCCAATAAATTCTGGGCCTTGAAATCTTTGAGACCATTAACACAGAAATTAACTCTTTCCTTCATAATGATGCCTTTGGACGCCTACCATGATTTGCATGGAGACGCCTTTGGACGACTTTAAGACTTTTCACATTCGATCACTTATATTATAAAAAATTATGACTGTCGGCAAGATCCAAAGTCAACATGTAAACGTTTTTGTAACTCTGATACAGAAACACAAGATCGATGGGCTTCTTTGTAGAGTAATTGTGTTCTTCATTAGATGTTTTGTATGTAAACGTTTTTTATCAACAGAAATGGTTAAGGACTTGAGGGTGAGGACATGCCTTCTGTATGCAGCCTGTTTAGGGGGTAACCAAAGAATCATCAATATGTGGCTCACCCCTGAGATGGACATCAACCACCCCCCTTACTATTCCCACACTGCCTCCTTCTCAATGAACAAAACTCCTCTGTATGCTGCCTGTGCTGGTCAGTGGCTATATCAAAGCTTTAAAAATGTTTGAAATTTTGACGGTTACTTTCACACAACTATTGGAACATGATATTTAAGTGAACTAGATAAATGATCTAGCTGTTTATAAAACCTTTGTTGAGTGCATTTATATTGAATATCATGAGGTTGGCATTGCTACTTTTTTTTTTCGAGAAGAAACTTTCATGAGCAAGTGCCATTGTACATACGTGAGCAGCAGGAAATATTGTAATTTTGTATCTGTTTGTTCAATGTCTCATGAAATAATGCAAAAAGTAAAATCTTGCAAATTAGACCGGTTTGGTTCATTACTACAACACAGACAGTACTACATGTTGATATGATACAATGAAACATATAAAATATCATAGCACATCTGTTGCAGGAAATCACCTTGCCGTAGCAGAGCAGTTGGTAGGGTTTGGTGCAGAACTGAATGAAAAAATTATTGAAGATTTTCCAGAAATTTCCCAGAAGCTAGTGAAAAATTGCATCAGTCAACAGCCAATGGAGTTTACGACTGAGGGCTACAGTGATGAATTAGTGGTACTATCATCAGGCTTATGAGAACCAGAGAGAGAGAGAGAGAGAGAGAGAGAGAGAGAGAGAGAGAGAGAATTACCATTGCATTTTCTTGCCAGATCTGTATTTGAAATGAATAATGTAAGGATAGGGTTAGATAATTTACCACTGATCACAGTAAATGCCTGTACTAATACCATTTTCAGCACATAGCCAACTACAGCCACAGAGACTTGGGAGGGTTCCATCTACTTATGCTCTCAGATTACAGTAACATTTTGGTGGAACTCAATATCAGCAATAACAACATCAGTCGACTGCCAGCAAGCATTCCCTGGGCTCTACCTGCCCTCAAAATATTCAATGCTTCCTGTAACAAAATAAGCATGTTCAAAGTGGAGAGTCAATCAGCTATACAGTGTTCTTGGTAAGAACTTCCTCGACATCTTTCGTGTACTACTTTGTTTTCTGCTGATTTATATTTCTCACATTATCACCAGTGTGAGATCGACTTTACCCATGTGAGACAGCCATGTGAGATTTTTCTGTCTCACACTGCTGCGATGTCAGTTGATTGTGACGTCAAATATTTTCTATGATTTACGTTACACGGTGAAGATTTACGTTACGTGGTGAAGTAAAATATTTTGCATTGCTTTCTTTAAATTTTAATGTAGTATAGCTTTCTGGTGGACAACCTGGGGTTTTTTAGTTTACACTTTTAGCGTAAACCATTTTCAGGTATGATCTTTCTGCCTATCTAATTAGTTTTTGCATTGAAGTTCAAGTGAGGATTTTGATAATTTAGAATTTTCTCAAAGCTCCTGAATTTATACACTAAACTGTAGGTAAAATGTGAGAAAAATAATCTTTTGTAAAGGGAAGGGAGAAAATGCAACAGACCAGACCGGGATTCGAACCTGGACCCCCTGTATGTCCAGTCAGGTGCTCTACCAACTGAGCTAGCTGGCCACCTGCGATCGAACCCGGCTGACCGTTACATCTTTCATTATTAACTTGAGTGGGATAAGGAATTTCCACCTCTGGAACAAGATTCACTGTCTAGGACTCAGCAAAGCCTTGTCCTAGACTGTGAATCTTGTCCCCTCAGAATTTCCCTATCTCCCACTTGTACTAATGAAGGATTCTATTGGTCTGTTATTGATGGGATATCTTTAATTTGTTACTTTTGCACAATACTGTCCTACTATGTAGATCATTCATTGTATTAAGCCTGACAATTCCAGATAGTCACAATACAAATTCATTCATAGTCCTCGAAAAATGTAAGGGGAGCACACAGTTGCCACTTTGTTCGTCAATCAGTCTATATGACTGAGTTAATATCTCTTAATTGTTCTACAGTCTGATGTAGATCAAAACATCAGTAACCACCAGAAACACCTCATCACTATCATAAACACCAGTAACGACCGGCAACACCTCATCACTATCACAATACTAATAACCACCGGAAACACCTCATCACTATCACAATACTAATAAACACCGGAAACACCTCATCACTATCACAAACACCAGTAACCACCGGAAACACCTCATCACTATCACAAACACCAGTAACCACCAGAAACACCTCATCACTATCACAACACTAATAACCACAAGAAACACCTCATCACTATCACAATACTAATAACCACCAGAAACACCTCATCACTATCACAAACACCAGTAACCACCAGAAACACCTCATCACTATCACAAACACCAGTAACCACCAGAAACAGCTCATCACTATCATAAACACCAGTAACCACCAGAAACACCTCATCACTATCACAACACTAATAACCACCAGAAACACCTAATCACTATCACAACATCAGTAACCACCAGAAACACCTAATCACTATCACAATACCAGTAACCACCAGAAACACCTCATCACTATCACAATACTAATAACCACCAGAAACACCTCATCACTATCACAAACACCAGTAACCACCAGAAACACCTCATCACTATCACAATACCAGTAACCACCAGAAACACCTCATCACTATCACAACACCAGTAACCACCAGAAACACCTCATCACTATCACAATACTAATAACCACCGGAAACACCTCATCACTATCACAATACTAATAACCACCGGAAACACATCATCACTATCACAAACACCAGTAACCACCAGAAACACCTCATCACTATCACAACACCAGTAACCACCAGAAACACCTCATCACTATCACAAACACCAGTAATCACCAGAAACACCTCATCACTATCACAAACACAAGTAACCACCAGAAACACCTCATCACTATCACAAACACCAGTAACCACCAGAAACACCTCATCACTATCACAACACTAATAACCACGAGAAACACCTCATCACTATCACAAACACTAATAACCACGAGAAACATCTCATCACTATCACAACACTAATAACCACCAGAAACACCTCATCACTATCACAACACTAATAACCACCAGAAACACCTCATCACTATCACAATACTAATAACCACCGGAAACATCTCATCACTATCACAATACTAATAACCACCAGAAACACCTCATCACTATCACAACACTAGTAACCACCAGAAACACCTCATCACTATCACAACACCAGTAACCACCAGAAACACCTCATCACTATCACAATACTAATAACCACCAGAAACACCTCATCACTATCACAATCACTAATAACCACCAGAAACACCTCTTCACTATCACAAACACCAGGAACCACCAGAAACAACCTCATTACTATAAAAAAAATTAGAGCCATTGATTTGTTCACTTATGATTTGATGAATTGCTGGTGAACATATCAAAGAATCTAGTTTTAATATGGTTGAAATTATCAAAGGACATTGATGAAACCGCACACAAAATTTGTTTCTGACCCATTAAGCTTTAGAACAAAGAATACTCGAGGTCAAGGTCAGTTAGAATTATTACTTAAAGCGTAAAATTTAAATAAGATTTAAAAATTTTAATTAAGAATGGTAATGATGAATTCAAAGCTTATCAATTTTATAATTTTGATAATTTTTTCTACAAAATTGCAGATGAAAAAACTTTTGAATCAGAGTCTGACACTTAAATAGAATTTTGCAGGTGAAAGTTATTGAAATATGACATCTATATTAAGATATTTCATAGATTGTCACTTCCATGTACATACAGATGCTGCTGCTTTGAAACACTTTGCTTTACATTGTTTGATTGACATACACCGTTAGCTAGACTTGAAGGGGCAAAAGGGGCAATGCCCCATCTGATGAGAGAATATAACTCTGTGATAAATCACTGTGTTTTTGCTGATGTGTATATTAATCTTATTAGTCCCCTATAATAGACTTTGCCGAAGGGTATAACTAGTTTCCTCTTCATCTGTCAGTCCATACATACATCCATCCTTCTGTCATCACTTTCATGGTGACACAATATCGTGAATAGTTTTCAACGTGAAGCTTTCATATCTTATACAAAGGTAGTTGACTGTTAAGGACGTAGGATATCAAAAAAAAAAAATTGGTATGGAATTTTGTATTACTATTTGGAAATGTTTTAATATTGCTAAAAACCCACATTTACCAGCAATTTTTCTTATGAACCCACCTTTATTTTTGCATTATTCACAAATATTTACTTGAAAATTCAATGAAAATTGAAATCCTTCAAAAACTTTTTTATTGGTGCATTTCACATATTAATGACCCACTTACATTGCTGTTTGATTAAATAATAGAAAATCCCATGTCAACACAGCAGAAGCCTAATTAAGAAATACATCTTTTAATTTTGGAGTCAGGGGGTAAAATGTCAAGGTCACAACAGATCTTCAATCTATTTCTACTATGCATTAATTGTGACACAGTAAGTTGTAAAGTTTTGACATAGACCTTTCATATTTTATAGAAAGGTAGTTGATGATTAATGGAAGACAGCTGAAATATTGTGTTTTATGGTTAAAGGTCAAGGTCATAGCAGATCTTCAATCTGATACATTTTCATTGTGACACAATATCTTGAAAAGTTTTCATCAAACAGCTTTCATGTTCTACAGAAAGGTAGTTGTTGATTAAAGGAAGACGCTTATAGGTTAGGAACATTAATTCATCTGCTTGTCCGTCATCACTTTCGATTGTTATGATTTGATATATCAATCAGTTTAAAGGTTAAGTTAATCATTAGAGGAAAATACCTATATATTATTTGGTCATAAGGTCCAAGGTCAAAGTTACAGATGACCTTCCCATTAAGTCTACTATACTTGGAGCTTTAATATTCTATACAAAGGTAGTTGATCCTGCAGATGAACATACAAATGCAGATTTAGAAAAAGAACACAATCACTCCTTTCTGCCATTACAAACTTAAATGAAATCTATGTCATTAGCACTTCAGTACATGGAAGATATGAATTTTAAAAAAGTTCTGAACAGGATCCTTTCTAACTGGATCTGTCTTAGTCTTTTTATTTCTGATCAGGTTTAACTTTTATCATGATCCATCCATATGGACTTGAGTACCTGTATTGCTATTCTGCTTGTTTTTTTCCCCTGTATTGCTATTCTGCTTGGTATTTTTTTTCTTCATTGTATTAAATATTAAATACCAATATTCTTGTTGAAGTAATGAATAGTTGAAATATATAAAATCAACATTTCACAATCAAACTTTTCAAACTTTGTAGTACATTTATGATGATAGATTTATATGGAGTGCCAAATTAACATAAACTCAAATAATTGAAGATATCTTCAATTATTTGAAGATATCATCAATTCAATTATCCCTTTCTTTAATTGTATTAATGTGCGCATTAAATCAATTAATGCGTGCATCAATTGAATTAATGAAAGCAATAATTGATTTAATGCACGCATTAATTCAATAATTACTCTCTTCAATTCAATTGATGAGAGTATCAATTGAATAAATGAGAGCAATAATAGATTTGATGCTCGCATTAATTCAATTATTGCTCTCTTCAATTCAATTGATGAGAGCATCAATTTTGTAGAAATATTGCTCGCAATAATTAATTTAGACCTCGGTATAAATAATTTGATGATCTCTTTAATTCAATTGAAGATATTTTTATTTATTTACAATGCTTTTGTATAAGGAATTAATGCGCGCATCAATTCTTTTAAAGAGAGCAACAATTCAATTAAAAGAGATCATTAATTCAATTGTGGATATGTTGAATTGAAGATATCTTTAATTATATAGTTGCTCTCTCTAAAAGAATTATTGCTCTCTTCAAAGTTCAAATGAATTAAAGATATCATTAATTCAATTGAAGAGAGCAATAATTGAATTAATGCGTGCATTAAATCCATTATTGCTCTCATCAAATGAATTAATGCATGCATCAATTCAATTATTGCTTTCATCAATTGATTTAATGCACGCATTATATCAATTATTGCTCTCTTCAATTGAATTGTATCGCGCATCAAATCAATTGTTGATATCATTAATTCATTTGAAGAGATCATTAATTCAATTAAAGTGCGCATCAATTCAGCTGAAGAATTAATGCTATCAACAATTCAATTAATGTGCGCAATAATCCAGAATTGAAGATATCATTAATTATTTGAAGAGATCTTTAATTAAATTGTTGCACGCATCAAATGAATTGATGATATCTTCAAATAATTGAAGATATCTTCAATTATTTGAGTTTATGTTAATTTGGCGCTCCATAGATTTATATGTGTGTGGTGTTGTGGTAGCAATACCCTGAATACAAACCTGCCCAATCATGAAAGATCACCTTATTATTTACTAACTGACTAATACAGGTATTCCACTCTTTATTTCTCAGTTTAGAAAATATCCTCTTGCAAGAAAATCAACTAGAAGAACTTTGTTATGAGCTTTTTCAACTTCCTGAGCTGAAGTACTTGAATGTAGCACACAACAGAATGAAGTATATGGTAAAGTCCCACCAAAGATATGAAGATTGGAAGATTCTGAACCCAGAAAGTAAATAGACTGTTTGTACCATTGTATGTTTAACCATAGTCTGTCTGACTGTAATCCAATCTTGTGTCACCTGCAAAGCAAAGGGATGCTTAAGGATCACTTTGTCTGCCTGTTACACTCTAGGACTTTGTGAGAGACAGGACTTTGATATTTTGAATAGCATATATGTACCGTGTGTGAGGAGCATTTATGTGTAGATATTTTTGTGTATCTGGATTCTAGCATTATCAGAACTGATGCACTGTTTGGCATTTTCATGATTGAGCACTTCTTATACATATAAAAATATATAAATAGAGATTTTCATATTTTAGTGCAATTAAATTATTGTTGCTGCATCACTGCCAACAATGCTAAAATGTGAATTCCACTAAAATAATACACATACACTATCCATGATTAATGATGACATCATACGCAACACATTTACAACTAGTGCTAATTGTAATGGGGACAGCCTTAATTAAAAATTTTGTTTGAGGAAGTTCCATTGAATCGTTCAGTACACACTTTTATCATGAACAGTATAACTTTTACTTTATTTCCTTGAGATGTAACAGAGCTATACAAGTTAAAGCATTATCTAATCAAAATCATTGCTTGACATTGTCAGTAAGTTTCAAACACTCCTGGACAAAAAAGTGCTAGAGAAAAATAAGAAGAAGAAACAGAGTAAAACAATATTATGTTCCCAGACTTCGTTTGGGCAACATGATGAGGAGAAACAGAGTAAAAACATGATCCCAAACTTTGTTTGGGGGGCATGATAAGAATGATAAGAAGAAACAAGGTAAAAACAATACTTCCTTTTCACAGCATCCTGTTCATACCAGATTAACCAGTAAAAGATCTCTGTAGAAAGTACCTTGACACAAAATGGGGAAATGATAGCATCTATAGTAATCAAAATTTGATTTGAAAAACTAATATTCATGACTTCTGGTGTGGACAAGCACTTTGGTGATGTTTCACCCTTGAATCACAGCATCTCCTTATTGACCATAATTCTTGCAAGTTTCATGTCTCTATCTATTCAAAGTGTTCTACACAAAAACAGGTGGATATAGAGTGGTGTGGACCTGCTTACTTAAATTTTTTAACATATCTCGGAGAAAATAATAATCATAATACTGTTTAATATAATGTTTGAAAATTTCAGGTTTATGAAATGTTTATTAAATTATTAAATGAGAAATTTCGACAGGAATTATATTCCATCACTTCCTGTGAAGACCAGAAATGATCGACGGACAAAAATGTCAGACCAATATCAGAGTTCAGTCTACAGACAATAGTCTATCATCCATACAAGTTTCATGATTCAATCTCAAATACTTTCTGAGAAATAGCAAGGAGAACCAAAACCAAACACCCCCCCCCCCCCAACCCCCAACCCCCGGAATTATAAGTTGATAACTGCATGAGTACCTGTACAAACAGATGATTTTTTTTAAAACCTCCTTTGAGATATTCTACATATTCAACAATAGCAACCTTCTTAATGTGAAACATTAAAAAAAATATAGATTACTCATTTTTCGTCACTTCCAGTAGTAACCGCAAGTAATATTAAGATGTGTTTACCCCCTAAGTCATAGAGACTACTTATTGACTATAGTTCTGAAATGTCTCTATCTCTGAAAGCATTCAAGACAAAAAATGTACGTTGAATGATGAAAAATTTTTGTGCCTCTTTTTATACATCTGTCATTGTTCAATTTTTGTTCACTTTAAACTTCGTTTTCTCTCTTTTCCATATTAATGATAAAGCATAATTTATTTAATACTTTATTGTTTTCATGATCATTAACTTCAAGTGCACTTTGAAAATCTTTGGGTTTACCCATGAAACATTAAAACACTATCCATAATATCAGGTGTGATAATGTATAATTGGCCGTGAATTTTTTAAAATTTTAACAATTTTATATTTGAAGACTGCACTAAATACCCATGGCAAGCTAGCTGTCTTACCAATTACCGCAACATGGAAACCTCGCATATTTTGGGGTTTACTTAGCAATCGGGCGAGAATGTGTGAAGTAAGGAAACCTTGAAGACACTTTGACATAAGCGGGATATTCGAGATTACAGTGTGTGAGATATCAGGAGTGTTTATACGCCTGTCGAAGATACATTTTGTATATTCTTAGGCACACCATAGCAAATCTCTGATTAATATGAAAATTTAAAAAAAAAAAAAATATTATTTAGCTCAATTTTAATCACTTTTGGTGATGACCGGAAGTAATAATATCAAGATGTGTTTTCTCCCCTAATCGCGCACACTCTATATAGACTGAAAGTTGTATATCTCTATCTTGAGACATTCTGGACAGAAATCAATAGACAAAATAAAAACAAAAAGTCATTTGGACCTACTGACTGGACGTGAATGAAGGGAAAGTAATAACACAATAGTGTTGATCATCTCTGATTAAATGTTTCATAGATTAGAAATCCTCTCAATAGAAATTATTCTGTGATGACCGAAAGTGACAGACGAAAATGTCAGACCCATATCAGAAGTATTCAGACTATATATAGTCTTTCATCCGTACAAGATTCATAATTCAATGTCAATAGTTTCTGAGAAATAGCAAGGAGAATAAAACGTGAAATTTTAATTCGTCATCTCCCATGCATGCATGTGCATACAAACACATAGGAAACAATTTTAAATTTCATTTTGGTACATTCTACACATTCCATAGCAAAGGTCTAGAAATAGAAATTTTTACTTATTTTCCATCACTTCCGGTGAGAACCAAGAACCGGAAGTATTATTCAGATGTGTTTTACCCATAAGTGACAGCGCCTGTTTACTGCCTATAATTCCTTAAAATTTCACGTCTTTATCTGATAGTATTCTAGACAAAAAGGGGTTCACAAAAATATACAGAAAGTGGTGCATAACTACCCTACTGACCGGAAGTGAAAACTACTGACTGGGAGTGATAACTACTGACTGGGAGTGATAACTACTGACTGGGAGTGATAACTACTGACTGGGAGTGATAACTGCTGACTGGGAGTGATAACTGCTGACTGGAAGTGACAACTGCTGACTGGAAGTGATAACTACTGACTGGGAGTAATAACTACTGACTGGGAGTGATAACTACTGACTGGGAGTGATAACTACTGACTGGAAGTGATAACTACTGACTGGGAGTGATAACTACTGACTGGGAGTGATAACTACTGACTGGAAGTGATAACTACTGACTGGGAGTGATAACTACTGACTGGAAGTGATAACTACTGACTGGGAGTGATAACTACTGACTGGAAGTGATAACTACTGACTGGAAGTGATAACTACTGACTGGGAGTGATAACTGCTGACTGGGAGTGATAACTACTGACTGGGAGTGATAACTACTGACTGGGAGTGATAACTGCTGACCCAGAAGTGAATTATGAAAAAAAGACATTTGCCTAAATTACTCTAAAGATAAATAGTATGTGTCAATAACTTATGTGAAAATCATATCAAGCACTTGAATCATAGGTGAAATTTATGACAAAAGACGAAAAATATGAAGTTTTTATCGAGAAACCAGAAGTTGTGGTTTTAACTTCTGGTATGTCTAACATTTTCTGAAAGTCCAAGAGACCTAATTATACCATGCAAGTTTTGTTTCAATAATTTAAATTTGAAAATTGACATTTCTTTGTTCACTTCTGGTGACGATCTGAAGTGACAGCAGACATGCTTAACCCCGTTAAGCACATCTACTAATCGAGGTCTATTAACCACAAAGATATGGTGTGTTAATCTGCTAAACGTTTATGAGAAAACTTGCAGACAAAATCTTTTAAAAAACAGAAAATCAGCCATATTTGTCCACTTGAAGTGAAATTTGAAAAAATGATGAGAGATATCATTCCCTATTATCCTTGAAAGTTTAAATAATCCGTCGAACCATCTCTGAGATACGGATGGTAAAATTATAACGATAAATCGTACCCCGAGTTAAAATTAACGGAAGACCTTAATAAAAACTACACACAATCTCATTGCAAGGTACAAGTAGGTCTTCTGTTCAATGTAATACCTTTAGGTCCCTTATTATGTAATTAACCAATCGTCATAACTTATAAAAAGGTCTCCTGTTGAAAATGGAACAGAAGACCTTAATAATAAGAATAAGAAGAAACAGAGTAAAACAATGTTCCCTAACTGTGTTTGGGAAGCAAAATTAGCTACATGTAGAATGGGTAGTATTCTTGTATTCTGAGGAGGCAAGATTTTATTTTTATTTTACCCTTATTGTTTAATTAGGTGACTGAATATATATGGTTTGATTTCATTGTTCTGCATGTCTTATAATTTAAGGTGAAAGGCTTGAATGGTGCTGTACAAAATTACGTAGCCTGAATGCCTCGCATAACAACTTGGAAATGCTTCCGACAGAAATCAGCAACTGTACAGGTCTTGTAGAACTGGATGCCAGTCACAATAAACTGGTGGCCTTTCCCTCACCATGGGAATGTAAACTGGTAAGCAGCATGGGAATCTCGTGTATGAATATATGTTAAGGAACTGTTCAACAGGATACAGTTAGTTCAATAACAGATTTTCAACTAGTATATGTAGTGTGATTTGTACCTGTATTCTTTTATCATTGAATGTATATTATTTGCAGTCTACATTAAATCTATCTCATAATGAAATAGTCCGGTTTGCTCCAAGTGTGGAACTGTTCTGGTGTGCAACTCTGAGAAAATTACACCTAGACTTCAACTTTTTGGAAGAAATGACGGAAAGCATGGTCAAACTCTGTACGTAAATGTATAATGTGGCATTTTGTACACAAACGTAAAATTTCGTGTAAGATGTTTTCTTAGTAAAGTGTGATGGTAGTGACTATATAAAACCCAGTCCTGGGCTATGGTCTCGGTCCAGTGACTAAAACCTGGTCTTCAGTACCAGATACTTTTATTTGATAAAAAAGAATATATCAGAATATATGAGCCCATTTCTCATTGATTTAGATATGACAAATTTTATGCATGTATTCTGACAGTTGGGTGATCATATTTTCAAATTTTGTGAAAACTAATATGATCAACCAATTTTCAGAAAATATGCAGGAAATAATCATATCTAAATTAATGAGAAATGGGGTTCATGTATTCTTTTTTTTCAGGAATAAAAAAATCTGGGTCCGGGAACAATGACCAGGTTTTAGTCACTGAACTGAGACTGGAGACCACGACCAGGACCGGGTTTTAGTCACTACCAAGTTTGACACAATTTCAGTGATTATCAAGTTAAAACAACATGTGATTTTATTACCTTGAAGGAAAATATGCTTGTATGTTTTAGATTAATGTTGTCATGAATCCGTTTTAAAGAGTTTAAAAATCCACACAGCTATAAATGAATTGTACGTAGCATTTTTTAAAGTAAACTCAGGGAAGAATTGATACTGTAACAGTCAGATGGGTTCGATTACAAGTTGGGAGAGCACCTGAATGGAGAATCGGAGGGCACACATTTGAATCTTGGTCTGCTCTGTTGCATTTTCTCCCTCCCTGTTACTATTTTCTCTAGATTTTTATGGGCTCTTTATCAGGTTGTCTACAGGTGCTGAACCTATCCAACAACAAAATTAATGTTCTCCAGAAGCCAGATGTATGGGACTGCAAGATGTTACAGATACTGGACCTAAGTGGCAACAAACTGGGACTGTCATCCGGAGACACGCCCCTACCCAATTCAAGGCCCAAGTATGATGCTTATAGAAAAAGTATAGGTCTAGCTTGTTTGTATTGTAGGAGAATATAAACATTGTAAGCCTGGGGTGATTTCTATGATTCAGGAATGTTATACTCCATGGTTAAGATTTATATAATACAGGAATGTTGTACCCTGTGGTTCTGATTTATATAATACAGGAATGTTGTACCCCGTGATTTATATAATACAGGAATGTTGTACTCTGTGGTTCTGATTTATATAATACAGGAATGTTGTACTTCATGGTTCTGATTTATATAATACAGGAATGTTGTATCCCGTGATTTATATAATACAGGAATGTTGTATCCCGTGATTTATATAATACAGGAATGTTGTACTCTGTGGTTCTGATTTATATAATACAGGAATGTTGTACTTCGTGGTTCTGATTTATATAATACAGGAATGTTGTATCCCGTGATTTATATAATACAGGAATGTTGTATCCCGTGGTTCTGATTTATATAATACAGGAATGTTGTACTTCATGGTTCTGATTTCTATAATACAGGAATGTTGTACTCTGTGATTTATATAATACAGGAATGTTGTATCCCGTGGTTCTGATTTCTATAATACAGGAATGTTGTATCCCGTGGTTCTGATTTCTATAATACAGGAATGTTGTATCCCGTGGTTCTGATTTCTATAATACAGGAATGTTGTACTCTGTGATTCTGATTTATCTAATACAGGAATGTTGTACCCCGTGGTTCTGATTTATCTAATACAGGAATGTTGTACCCCATGATTTATATAATACAGGAATGTTGTACCTCATGGTTCTGATTTATATAATACAAGAATGTTGTACTCCGTGATTTATATAATACAGGAATGTTGTACCCCGTGATTTCTATAATACAGGAATGTTGTATCCCGTGATTCTGATTTATATAATACGGGAATGTTGTACCTCGTGGTTCTGATTTATATAATACAGGAATGTTGTACCCCGTGGTTTATATAATACAGGAATGTTGTAGCCCATGATTTATATATTACAGGAATGTTGTACTCTGTGGTTCTGATTTATAATAATACAGGAATGTTGTACCCCGGTGTTCTGATTTCTATAATACAGGAATGTTGTACCCCATGGTTCTGATTTATATAATACAGGAATGTTGTACTCTGTGATTTATATAATACAGGAATGTTGTACTCTGTGATTTATATAATACAGGAATGTTGTACCCCATGGTTCTGATTTATATAATACAGGAATGTTGTACTCTGTGATTTATATAATACAGGAATGATGTACTCCATGATTTATATAATATAGGAATGTTGTACCTCATGGTTCCATTGTTTTTATATCTTCCAAAATACAAACACGCTAGATGTATATTTCTTACATTTATATTTTTTAAAAATACACTGAACAGCATAGAATTATTACTGACAAAACATTATTAATTGTGAATACTAGTGTATAATGGGTACTTGGTAGTTTGTAAAGTTTATGTATCCATATTAGTGTGGGTGCTTCATAAGGTAAAAGTTTTCATATTACATATTAATATATATGTGCTTCATAAGGTATAAGTTTTCATATTACATATTAATATATATGTGCTTCATAAGGTAAAAGTTTTCATATTACATATTAATATATATGTGCTTCATAAGGTAAAAGTTTTCATATTACATATTAATATATATGTGCTTCATAAGGTAAAAGTTTTCATATTACATATTAATATATATGTGCTTCATAAGGTAAAAGTTTTCATATTACATATTAATATATATGTGCTTCATAAGGTATAGAAGTTATTAGTATGGGTACCTAGTATGTTATTTCATATCCAAAACTTTTCTTGTCACAATGAGAATATATTCTGTTACTTTCAGATTCCCAAAAAGATTTAGTCGAGCATCAACCAGTATGGATAATGTTTCTGCAAAAATCACATTTCCCTCATTTTTAGCTCACTGCTTGAGCGAGTTAAACCTCAGTGACAATTGCTTGGATTGCGTTCCGCCATCTGTTTGTCAGCTAGTGTCACTGCAAACTTTAGATATATCAAGGTAAATATCTATATTTTCAGATATATGAGTGAATAATTTTGAGCTTTTTGATTGGCTGAGATCTAACAAACTAATAAAAAGAGCATTGTGTTTGTCTTCTTGTGCCTTTGAGGTGTATGTAACATTGATATCTCCAACATCGGACCAAAAGACAATTGATAATTAATTTTCAATTGATACAATTCTGATTATTTTTAGTCATCCAATGAAAACACACCTTTAATTTCTTTCGGCTATGTCTTGCTTGCATAGCTATAAACAAAGATCGCCAATCAGGTATTGTTTGGTAAGGTCTATTAGCCAATTTTGATGCTTGAATTATTCAGTCATTTTATAAACAAAGATTTGCGTCACTAGTCACTTTTGACACCAGGTCTTACACTCTAGCTGTAAACAAGGATGGACAACCAGGTTTTGTTTCGTAGGCTCTAATAGCCAGTGCTGGTGTTTTAAATTATTCAATATAGGCTAATAAAAAGCTATTATATGATCAAATAATTCCATGCATTCCGATTGGCTAAGATCCAACAACCTAAGAAAAAATGGAACGATATGTTCACCTGCAAATGCCTTCAAGGTGAATATAACATTTGATTTCTCCAACATTGGACCAAAAATAAATTGGGAATTTCAAAATTGATACGGTTGATCATCTTTTTTTGGTCACTCAATGAAAACTTGAGTCTCTCAATAACTCACTTCTGGCTTTTTTAAAACAAGGGTGACTTTTACCATGAACTGGAGTAATAATTGTTGAATTATAGTTAAGCTAAACTTGATCTAATGATGACTGATTTAATTAGATATCATTTGGTAAGTGCTATATGTTTTAGTAGTCGATTTTGATGTTTTAAATTATTTAGTCATAAGATAAACAAAAACTTGCATCTCTAATCATTTTCGACTACCTGTTGCAGTCTAGCTGTATACAAAGATGGCCGACCAGGTATCGTTTCGTAGACTCTAGTAGCCAGTTTCTATGTTTTACATCATTCAATCATATGATAAACCAATTATTGACATTTTTCTGGGTGAAGTGAACATTGTCATTCTCAGGTAACTATAGCAATAGATTGACCTAAAAATGTCAGCAATTGTATAATGTCAGCTAGCGTCACTGAAACTTTAGGTCTATTGAGGTAAATATTTATATGCCAGCTAGTATCACTGCAGAATTTTGATATAGTGAGGTGTCAGCTATTTATTCTTCTTTGGAAAAGGTTGATTGATTGTATGTTGTTTAATGTCTCTCTTATCACCAATACCAATGAAGGGCTTCAAATTTAGGCCTATGCTCAGCGCTTACGGCCATTGAGCAGTGAGGGTTCTTTAAGCATGCCACACCTACTGTGACATGGGACATCCTTTTTAAGGTCATCTCCGAGGACCCATGACATTCACACCTGATGCCAAGTGTTTGTCGATGGAACTGTCACTACCTGTTTTAACAACTTAAGTCTGTCGCAGCCGTGATTCAAACCCGTACCTTCCGTATGCGGGGCGAATGCTCTACCTCTAGACCACCGCGACTGTTTCTTTGAAAAAGAGGGCATACTGTTTTGCATTTATTGGTCAGTCGATCTGTAGATCAAGTCTTATCTGCTCAATATCTAAAGAACCCTTTGCTTGATACTTACCAAACTTTGAACAGTGGTTGCTCCTAGAAAGTAGATGACCCTTGTTAGGTCATCCGAGTCACTAAACGTACTGTATTAATTTTATCAAGATTTATACATGCATTGCTATAACTGCAACACATTCATGAGGAAATGTCTATCATTATGATTTGTAAAGATATCTAAGGCAAAAACATTGGAAATGTAAATATATGATTATGTCAGCTAATGTCACTGCAAAATTTATAGATGTAGTGAGGAAAATTGTAACTTCATAGAGATATTATTTTGTGACTTTCGTTGTTACACACTATGATTAAATAAAGTCTTCATGAATAAAATCAGATCTATAGTGTGAAGAATGCTTTTATTTCAGAAATCCAGCCATAAAAGTATTACCAAATGAGCTAGGGCGATTAAGTCAGTGTAACACCCTGAATGTTCATGGTACAGGGATCCTAGGGGAGGAACCAGCATCCCCTGTTGGTAAGGAAAGGTCAAGGCTAAATTGTACATCCCAGTATACTTTAATGTTAATTTAAACAATATTTTATTCATTAATAAGTGAATGGGATTAAGCAGCAGGCATAGCATATTTCAGCCCTCTGCCTATATAGTATACTTTTTAAAGTTTTATTCCTGACTCACCATAATTTGCTTATTTTGGGGTTATAAAACAACATATATTTTATATACTTTTGTACTTTGGGGATTTAAAACATACCAAGAACATAAAGAATTATGTCCTCTAAAGTGTGTATTGATTGATCTTTGGCCAAATGTTCCTACGAATCAAATCTTGGTTTCTGGTTAAATTTGTACTGGTAATAATAACTAATATTACAAACCAATCAGATCATCACATATGGACCAAAAAGACTCTCCAGGGTTTGAATGAAAAACTTCGGCAAAGCAAGGGGTATTACAGATTGAAACTAGTGGTGGTGGGCAAAAAGGTATGAGAAAATAATCTGTATCTACAATTTCTCTGACATATATTTACATTATAGAAATAAGTTTTCCACAACTTTATGTGAAATGTATTTTAAAATTTCTAGGATAAAGGGAAAACTGCCATTACTAATCTGCTAGGCTGTAAAGCCAACATTGAGTTCCATGGGACTGGAATTCGGAGGGTGGAAACCACTCTGTGTACTCGCAAGAGGGGAGGCATTCTGGTTAAACTGGTATGTGAATGAATACCTGTAGTCATCAATAAATCCTGTGTAATTTTCTTCACCTGACATTGTTAATACCTATATTTTTTTCTGTGTTTCCTTTATTTCTCAAATAATTTACTTTTATACTAGTATTCTAAAACTTGACCAAACAAAGAATTCATTAGCAAATATTAAAACATTTTATATGAAATTTTGAGACACATCCAACTTCTTTCCCTATAAAGTGAACTTTTGTACTCCTTATGATATGAGTTTAATTTGTTTACATGCAGTGTGAACATATGCCTATCACTACGCGTATTTACATGCGAGTTTTTCATATACAAACAGTTTTCGGGGAGTAAAGAAACATCAGAAATCACAATAGTTTTTTGCTCGTATTAATGTTTCATAGGCAGGAAACGTGTATTACATGTACTTGCAAATTAATATTGCAATATTTTTATGTTTTTTTTCCCCTGTAAAACAAAATTCTTTTCTTTCAATAAGTCTTTTATAATTCATGCAGTTAATTGCATCTTTAGACAGAACCGTTTTTTTTTTAGGTCACCTGAGTCAAAGGCTCATGCGAGCTTTTCTGATCAAAACTTTCATATTTTCATCTTCTCCATAACCACTGGGCGTATTTCGACCAAACTTGGCGCAAAGCATCCTTGGGGGAAGGGTATATAAGTTAGTTCTAATGAAGGGCCATGCCCCCTTCAAATGGGAGATAATCACAAAAATAGGGTGGGGTCATTTAAAAATCTTTTTTTCATCAAGAACCAGTAGGCCATAAAAGCTGAAATTTACATGAAAGCTTTTTGACATAGTGGAGATTCAAGTTTGTTAAAATCATGACTGCCAAGGGTATGTTGGGGCCACAATAGGGGATCAAAGTTATACATGCTAATTTCTTTCAAGAACCACTGGGCCATAAGAGTGGAGATTTTATTGAAAGCTTCCTAATATAGAGAAGATTCAGATTTGTTCAGATCATGGTCCCTGAGGGTAGAGTGGGGCCACATTAGGGGATCAAAGTTTTACATGCTGATACATGTATACATGTGTATAGGAAAAATCTTCTCCAAAACCACTTGGCCTTTTTTAAAGCAATACAAGCTGTAACTGACGGTAAATAAATTAGAAAATAAAAGAACAATTAGTCAACATATATGCAATTGATTATATATAACTTAATAGAATCAGAGTGAATCAGAAGCAATAAACCCGTCAAATTAACAAAAAATGTTAATTTATGAATCATTGTCATCCTGTCAGTAATTCCTGCTTGTAACCTCTGATGTGCATTGACCTTGGAGGTCACCAGTTCGGAAAAAGCGAAAGAGAGACACTGAGCACATGTTAGATTTGTAAACAGTTTAACATGCCAATTTTATAGAAAATTCACAATCAAAATTTCATTTGAGTGGCACATTTGCGTAATTATTACCTGTTTACACTTACATAGTATTTCTAGTCATTCATGAAACAACGTAATATTTTAAAACAAACGACACGTGTAGTTACTCGCGTCAGTTTCCGTCTTTGTATAAGACCTCGGTCTCAGCAACCCTATTATGTTCGGCAATCATCGTTCCCATGTCCGTGTATACGACACAATGGCGGTTTATACGAAACGCTCATTGTAGGTGTGCTCAAACAATATTCCCTTGTTTATTTTGCAGAATTCTTCTTGAGATCTTGGGGATTATATTAGTTATACCGGTAGGTGTTATTTGGTGAATAATTGGATAGTTGAAAAAATACCGTCAGTTACAGCTTGTATTGCTTTAATCAAACTTGACACAAATCATCCTTAGGTAAAGGGGAAGTTTGTTGAAATGAAAGGCCATGCCCTCTTCAAAGCATAGAATCACAAAAATAGGGTGGGGTCATTAAAAATCTTCTCAAGAACCACAGGGCTAGAAAAGCTTGAATTTACTTCAAAGCTTTCTGACAAAGTGGAGATTCAAGTTTGTTAGAATCATGACCACTAGGGGTAGGGTGGGGCAACAATAGGGAATCAAAGTTTTACATGCGAATGTGTAGGGAACCAAACTTGGCACAAAGCATCCTTAGATGAAATTTGTTAATATGAAAGGCCATACCCATCTACAAGGGCATTTGATATTTAATGAATTTGCAGTCAAGTTTAATCATAATTCAGTTGATAATTAATGAATTCTTAGGTGTTACCTTTGAAAAGTTTTTTTTCTGAACCAAGATGCTTGTATAATGATTGTTTTGATCAAGCTTGTTTATTGCTAGGAACTGCTGCTCATGTGAGCAATGTGGCCCATGGGCCTCTTGTATATTTGTTAGCTTCTTCACTGACTTGAGATGTACTTTGTCCCACTTATGGCCAAAAGAACCGCTAAATGCCCACCTTTAATGCACCTCCATCATAGAAAAGCTTATATCTTAAATCTGGTGTAATGGAGTCAAGCACTTGCATGGTATCTTCTATTATACTGATGTAACAATGTAAACTAAGGAGGAATAACACATCAGAGAAATTCTAAGTGGATGAAAAGTGGAGGATATGTACAATGATATTTGGAAATTGAAAACTTTCAAATTTACTTTATTTCGTCAAAAAAATATTGCTGATATTTATATTTTCATTATTAAATGTTAAAATTTTAAAAAGGATGTCAGCCATAATGATGATGTAGTGTACCTCCTAAATGATAACTAATATGTAAAACAATATCCATGTATCACTACAGTACTCTGATAAACACAGAATTCGGACTGAGGTATGGTTATCATACTAATCACATTCTTGGTCTCTCTCATCTCTTCTTCATTTTCAAAGTGGGTCCAGAATCTGCTGGGAGAAATAGAAATATAAAAATTTCAAGAAGCTACTATCATATTTTAAAATGTTTGGAAACCATGCATACTTGATGGTATACATTTGGAAAAGTGTTTGGATAGTACACATTGTAGAGAGTTTTTGGATAGCACATGTACCATCAAGCATGTCTATATCATATTTCCTCTCGAGAATCTGGGCCATTCTTGTGTTGTAGAACTAAGAATTTTATCTTTGTAATCACATGCATAAATTCTTCTTTGGAATGCTTTCTATATTACTAATATCTGCATAGCTGCATGGTGTACAATTCATGTGTGCTATTAAAATTAAATTTCATTTATGTTAGTCATTCTGTCACAAAATATTAAACCAGTTTATAACTTTTGAAACATGTTTTCATTTACCCTGGTAAGTGTTAGTATGTATAGTTTTTGGTATAAACAAACTTTTATTAAGGTGTTTTTCGTATAAACAAACTTTTTCAGGTGTTTTTGGTATTCACTGGAAATGTAAATACTTGTATTTGCTGTTATAAAGCAGTTGCTTTATTTTTTACCCAATCGTAAATATTACTGATTTGGTGATTTTTGTGAGTAAATGTTGCCACTTGTATTTAGTTGAGAGTATAAACAATCCATATGAAGGTGAACTAATGCCCCAGCTAGTATTCTTTGATTTTTTTTATGCTCCCCGAAAAATTTCAGGGGAGCATATAATCACTGTCGAGTCTCTCCATTCATCCGAGCTCATATCTCCTAAACTTTTATTAGAAATTGATATAATTGTTCATAAATTTTCCTTGAGACAAGGATTTGTGGACCAAGGTCTCTGAAGGTTATTTTGGATAGGTTAATTAAGGTCACTTAGAACATAAAAGTTCCTTATTTCAACAGTTTTTGATATAAAAATTCCAACCTCTTAAAACTTTTATCAGAAATTGGATCATAATTGATCACAAATATTACTTGGGACAGGCAACTTTTGGACCAGGGTCATTTTGGAAAGATCAAGTTTTACTGATGTTTTTGTTTTTTGAAGCAAAGCTGCATGTCGTTTATTTGAATCTCCTTCATTTGATGATTTACAATACTGAGCACTGTCATTTTTATTCTTTTTTCCTTTTTGGTGTGTTTTGATTGTCTAAACTAAAGGCTAAAGTAAATTTGTTTATTGTAAAATTTCTGTGTAATATTTTTATGTTTGTAAATTTATGCTTAAGTTCTGTTTGCCTTCTATGGAATTACAGACAAATATGACAGTTTATACAATGGGAGATTAGAAGATTTTTCAAACTATGAAAGATTCATTAAAAACAAGATGTATTTTATTGCACACCATGTCCCCTAGTGTGGCCGTGTTCAACTGTGGCAAACTTTACAATGACTTAGATGAATGATTGATGTACTTAGTCAGAAAGCATGGACATGAACTCTCAGTTCACCATGAACTATGAGGAATTTTTATCTTGAGACATGAAGAATCTCTCTAAAACCAATGAATAAGATATGATATTTAGTGCTTAGCTATCTGTAGTTTACTTTTCTTGGGATCGAAATAATTTTATGAATCAACAAGATTGCTAGATAATTCTCTACAATACAGATTTATCGTAGCTTGTAATGTTCTAGTTATTGTTATATTTTACAGATTTACAGTAGCTTGTAATGTTTTAGTTATTGTTATATTTTACAGATTTACAGTAGCTTGTAATGTTTTAGTTATTGTTATATTTTACAGATTTACAGTAGCTTGTAATGTTTTAGTTATTGTTATATTTTACAGATTTAATTCATGAACCACAGATATCATTCTTTAAATCAAGAATTTTTTTCTTCTTTATTTTTAAGGATTTTTGATATTCATTATAAGAAGATGATGATCTATAATACATTGAAATATATATAAAAGATTTAACTTTGAGGCTTTTGTAAAAATCATTAAATGATTGCAAAATCTGTTATTAGAAGGACCATACCAAAAAGATGCCGATAGAGTTGTGTGTGTGGGACTTAGCAGGGGACGAGTGCTACAAGGCAACACATCACTGTTTCTTTACCTCAAACTCTCTCTATCTGGTGGTCTGGGACCTCTGGTCTTTGGCCAAAGACATAGAGAAAATAGGGAAACTTCTCTACAGCATAGAGGTGAGAGATGTTCTTTTGATCACTTGTTGCATCCAATGATTTGAATTTTTAAGTTAGATAATAACTGTAGATTTTGGGATGCGATTCAGTCTGTATAAATACAAAATAGCATTTGGAAAGTCAGATAAAAGAGTAAGCATGACCTGTGAAAGTCAGATATGTTGTAAAGGTGTATCTTTAACCAATAAAATGTATAACAGCATATTGGAGTTTCATCAAATGTCAGTTTCATAGTTGTGTGATACTTGAAAAGATGTGTCATTTTCAACAATTGCACACTATATTGATTTCAATATAACTGCTAGAATTTTTGTTCTGTCATTCAGGCAAGAAATCCTAACTCCAAGGTGATCATAGCGGCCACCTTTCTGGACAAAAACTGCAGTCCCACAAGGGACAAGGAAGTGTCTGAGATCAAGATGAAGCTTCTGGAGGCATTTGGGAGTGCTTCCGAGAGATACGGGGGACTCTGTTCACAACTGGAGGATAGCAATATTATTCCCATGTCTTGTACGACTGGTGCAGGTGGGTGTTTATTCAGACAATACTAGCAACATCTGAGACAAGTTACCCTGGACAAGTATTTCAATTTATTAGTGTAGAGTGTGACCAATTTAAGCATGAATATTTCACTTCAATTCCCCCTTACACATGTACCAGGAGACATCTTATTTCTGTAAATACATGTTTAGTAGTGCAACATGAAATGGTATTTAAGATCACAAGCTTGAATTTAATATATCATACCAGTCATCACTATAAAGGGCTTTTACTAGTGACATTCAAGCATGCATCACTATATATATATGTGATCATCCTGAATGATGCCAGTGAAAGACTGCACAGTTTTTGATATTAGGTGTGGCTGAGTTGAGAGAGGCACTGTACAGTGTTGCATGCAGTATGAAGGAAACAGGGAGTAAATCAGGCCGGTATCTACTGGGAAGGAGTGTTCCAAACAGCTACATAATGGTGGAGAAGGAAGTATACAGGGAGCTGCAGAACCGAGTCAGAGACTGTAAACCCCCCTTCCTGATCCAGAGTGAATTGTACGATCTCATAGAGAAAATACCAGACTGTGATGTAGAAGTTCCCGCAGAGGTTCCAGAAGGTAAGCAAGATTGTGTGTACTCAGTTCAGCTATAAAACATGGACATCTGTAGACCGGAGATAAAATTCAATTGTTCACTGTATGTACTTGTAGATTGTAAGAATTCCTCATGAACCGAGTGAAATCTCACCCAAGTGTAAGATTTCCCTTATCTCACATGGATCAACTCATAATGTATTGGCATTTATATTTCCACTGTTTTTGCCTTTGATCTCTTTTCAAATTGTAATGATAATAATTTTCTCATAAATGCACTGCAGTTGTGAACAATGTGGGTATGAATCTTGATAAATATAGTACAACCAGTTTAATGGGTGGGAATTCTGACAGAAATAAAAGTTGAATATAAACATAAGAATTGAAAATCATGAGGTGCAACACTTCACGGTGACATACTTACAGGCTTCAATGAAAAGTATGCCAGTGAAGCATCACAGTTCATACCCTCATGTATTTTCAAAATCTTGATTATTCTCCCATATTGACCAAGTTTGAAAATTTGATATTTTTAGATGAAACAGAATTATTGAATTCCATATTTGTAGGTCTGAAAGTTAAAGATCAAGGTCATAGTGTGATAATGAATTGGGCTTGTATTATGCTACTGCATTAGTGTTTTTCATCAGAGTTCTTATTCTTAACTTTACCTTCTGACAAATTATTATAATTATTAATGGGCAATGTTAAGAGGAATACGCCTATACATTTAGACATCATGGTTAAGGACTAAAGAATAAATGTGGGACGATTTGACGCAATAATACTCGAGTGAGCAATGATCAGAGAAAGACGCCTATCCTGTTTAAGATCAAGATCACAATAAGTGATTTTAGGATTGTATGACATGCCTACTTGAAAATTGTGCTTTCTGCAGATATTGTATTTGGTGTAAAGTGGGTAAAAGTAAATGCCTATAGTTTGTTGGTAATGAGATCATAAGTTAAAAAAGCAAATGAGTGAGCTGAGCTTACATGGTTCAGTTTTCCAGTTAATCATTAAATTTGATACATATGTACTGTTAGCAATGCAACTTGTAACTTGAAAAGATGTTGATAAGAAATGTGGATCTATGCTTTGGCTTTGAATATGAAGATCTACAATTTGTTATTTTGTAGTGGTAAAATTCCTAGTTACATCTGGCGCAATGTTGCATTTCAATGAGCAGCTTCAAGGACTGAATACCTTCTATTATCTGGACCCTACCTGGTTATGTGATGTTCTGTCACAAGTTCTAACCGACTCGGTGAGTTCTCAACCTCTGCATGACTTATGTCACACACTATATACATGTATATATATACTGCAATAGGATTTTAAGTAGCGTTAAGGACATAGCCCAATCCTAGTTTTTAGCTTACCTGAGCTATAAGCTCATGTGAGCTTTTATTATCACCTTTTATCCATCCGTAAACTGTACACATTTTTTACTTCTACTCGAGAACCATGGGGCCAATTTCAACCAAACTTGGCATAAAGCATCATTAGGTAAAGGTGATTCAAAACTGTTCAAAGGAAGGGTCCCACCTTTTTTAAAAAGTCTTTAAAGAGGAGATAATTAAGAAATAGTGAAAATATGTGGCATTTTAAATTTTTTTTAAAATGCAAATATACAGGGAAAATCTCTATAAAGATCTTCTTCTCAAGAACCATTGGACAGAAAAAAACAAAACTTTGTGAAAACTTCCTTATCTAGTGGTTATTCAATATTGTTCAAATCATTGTCACCAAGGGTAGGGTGGTGCCACAATAGGGGATCTAAGTTTTACATGAGGTTATATAGGGAAAGTCTTTAGAAATCTTCTCAAGATCAACAGTGAAATGATTAATAATATCAATATGCAAGCATCCTCGTGTAGTATAGATTCAAGTTTGTCCTATAATTATAGCCTATGGGATAGGGTGAGGTCACAGTAGAAGAACAATTTAAAATAAAAATATGCCAGGGAAAACTTTAAAAATCCTTTTTACAAGAGCAACAGAGCCATTTTAGTCTTATTAGTACGCAAGCATCAACATTAATGTTCAATAATGGCCTACACATTGCACACAGAAATTCTTTAGAATTCAGGACTATTCTATTGACTGTCCCTCTCAATAGCACACATGAAAGATATTAATTTGGTCTGTCCATTTTACTGTTTATAGGTAAAGGTAACTGGAACGCATAGGTTCCATAACATTAAGATGACCCCTATATATTCTGAGGTCAAAAGTTCAATGTCTTGATCACTTAATTGGTAACATATGTGCTAAGAGATAGTTTGGTTTCCATATTGCAAGTACTGGTTGATAAATTCATGGAATTGGCTTGTTACCAACAAATTATTAGCTAATAAGTTATATAACATGTCTTTTTATAGAATGTCTTAATATCAATTATCCTTCTGATCCCAAAACGTTTTTGTTTTCAATTCATTTCACCCATTATGAGGTTCACTTTCATTCATTCTAGTATTGATATCTTGTATTTTTAAACGAGCTATTAGGGTTTCATGTGTTGTTCCAAATATTGGACCAAAGTTAACATCCTGTATTGCCTTTAGACATTGGTTCGTTCTATGAAAGGAGGGAAGATTTCATTGAGTACGGTACAGGAAATGTATCTAGAGGATTCCCGATTTCCTGATGAGAATGTTCCACAATACATACAGTTGTTGGAACAATTTGAGATTGCACTGAAGGTGGAGTCCGACAGGAAGTGAGTATAGCTCTTGACACTGTATTACTGATTGGCAGGAAGTGACTATAATTGACTTTTCCTGTGGTTAGCTGTTTATTGTTAATATTGCAATATTTCTTCAATGGCAAACATATCAATAGCACAAAGTAATAGTTTTATTTTCCATACAAATATCCTGTGCCAAAGCCACAAAAATTGAACAACAACAAAAATATTTCTATGTATTTGTACCCACATAAAAAGCAGTTACATGTATATGGTATAAGAGACTGCATTGTGAGGTTTTAAATGGCAGATACTCTTAAGCAGGTTCTTGTCTCATCACACTGTATTTCTGTCATTGTTACATGTTAACTGAATGAAAGACTTTTCAAATCCAGGTTATTTATTCCATCTCATCTCCATTCCAATCCTGGAATGGATCTCCAGTTCCAGGGGCGTGGTGGAAAGCGAGTGTCCCGCCTGTATCAGCTGGCCTTTATACCTAATGGACTGTGGAGCAGACTACTGTCGAGGATCATGTGTAGGATAGAACTGTTGGCCAATGATTGGGTCCTTAGGTCCTCTGTAAGGATCAAACCTGGAAAGTCCTTCTACAGGATGAATTCTAAAACTAGGTATGTAAAGTTCGAAACAGTATCTGTGAAAAACAGTTTTTATATTAAATTTACATTTATTCAACACACATTATGCATACATGTATAATTATATTATGGTTTGGTAAAATGCATTATATATTTAAGGTAATGATCCAAACTAAAATATAGAGTACTGATTACTTCCACAGCTTGTCCTAGTTCAGTAATGTCAAACTTTTATATGAATAATTGTAACAGCAAAGGTTTGAAGATAAACAACAAAGACATGATATATTGGGAGGATGGCATGTTTCTGCGACACGAGAAGGGTCACTTTATGCTGGAGTCCATACAAGTGAGTCAAAAGGAAGGCTACACAACTCATGGAATCCTGATCACTGTCCAATCTGTAGAGGAGGACTACTCCATAATGGGAATGATAGTAGATGCTGTAGAGGACCTGCTCAATGATCATTACCCAGGTAATACAATGCATTACTGGTACATGTAGTATAAAGTTGTTTAAAGTTACATGTCGGAGATAGTACTCGAGTTTTTGGATATTACAATGCACATGTACTTGTTTAACAACCTAGTGAGTTAATTCTTTAGTTCATACTTGTACATACATAGAAGTAAGCTGATTATACGAACACACATTTAAACTCTGATATCTCAAATTCCATTGGTATGTCGAAGTGTACCCAACTACATTTTCTTTATGTATATTAGCCTCAATATCTCGAATCCTCAGGTATTTCGAAGTTTTTCCTTTGCACCATTGAGTTTGAGATAACAAGGTTTGACTTTGTGTGTGTGTGTATATACATACATACAGACAGACAGACAGATAGATAGTTTTGTCTTTCTGTCTATTAGTTTCTTTATCAGTAACCTTAACCTCAGTCATAACCTTTGAACTATACAAAATAGAGAATTCATATGAGGTGAACTGAATGGTCAAGGTCAGAACTATGTGACTGGAAAAGGTCAAGGTCATTATCAACATTAAGCTCAAATTTGCCACATCTGTATGTGGTCATGCATAGGAGACTTATGTTTCACAAATACAGTATTATGTATTCTTTACCTAGGTTTGATGGACTATGACATGCTGGGTAGGCCCAGGATACAGAGGTTTACATTATTATGTATTCTTTACCTAGGTTTGATGGACTATGACATGCTGGGTAGGCCCAGGATACAGAGGTTTACATTATTATGTATTCTTTACCTAGGTTTGATGGACTATGACATGCTGGGTAGGCCCAGGATACAGAGGTTTGCCATTTGCCCTGTATGTTACACTATCACCTCCAGTTTGCTTCCCTCCAACCTGGACCACTTCACAGTGGAGCACTGTGCCAGGCTCCTTCTATCAGGAGACAGTGCTGTGTGCAGGAGGGGATCCAAAGTCCCACTCAGTCAACTGGTCCCAGAACTTCTGATGCAGGAGCTACCCAAGAAATTTCTACTGGATCCAGAGAAACTCCAGGTGGATCCTTCCAATAAAAAGGCTTACTTAGGGTCAGGGGTCACAGGGTCAGTATACAAAGGGCAATATGGAGATGTGGATATAGCTGTGAAGTATTACCATGGGGCTCCAATGATGTCGGGAAAACACTCCCTGGATAGTAGTTATTACTCTGGAGGGAACGTGTCCAGTGTGGAGCGGAACAAGCCAAGTGATATCAATGTTGATGATGATGATGACCTTGATGACTATGTCAACACCCCACAGATGCATTTAGATCGGGATGAAGCAAGCAGCATTAAGGTCTGAACAAAATTATTTAGGCCAGAGAAATGATTTTTTTCCTGTTTGTCAATTCAGAATAAACAAGCAAACAAACAAAAAATAAGAACAAATAAGATTATCAAAGTCTGTTCAAATATTTTGAGTATAAACAAAACACACAATTTTGTGTGAAAATGGTAGATTACTAGTATTCATACTGCAACCAGCAATTTTAACACATATTAACAATGTATATGCTAATTAATGCCCCTGAAAATGTGAGGTACATAGAGCACATTTGTTGTTTTACAACACATAAAAATCTACCATATCTTTTATAATCAATGTTTTTTAAAAAATTCAGCAATTGATCGGTAAATGAATAATAAAAAAAATGATGCTCAGCATCCTAACGCTCAGAGAACTCAGCATCGTAACACTCAGAGAACTCAGCATCCTAACACTCAGAGAACTCAGCATCCTAACACTCAGACAACTCAACATCCTAACACTCAGACATAAAGTCATTTAGGATCTAATACTTTAAAAGCTGTTTTTAATCAAAAATCATTTGTAAATGAATATCTGTATATATTTAGAGTGTTATGCTCCCCAATTTTTTTTTCGAGGGAGCATATTGCAGCTCGTGTCTTTCAATCTGTTCGTCTATCAGAGCTAATATTTCCTAAACCTTTCATCAGAAATTGATCATAATTGATCACAAATATTCCCTGGGACAGGAACTCTTGGACCAAGGTCATTTGTCATTCAGAACATATACCTTATATGAGGGAAAAAAGTCCTTATTTCAGCAGTTTTTGAACAGGTATTGATCATTTATATCAAACAAATAAGTAACAGGTAAATGGTTTTCATACAAATGTCACTCAGTCATGTTGTAAAGGTCAAGGTTACTAAGAAAATACTTTATATATGAAAAACCTTCATTTCAACAATATTTCAACAGATTTTGATCATGTGGTCAAAGGTCACTGTAGGTCATTTCATAAAGGTCAAGGTCACTCAGAACATATACTTTATACATAAAAAACCTTTCATTTCAACAATTCTTGATCTTTTGGACCAAGGTCTCAAGGCCATTTTGGACAGGTCAAGGTCACTCAGAACATATACCTTATATGAGGAAAATGTCCTTTATTTGAACAGGTATTGGTCATATGTCACACAAATAAGTAATAGGCAAATGACTTTCAGACAAAGTCAATCAAGGTCATTTTGTATAGGTCAAGGTCACTCAACATGTACTTTATATATGACAAAAAAACCTTAATTTCAACAATATTTTCAACAGTTATTGATCATTATGCAAATCATTTGTCATATGAAGTACATGTAGTTCATTGGTTAGATGAGGTTTTAGGGAAAATCCATCAGTTTACTGATATGCTTGTTGTGGTAATATGTTGGGATATTTTAATGACAATGTACATGTGACACAGTTTTATAGTGTTGCAAGGTTCACACTTCTCAGAGGCATGGTCCACTACACAACCTCGGACAATCCATGTTTAATTGAACATTCAAGGTCAACACCCTTACAATCCTCGACTAGTTTACCTATACCTGTACCTAGTCAAGTTCTGTAACCATTTCCATGATGACAGTCACAACACAACTTTTAATTTTTCACATTTATTGAATCAATAAGCAAACAAATCTCACAATATGACAATTAAACATTTCCAAAAGGGGTAATGGAACATAAATGGCCGCACTGTATTAACCCAAGGGTCCGAGGGAATATCCGGCATACCAACCTAGCCTTGTAAGTATAACGGGCAAACCGGTGGCCTGGCGTTGAGCACCAGTACCGAAAATCCCAAACTATGAACATACCACCCATTTGGGACTGGAAGAGTTTTCAGATTATCCGTTTACCCCGTTTCCCAGAGATTGTACCTGGTTGTTAGTACTATTCCATGTACTCCAGGACTAAGCCTCCCCTCCTGTGTATAGAGGTGGAGTGGGCACCAAGACTGACCGACTTGAGTGACCCCAATCAAGAACAACACAATTTTCAAACACATACACATGTAGAATTTCCTTTCTACAAACAAACGCCCTCTGCCTTAGGTGGCAGATGGGGGGAAACAATAGGCCGGACAAGTCTGAAAACTTCCCAATTATATCCCCTCAGACCCACCCCCACCAACACAATGCGACGAATTAAGGGGTTTTATGCCTAATTAGAAAGAGCACAATTTCAGTTCCAGTTATCAGTGGGGAAAAGTCATGAATAGTCCTTGGAAGATGAGCCCATGATCCACATTTGGATAAAGTCTATTGAACACTGGTCACATCAAAGATGGCGTCTGTTGTGCCTGAAAAATTAAAAATTCTCACGGCAGATTATTGTATATTGGAGCATCTTTGATATTTTACATCAGAAGCATTATAAACATACATATTCGGGTATAATAGTTGAAAAATTATTCTGTTGGGAGGGGTGGGAGGGATAAGCTATGAGCGTATGCTGTAACCACTTCGGCATAAATTGGAAAAGGAAGTAGCGTGCTTGCCTTAGATAAGTCGTACCAAAGTACAATTGTAGAAATGTTAATTTGTACACCTATTCACGATATGTAAGACCTAATAACACTAAAGTCTTTCGTCAATTAAATGAGATTATTTAATATGCCAATAAAATAATCTGTCTTATTTCAGTTGCTAATGTCCTTACTGTGAGCAAACTGCAAGGTCATCAGTCAGCTTTGTCAAAGAAATTTATCAGGACTCTACACTCTATGTCAGCTTTGAAATAAAACTGTACATTTCATAATTCATAAGTTATTATTGAGTGTTTCTGTGGTTGTTTTTACCTGTTTCTGTTCATTATTCTAATTCAGACCCACTTTATATATAGTTAGCTGTTTACAGGTCTGATAAGATGTGACAATGACCAATGTTGGCAGTGATTTTGTTAACTAAAATTTATAGCCATCCTCAATCATTTCAAGGGATTTTCCTCAGCAAACCATCGCCCCTCTCAGCTATTAGTGCAATGTAATGGATGTATAGGTCGAATTAATGTAAAGTTATTTGAAAGTTATCAGAACATGTTATGATGACTCTTGATTGTAAGGTACAAAGTGCCTGTGCCTGTACATGTAATACAAATCAATTTTTTTTTTAAAAAGGTGGGGTCTTTTCTTCGTAACTTGGAGTGCATGGGTAAAGAGCTACCTACATGTAGTTGAAAAGCAGAAGAAAAAAATTGCTTTGGCTTTACATAATAGTTTATTTATTAATGTTCCAGAACCTGTTGTTCTTTTATAAAGAAATTATTATTCAGGCTAATTAAAAGCTGATAATATTATTGTAGGCTTTTCGAGCATTTATGGAAATGAGACAAGAAGCAGACGTCACGAGTAAATTGGACCATCCATGTGTTGTATCTTTTGTTGGTATTTCCATTAGACCAGACCTGTTAATGTGTTTGGAGTTAGCACCCCTGGGCAGTCTGAGGCAGGTGCTGGATAAGGAAATAGCGGGTAGAGAACCATTTAATAAATATAGGGATAAAGACAAAGTCTTCCTGCCCGTGTTCAACAAGGAAATCAACTTTAAACTTGTTCATCAGGTAAGAGAAAAACAGGTTACCCAAAAAATCTTTAAAAGGTTAGCATTTCAGAGCTCATGGATTTGAGTGATACTGTAAAAATCTTTATTATCAGTTAATTATTACAATACTTGTCTGTTATATTTATGTCTTGAATGTTTTAAACTCGAAACAAACATATGTGAATTATTGTTACCAGATTGTTCGTGGTTTGGACTATCTTCATAAACACGATATCATATATCGAGATTTGAAGTCCGACAACATTTTAGTGACAAGTTTAGATCCAGAGGCATTGGTGAATGTGAAGTTGTCAGATTATGGAATTTCAAAGTTCAACACGTCAGGAGGGACTGTTGGTTTGGTGGGGACACCCGGTTACCAAGCTCCAGAGATTATGGATGGATTAGCGTATGATGAAAAGGTCATATATCATAAACACTATACTGTTATCAAAAGATGTCATTCGATTATTATTGATTTTGCAATGTTTTGTTACATAGGTGTTTAAATAGTATCAAATCATTTTCGTGGGAATTATATTTGTATTCTTTTTGTGATGTGGACATACTTAAAATTTGACAGCCATCTACAAGAGAGAATTACAATAAAAAATGACAAGTATTCAAGCGTGAAATAAGGTCCCCTTAATGATGATAAATTATTCTGCAGTAAAGCATGTAAATGTACATTCAAGCTTGCCCATAGTGGACTCAGTATCAATAAAATTACTGCTCTTAATATCTTATTTCAATTATTGTATGTCCTTTTTCATATGTAAGGCTTTGTTTTGAGCATCATTTCATGAAATTACAAACTTACAAAAATTTAGTTCTCATGATAGTTTCCGTTGCTTATGTTTGATTGGTCGTTATCAACAGTTCTTGATTAATGATTTTTGCACTTAAAAATTGACAACCCCAATCAAGTAAACATAATGTCTCCTGAGAATTTCTGGACCTACAGTACTGTAAGTTGACCTACAGTACTGTAAATCACTATAATTTGAAGGACTTTATTTCTGTTGTCATGCTTTGTTAAATTTATCTGAGTCTTGATTTTGTGAATGCTGTTTTTCTTCTTTGGTACACATCTACAAAAAAGTATTCTTGTCAAGGACTTTATTTTCACATTAAGAAAAATTGAGAATGAATGCGAAAACTTAATACCTTACATTATAATTTTAGGTGGACATATTTTCCTTTTCTATGGTTTTATATGAGATCCTGTCTGGAGAGAGGCCATACTGTGAATACAAAAATATGGCACAAATATCCAGAGCTATCAAAATGGAAGCCAAAAGACCAAACCTACAGGTAGATAACTATTCAGTTATAAACACCACACCTACAGGTAAATGACTGTACAGTAACAAGAACCAAATCTACAGGTAAATGACTGTACAATAACAAGGACCAAATCTACAGGTAAATGAATGTACAGTACCATGGACCAAATCTACAGGTAATTGACTGTACAGTAACAAGAACCACACCTACAGGTAAATGACTGTACAGTAACAAGAACCAAATCTACAGGTAAATGACTGTACAATAACAAGAACCAAATCTACAGATAAATGACTGTATAGTAACAAGGACCAAATCAACAGGTAAAGGACTGTACAATAACAAGAACCAAATCTACAGGTAAATGACTGTACAGTAACAAGGACCACACCTACCGGTAAATGACTGTACAGTAACAAGAACCAAATCTGCAAGTAAATGACTGTACAGTAACAAGGACCAAATCTACAGGTACATGACTGTAGTGTAACAAGGACCACACCTTTAGATAAATGACTTTGCTGAATACTTTCTTGGAATTTACTAATGTGAGAACATTTTCATTTTATTTCCCATGCTTATGATTATTTTAATATTTTTGCACAAAGTTCTCTATTGTATCAGAAATACTTCTTCATGTAAAATGATTCTATACTTTTACTTAAAAATATATGCTTACATTAAATGTGATGATGACTTTTTTTTTTACAGGACTTCAATATTGATCCCCGGTTTCCAATGCTGGAGTGTCTGATGCAGCAGTGTTGGAACCATGATGCCACTAAACGCCCCAGTGCCAGGGAAATATTGACCCCTAGCTACATGATGTCAGCAGACTTCCTAGCTCAGCACAAGCACTTCACACGGGAATTAGAGGAAGTAGACCATGTGGCCTCCATATCAGAGGTAAACACGCAACTGTCTATATATTGAGAAAGGAGGAGGAAAGGAAAATAGTTGTAGCATGTCGTATATACATATTGTAAACAAACTTTTTGTGAGTGTGAGGAATGTCTGTGAGATTCTTGTGTACTCTTTTCTCGCAAATCATTAAAAATTTGTAACTCACTCGCAGTTAGTGTTTGGTAATCACAAAATACAAGTACGCTCCAGAACCAAAGCCTGAAAATGTATGTATATCTTGGTACATTTGATTCTCTGATCAAGTTTCGTCTGGTGTGGCCATCTCTGTATGTACCTTGGTCTGTTAGGCGTGAACTTTTCACATGTTCGTCTTTCTCTGATCACTTTTTGTCTGACATCCATCTGTCCGTCCGTAAACTTTCAACATTTTCAACTTCTTCTCAAGAACTATAAGAATTAGTAAAAATTTTGTGGCATCATTTAAAAATCTTTACCTGAACCACTCATCTTTGCTAGCCAAGGGTTTTCGGTGGACCAAAAACTCTTGTCTAGCGAAGATGTGAACCACTGGGCCAATTTCAAACAAACTCAGCACAAATCATCCTTGGGTAAAGGGGATTCAAGATTGTTCAAAAAGAACATGCTCTCTCCAAAGGGGAGATAATCAAGAAAATGCCAAAATGGGTGGGGGTCATTTAAAAATCTTCTCAAGAACCACTGGTCAGAGAAGTTGAAACTTCCATGAAAATTTCCTGACAGTGTAGATTCAAGTTAGGGGATCAAATTTTACATGGAGACATATAGGATAAATCTTAAAATTCTTAAGAACAACAGGAAAATGATTACTCGGATAAATATGCAAGCATTCTCAGGTAGTGCGGATTCAAGTTTGTTCAAATTGTGGTCCCTGGGAGTAGGGTGAATCCTCAATAGGGGATCAAAGTTTGACCTAAAGTTCAAAACTTGAACCCTGCTCATAACTTTTGAATGGTGAGCAATACATATATTTATGTATGCATTCCTTGTGACAAAACCTTTCTTTTGGTTCTAAAATGTTTTGACCTTGGATTTTGACCCACTGTACTTTTAAGAACAGTTAACTGAGGCAATATCCTCTGAACTGTTGAAGATTAAAGCTTTCATATTCTGTACATGTTTATAGATTCCTTATGGCAAGACCTTACATTTCATACCATGGTTTCATTGTATCGTTATACCATGACCCTATGGGGTGAAAATGTTTCATGGGAATTAAGATTGCAAAAATCTTTCTAAAGTCACAATAGCTGAACAACAGCAGGGCCAGGGTGACTGATATGAGCAACGTGCCCCATGGGCCTCTTGTTAAATGATTTTCATGTATCTTCAATTACAATACATATGCATTTACTATGCTATAGTACCTGATGTTGCTGGCAAATCTTTATTTCTTGTTTCCTTTAGCATGGTGGTAAAAAGCAACAGGTATGGATCTGGGAAGGGAATGGTGAAGACCGCTGCTACCATGTACTGGACGCCATCATGTGTGTATATCAGGTCTATAAGAAACCACTGCCTGGTGCATCAGTCACATGCATGGAGAAGATTAACAAGCAGTTGTGGATTGGCACAGAGGTTTGTGTGAAAATTTTAGCTCACCTAAGTCACTTCCTCTTGATAACTACCATTCTTTTCAAATGTGGTACGGGGCATCTTTGCAGTGATTTTTTAAGACCCATTTTAGGTCCGAATATCCACCCTTTGCCCTCCCCAAAACTACCAATTTTTTCCCAATTCAACTTGCAGTTTTCCTAATACTAAAAACTGGCGAAAAACATATTTGTTAAAAGACAAGTTCAATGTGAATAGTTTATGTATGACATGACAAGGACACATCAGTTCTAGATGATTTAAATTTTAAGAGCTTAAAGAAAAGAAAGTTAAATATATAATATAAAAGAAGAATGACATCAATTTGTGTTTGATTTCTAATTTGATATGATGTATTTTAATAGCATATTTATAATGACTAGGTTTTCCCAGTTTGATCAAAATGTTGAAAGTTTTCCCAATTCAAAAGCCACTGGACCCTTTTGAAAAATCACTGCTTTGGGACAAGGGGGATATATTTTCAGGACTCCTGCACCCCCGGGGTTTTTGGGATGGAGCAAAAGCTGCCATAAAATGACAAATTTTCAATGATCTTCTCTACAACCGCATATCTGTAAGAAAAATGAATTGCTTACTAGTCATATAGAGCAGGCAGGTAGCTATCAAAATTGTAAATTTCAAGATCCTTGGGTAGGTTTTGACCCCAGGATTGAGCCAAAAAAAGAGGTTAGGGTTTTGGTAACAGGGTGGGACAAAAATGGTGATAATGATTATGTGTTTATCATTTGAAAGACTTCTCCTTGTTCTGACTCAAGGTACATGAGTCTGAAATAGTCATATATTGTTACTGTAACATATACAAATTGTATTATATAAAGTCTTTCATCAATATGGGCACTTTCAGGGGCATTGAAGTTTTAAGAACACATCTTGTTTTATATACTGCTGCTGAATATTACAATTTATAGATTTATATATAGGGAACTTCTTCTGCCTCGCTCTTTGAGCTAGTGATACTTTTAACCAATACTCAGGTGACTGATAAGGCCTGTAGGCCTCTTGTTTTCTCCAAACAATCCTACACAAAATATTTGAATCATGATCTCTTACTCAGGCCCAGAGGATCTTTTAATAATGATAATTAAATGTAAATCTATACCTTATAGATGCTTGAAAACTTTGTTGCTACATATAGTAGCCCCCCTCCCCTCCCATCTGATGGAGGGGGTGCATCGTGGAAGTGAATCTACACTCCTCAAAGTTGGCCAATTTTAGCCTTGAATTGACAAAGTCTAGTTTGTGGTTCTTGAGAAAATTTGGAGAATTTTTGTACATACTAAAATACTGGCACAAACGTCCGGACAGTTACAGACATCCCAAGATGGAGAACACAGAGTCTGCTAAAATTAATTAATTTTGTAATTTTCCGTGTTTTATATTTCGTTTGATGTATTACAAGATTTAGAAGAAAATACAGAGAAGCTTTTTCATAGTTTAATCCCTAAATGAAGTAATCAACCGTATAAAAAACCAGGGTGATGTAGGCAACTGTAAAAATTGATGTCCGTAACTGATAGGAAAGTCTAGATGGATGCCTGGAACTGTTTTTGTTTTCTTTATCATTGTTGATTTGAATCTTATCTGTAACCTTATGATTAAATATTGTGGCATTTGCATGTATGGTAAATAAATGTAGATTCAATTTTTTATGCCCCTCTTTGAAAAAGGAGACATATTGTTTTGCACCTGTCAGTTGGTCTGTTGGTCAGTCTGTAGACCAAGTCTTGTCCACTCAATATCTTGAGAACCCTTTACTTGATAGACATAAAACTTGGTACACTAGTACATCGTAAGGAGTTGATGAACTTTATTGATTTTGGGTTCACATGGTCAAAGGTCAAGGGTCAAACTGAACATAGTAATATACTGTCGCCGACACCAAACTTGGTACACTGATACATCCCAAGGAGTAGATGACCTCTATTGATTTTGAGGTCACATGGTTAAAGGTCAAGGGTCAATCCACTCTGGACATTTGGAGATATAGTCTACTCAATATTTTATTTTGGCACTACTATCAACTGAATGATACATGCATGTAATTAAAAATTTTACACCACAGGGGATGGGGGGGGGGGGGGGGGGGGGGGGTTACATGTTTCTGAAACATTTTTTTTTTAAACATGTGAAGAGCCACTCTCCTTTTTCTGTAGTGATACACTGAGATCCATTCAAAAGCCCTAGAATAAATCAAACTGACCATTATCATTTGATGTTAAGCATACAGTTACATATTTCTAAAGACAAGTATCATTAAATATTGACCAGCTCTAAACTAACTGAAACAAGAAAAGAATATTAAAATAGTGATGACCAATGGCAGTATCATCATAACATAGAACTGTAATTTAGATTAAAGGCAAGATTAGAAATACATTGATTCAATGTAGATAAGATTTCGGAGTTGGAAATTATTGTGCATGCCAATACAAAGTGCAATACACAGTAACTATGTAATTATATATAGGGGAATATGAAAGGTAATTTATGAAATCCTTTATTGTATGCCAATGAATCGACACAAAAATTTTCAAGATTTAGAGTATTCCTATGTAAAAATTGTTATATTGTATGTGGCTTTGCCTTGGCTCTGAAGGTCATATTTTGAACAAAGGACACTTACATATCAACATGTAGATCAAACTATTGACGAATTGTACGTTTGTGGTTATTAAAAAGACAAGTTTTAAACATTTTTCTTATGTATTCCAGCTCCTTGGGTCATGGTTTCATTAAACATGAATTTACTGTCATATAAAGAAGTTTCGTTTGGCTTTTCTGGTCTGGTGGTTCTAGCAAAGAAGATTTTCAACATCGCACTCTATTTTCACTATTTCCATATCTCTCCTTGGTTGGGTTTCTTTATTTGAACACACATGAATGTTACTTTAGGAAATTACTGCTTTGTGCCAAGGCCCAACAATCAATCACAACTTCTCTGGTTTTTCTGTCAAGCTTGAGAAAGGCACCTCAAATGTATTACGTTCACCAGAAGTACATAATTTGTACAAAATGGATGCTTCTAACCATCGTGTAGGTCACTAATTAGTGATTATCAACATCTTAAACTTACTATGGGGAGATCTCATCTTTTCTAGCAAATTTTTTTATTAAAAAAAAAAGCAATGAATAATTTTTATCATTGTATTTTTATTTGATATAAAAATGGAGGTTACTATAATACATTTGAGGTTGTTTTTCCATTTGCCAGAAAGGCCTGAGAATGTGTGACTGGCCCAACAATGGGCATTGAGCACATCTGAAACAGACAAGATGAAAAGTAGAGCTTGAACAGTTGTTTACAGAAGTAATTCTGTTGGTTGATATCTTGCTTTCCAGGATGAGCAAATAGAAGTGTTTGGGCAACAAGGAATTGGACACCCTTCATCTTTAAAGAAGCTCAACCACTTTGGGGCCACTCCAACATGTATAGAGTATATCAAGCGAGATGTTTCAGTAAGTACTAAACTTCAACACAAGAAGTTACTTCCATTTACAAACGTGCATTTATCTGGAGTTTGTAATTGTACTCTCAAATTTTATTTTCAGAGCAACGGCAAGGCATACGCTCTTTTGGGTGATGGTCAACTAAAACTCTATCATTATGTCAAAAAACCTGAGATGATAGAGGGGGAAGAGGTGAACATGAGGCACCAGTTTAACTGGCACCTCAAGAAGACTCTGAGGTTATCCAAAAGGACCGCTTCCTGCATGACCTTTGTGAAGGAGACAGAAGAAATGTGGTGTGGTTGTGGGAGTGAAATTGTGATCATAAGCAATAGGACAGAGATGATAGAAAAAAGAATCGAGATTAACAAAGAATGCCAGGCCATGCTGCAGAACGACATCCCAGACATCATTGAAATGGTCTATATGGACAATAGGGTGTGGGCACTTCTGAACAACAGCAGTGAGATACTTGAATTTGATACAGAAATGGGCATTTTGACACACATACTTAGATGTGATCAAATCAATCCACACAGAATGGTTGTTTCTAAATACTTTTCTGGCAATGGCATAAATGTACAAGCCAGGCCAATATCAAGGAAAGTGTCTCTTTCTTCGGATTCTGGTGACAATATCTCCTCCGGTGAGTTTGATCAGTGGTTTGACAACCACTCTAAAAAGTCCTCTGACAGTGCAGATGTTGACAATGGAGTACCCCCGCCCCTACCCGAGAGAAGAACCAGTGCCCCCCAGCAGCCAGTTCTTTCCCCCCCACTGCCTCCAAGGCGGCCCACCGTAACCAACAAATCTCGAACCCTGCCTGTCAATACCCAATCAGGTTCCCAGAGTCCATTTGTGCGCAGGAATCGGCACCCCAAGGTGAATTCTATAGTAGGTGTTGGGGACTCCCTGTGGGTGGGCAGATCATGTGGTGATATATTAATCATCAACATCAAATCAACATCTCAGTATCAGCATGGTTGTGTGATGGCGGTTATGCATAATTACTGTAATAAACAACACATAAGCCATGAAGTGGAGAAACTAGTCGCTGTGGACGACCTGATATTTTCTGTAATAAAGGCCGATTCCAAATACACTGAAGTAACTTCTTGGGAAGCATATGATGCTTCTAAAATTCAAAAACTGGAACAGATTTGGACACGTCCAAAAAGTATGGTGTACGCCACAAATTCAGATGATGTGTACTACATCAGAAATTCAGACGATGTTGTCGACATGGGACAAATTTAGCAATTTTTTGACAAAGAGTGCATTGTGTAAATACTGGAAGTATTCTTATATGATTCACTACATATCCTTTCCAGTACTGTATTAAAAATGGAAAAAGATTCTTTTTTATTTCTAAGACCATGGGACTCTTGCAATGCCTGGACAACAAAGTGATATTGATAGTGCAATAGATATGATTGTACCTTGTATGTTTTAAGATGATTTTATCCTGAAACATTTTTAACAGCATTACATATTTTATTTATCAATATATTTATGTTGTTACTAATAGTTTATTCATGTTAATATAATAATTGCAGCAACCATGACATGCTTCATTGTCCACCAATAAGCTTTCTCCCATAATCATTGCCCACCAATAAGCTTTCTCCCATAATCATTGCCCACCAATAAGCTTTCTCCCATAATCATTGCCCACCAATAAGCTTTCTCCCATAATCATTGCCCACCAATAAGCTTTCTCCCATAATCATTGCCCACCAATAAGCTTTCTCCCATAATCATTGCCCACCAATAAGCTTTCTCCCATAATCATTGCCCACCAATAAGCTTTCTCCCATAATCATTACCCACCAATAAGCTTTCTCCCATAATCATTGCCCACCAATAATCAGTTGATATACAAGCTGATCCTTAAATACATATAGTTACATTTACCAGAGTTTTGTAAGCACATTCACTGTTTATATTTCTCAATATAGTAACTGTGATATGCAGTAATCTATCAATTTCAACAGAAGTTAATGCTTAAAAAATTGTCACAAAATATAAGTGCAATGAATAAAAATCTAGTCTGTTTATATCAATTAAGGGGGGGTATCAAAACAAGAAGGCATGAGGTCATTTCTGCATAATCGGCTTTGCATGTTGATTATGCAAATTACCCCTTCCTTCCATGATTTTTATACCCCTATTACACAAACAATCTTAACCACAAGGTTTTGACACAATCTGAGCAAAGTGGTTTATATACAGTAAAATATTTATTTTTCAAAGTACGAGGGTCTTCAACAAAAGTTTGAGATATCCCAACTTGTCTTCTAATTTCTGTATGTTCATGTGAGGCATAACACTTGCACTATAAATAAGAATCACTTTGTCTTTTGTTGTATTTTGTCCCATTAATAAATTAAAGTTATTGTAGCAATTCAAAGAAAATATTTTTATTTCTTTTTTCCCCATAAAACATATTCATTGTATATATGTAAGACTCTAAAGTGCAATGGGACTCCAAAGTGTGATGGCCACGCCAAAGTGCGATGGTGTGAGACGAATGCATCAAACCCTGATGGTGTGACACACTAAAATGCGATGGTCCTCACTCGTACGCCAAAGTGCGATGGTAGGCATTAACCAAAGTGTGATGGAGTGACACGGTGAAGTCCATTGGTTTGCAAAACTGAAAGGACACAGTGTTTTGGTACACGCTGTACCATGTGATGTTTCACCAAAATATCAATGCAAAATGATAATAACTTATTTCATTATCATTTAGATGTTGTGTTCTTAAACAAAATCTTCAAACGTGAAATCGTATAGAATGTTTTGCATTACAGCATACTCCCCAGGAATTTATTACGTGTACATCACAAGTAATGGTTACAGCATGTTTGAGTGCAGTACAAATGTACTTTGCCGTTCTCAGCAGTTGAATATGGTTTATCTCGAATACCCCGCCTATGTCAAAAGTCGATCTCCGGTCCCTGGTGTAGTTGCTATATAAATGATTTTTTAAAAATCCTGTTATCTCGAACACCATCTTGAATACCCTGCTTATGTTGAAGTGTCACATCGCGGTAATTGGTATTTAGTGCAGTCTTCAAAATACATGGACAGTTATACATAATCCCACCAGATAGCAGTTTGATAGATAGATGCAAAGATTTTCAAAATTTTGAAACAAACTGCAATGGTCGCTCCAAAGTGCGATGGTTTGTTAACGTTATCAACGCCAAAGTGCGATGGTCCCTCTCCTAAAGGCACGTAACACCAAAGTGTGATGGTCCGTCAGTTGTAGGTGCACCACGCCAAAGTGCGATGGCCTGACACGCCAAAGTCTGATGGTGCGGGGATAACGTTTGTGATGTCACGTTATTCGTAACGTCTTTCAAATTCAAATCAAAGAAATGCAACGTCAGTTTGCCCCAATGAAGGTTCTTTCTGCTGGCACCAATGTCTTCGGGATATTGGAGGATGGCACGGGTGGTTGACATTGACGATAGCAAGGGAAAGGTTTACACAAGATAGATATTTTACTGTATTATATATACCAGTTTGCTCAAGTTGTGTCAAAAACCCTGTGATCTTGACATTTATTTCTTAAGGAGATATGCTACACCAAAGAAATTTGATATAGATGAAAAATGGAGGATATTTACAGCAATATTTTGAAATTGCAATCTGAAAAATAAATAAACACCTGCTGGACTCGAACCCGTAATCTACAGTTCAGTAGTCAACATGCTAACCCACTGAGCTACTCAGCTAGGTGATGAATTTTGAAACATCTGCAAATATTGCTGATATATTTCATCCATGTTTTAAAAGAAAGTCAGCCATAATGACGATGTAGAGTACCTCCTTAAAGATAAAATTTTGCTGGTATGACATGATGCCAGTAAAGGAAACAGTTTGAATCCAATAATGTCTTCCACACACAAACAAACCATCCTGGCTGCTGTTATCTGCTTAGTGGATTGCACTTGATTTGGCATGAAGGCAGCATCAACAGTAGGCTTTGGTTCATACATCTCCAGAAGCATGTAACCTTTGGCAGTAAAACTTCACCCAGAGATTTTTCGTGACCTAAGATTGTCTCCTTACCCAGTCAATCAGTCAAAGGTGAAGGTCACAAGGACACTATTTAGTTAAATACAGTTTCCCGACTAAGTTTAATGTTATTAATGTATTTTGAGCTTTAGTATTTGTAGTTCACTTAAAGTATATTGTTTCTGGGGTGTCCATTCAACAACATTGAGCTTCTGCAAGAAAACCTACCCAGGGTAAGAGTAGAGCATTATGGTGTCCTCTGCTCTATTTTACAGCATGTTCCTATACAACTTGCAGATTTCTATTAACCTTTTGTGGCTTTTTGTATCTCACCATATGATAGCTAGCTTCTTAATTTTTGGCATCAAACTCTATATACACTAGTATATTTAATATACAATTACACAATAATATATCATATAATTTCAAAGTATGTGCAGAGAATTATTTAAATTTCTGATTATTTGATACATGTCTTACTGCTGTGAGCAGTGTACTATAATACTTGTAAGCAGTGTATAATAATTGTAAGCAGTGTAGTTCATGCTGCATTTCATTTGTCATTTCCTCTAAGTTTTAAAAAATGTCATGGAGAAATAAATGATAGTTTATAACTATGAGTGTTTTTTTCCCTATTGATGAAAGCCATTTATAAACCACACTGGTATCTTTATGAAATGACGGAATGCCAAACAATCTGTCACAGAGAAAGAAGGAGAGAAACTTTTAAATAATGCTGTACAAAATGGAAAGCTCCTACACAACTGTCAAAGTATTTAGTCTTCCGTGTATTTTGAAGAAAATGTATGAAAGATCAATATGTGTGGTAAGAGTTATGGCCCTTGACTATTGCTTACAGTAAATCATGACCTGGAACTAAATGAACCATGCTCCTTGCACAGTCATTCATTCCATGCAGTGGGTGTAATCAACTATTGTTATTGTCTCAACAGGTGCAGCATGTTCCTAAATTTAAAGGGACTGTTGAAAAGTTAACTCAACATTTATCATGTAACAAACAGCCGGGAGCATTTTCTAGAGAAACCGGTCTTGCTTGTAGAGATCTGTTATAATGTGTGAAAAGGAATGTTATAGAGATTTGTGGACACATGAATGAGAAACATATTATGGAACTTCCCAGCTGTGAAAAACTGACCAGTCAAGACTACAAACTGAAATATTTCCTTCCAACACAAGGTATATATATATATGTGGATATATTGAAACATTTTTTGCCAAATAGATTGACTTTAATTACTGCATGCATATACCCCAGTTGATACAGCTACCATGATTTCCTCACTTCAGTGCAGTTAAAAAATGTATCTCATGAATATACATGATTCATCATACTGGACATGTTCATTTTCTCAATGGTAACCAGGAAATGGTTTTACTATATATATAAAGAATTAACAATAAAGGATGTCGTTTTTATTGACTCGAACACAGTACAAAATGGTCAAAGCCCTAATTTCAACATACAGATGTATATACAAATAAGAATGATAATAAACAGAGTGTGAATTTATTTTGAATCTTGGGGAATCTTGTCTGGTAAATCATTTAAAATTTATTAATAAAATTTAATGTAGAATTTGATGTTCTACCATTTCTGATTTGTAGTTCAACATAATTTTTTTTTTTTTTTTTTTACATGTAGTAGTTAGATTGAAATTTTCTTACATGTACAATGGTCCGTTAAGAATCTGAATAAGCAGACCAATTGCAGAGATTGTGTAAATAAGTGTCTTATTCCAGGGAAACCCTGACAATTTAGGAGTTTGTTCATCTTCTATAAGACTGATTATTGCAAATCAAACAAATTATCTATTCATTTCAAGACATCTTTGATTATTCTTCATACTAAATGGCCGACTGATGAGCAATATTACAAGTTTTACAAATCAATTTCTTAAAAAAATTTGGCAACCCTGTTTCATTTGATACATTTATATCCCTGTTTCATTTGATACATTTGTATCCCTGTTTCATTTGATACATTTGTATTGATGTTGTTGGCCTAGATATGGCCACTTTGTACTGCCCACCAACATGAAAATTCCTGGGGAGCTTGTCCAGGATGGACGTACGGTGGGCAGATGGGCAGAACAACCCACTTTAACCCAGAGACCCCCACTTACTGAAGGGGTCCCATGAGGGAGTGATGAATCCCAAATGTCTTAAGGAATTCCTCAAGCTTGGGATTCACTTCGGGATCAACCAGCATTTGGTCAGCCCATGTGATGTTTACCTAGTATTTCATAATACCAGGTAACCAGTAATTTACACCAGTACTAACTACATGAGGGACAATACACAAATACACACAATATACAAGGATACACAAGACACACAAAGGATACAAAGAAACACTGAAGACTGTTGAAAGTTGTGAGCTCCAACTCGAATGACCTGAAATAGTTACCTTGTTGAAATTGATAAAGCATAACCCCCTTGGTCTTGAGATTTTGTTAGAATATAAAAAAATTTCCTTCGGGCTAATTAAATTTTATTTTTACGAAAAATTTCTTAACCTTTTTATTTCTTATTCAAAATTCTTATGAAAATCACATGTAATTATCGATCAGTGAATTATTTTATGCCATTTTTTACTTTGGTCGTCATCTATTTTTCAGTAAATATATGACATTATAGCTTAATTACAGTGTGATAATTATCTTTACACATTTTTACATGCTCGAACTAGCTGCGTTAAAGGCATGCAGGTGGTAGCAGTAGTAATGGTAGCTCTAGATAGTTGTGATTATAGATACCATTTATTTGTACTTAATCCTGCAAATAACTTCAAATTATAGTTACATATATCTGCACAATGATGACTTTTCAAATTAAAGCACCTGTACTCTGTAGTACTGCCTGATAACCTGTAGAGATTGAAGTGCTGACAGCTAAATCACATCCTAGATAACTGAACTGGTAGACCACCTTAATATGAACTCTGAGGTCCTTCAGGGTCTGGTCCACTGTATTTCTCCATTATCATATAAACCATTTTGAGGACTTGAGGTGATAAGTTTATTACTTAAATATAATCTCCTTTTTTAACTCTATGACAACTTATGCTCCAGATAATCTATTTTATCATTTATAATCATCCAAGACATCTCATAAAAGAGCTTGATGCTTTTTGCACAAATTCATTTTTCTTTTGATTACTTTAAAATGATGAAAATAAACAAAGGAAATAAATGCATACTGGTACATAAAATTTCACCTTACTCTATCATTACATTGTGAAGTTTTAGTCTAAGAGAATATATCAGTGTGCAAGCCTTGGCATTTGGAAGATGATTGAGATGAACTTCTACAATTGAAATTCAATGTAACTCCTATCTTTGTTCCTGTGTAAAATAATTTTTCACTGGATAATTACCTGTACTTGTAGAAACACACACCTCAACCTGTTGAAGCTGATACTGTGCATTTATATGGGAAGCTTGATTAATTGATATATACAATAGTTAACAATATCAAAACTCGGAATATTTTCCGATGAAAGAGAGAAAACATGATCTAGATCATCAATCAAATTTTATATAACACATCACATGCTTATTAGCATCTGTGTAAGCCCAAGAAAATAAGTATAAAACACATCAGTGAACTTTTAATCCACAAATATGTTTACACTCCAGGGTTGGGTAATACACAAATCCATTTCTCTCCATGATTTAAATGAGTTTGGCTGTTTGTCAAGTAAAGGGAGCAAGTCATAAAGTTGACCAAAGGATATATCATGTTTATGTTGAAGTAAGCACTTCAGTTAAGGTAGCACTGCCCAGAGGTATGGATGCAGGACTCGTGAAGTCATCTAACATAAAGAACTAGAATTTGTCAACAGATAAAGAATGGACACAATTAAACAGTTGGCTGAGGGCAACAGTGAACCATGGATTTACTTATTAGGAAATTATGTGTCAAGTGAGAGGGTCAGTGATTTTCTGTGTGATAAGCCTACACCCCAATCAAACTTTCTGCTCTTCAGTTATGAACTTTATTCCCTTTCGGATCGAGGTATAATTTTTCATACATGACGGAATCTTTTTAATGGATTAAAGAAATAGTACAATGGCATTGATGAATTGTGGCTGATTGGAAAATAAATACTGGTTTCAATGTCAATTAACCAGATTCGGATATACGTATGTATGTGCCAATTAAGTTTCGATTGACAATATGTCATGTGGATTTTATTCCAGTCTTCTGCTGATTAAAATGTTTATAATACCTTTCAAAAACGTTCATCTTGTGTGCACAAACATTGTATAATTAGTACCATTATGTGAAGCAAATCATATTGCATTTGGACACTACGGTAGAATTTTTTAATGTCCAAAATCAGCCAATACTGAATCAAACAAGCAAATAGGATCATTAAATAATGGCTAGCAATGCAGAAAAATTGTGCTCCAATGAAGGGGGTCCAGATGTTGAAGAATACAGAGAAGACTTCTTCACAATTGACCTTTCCACAGGTCAAAGGATCAAAGGTGAAGAGACGGGTAAACTGGCTCAATGCGACGAGGACAAAAATAATACAAGAGAAATTTTACAGACCTACAAAAGAAAAGATTCATCAGAGAATATTGTCATAGAGATCAGACCCAGTGTTCACACCCCCTCCCCACCCCCCGTGGAACTGAGGAGAGCTGGCTCCATGGAAAATGTGTCTGCAAAGGATTACCTAGTTGTCAGAGCCAACAGAAAACAGAAAATTAAACAAAAAAATCTTGAACTGCAAAATAATTCTGATGACAACAAATACAAGTTTCCAACAGAGCCACTTGCCCTTGACAAAAAAATCATGGCAGAACCATGTTCTGAGCAAATGATACAAAATCAGATGATTCACAATGAAAATAACACAGAGAGGCTGGAAGAAAAGTCCTGTGTTCAGAGTGAAATTACTGGTAAAGAGATCAACAGTACAGAACTAACTGAAACCCAGCTAGAGAGCAGTGTAGAAAAAGATCTAATGAAAGATGAACACACACAAGAAGAAAATCTTGCAACAGTTAGTTGTCATAATGAGGAAACGAACAACTTTTATAGGACAAAGCTTACAGACAACAGTTGTGGTAAAGAACAAGACGATACAGTCAAACATGAAGCAGATGAGGTCGACAGAGTGGAAGAAATGGATCCTGTAACAAAGAACACAACTGATGACAGGGAAAACAGATACAGTCCATTTTTTTGGTCAGACGAAGATGATGAGGATGTTATTCAAGTAGCAACATTTTGTATGCAGAAATTTGATGATGATATAGATGAACTCCTACAGAATGTTCCGGTAGAATACAGTGATGATGACATGTCGGAAACTGAAGACCACAACATTGGGAGACCTTGCAAAGAAGTTGGCTGTTCTCCGAATTTACAAGATTGTCATACTTTTGCATTGAGTAATACATGCTCCGAACACCACAACCCTGTTCTTGAAAATTCTGTGAACAATGTAGAAATTGATGAAACTACGAGTACTTCCAAAGTAAATGATATTTCGACTGAAAGTGAGAAAACAATAAATTCTACAGAACAGAGAATTTATCAGACACCAACTGTTGAGGATAAATTAATTTGTGTAGAGCAGTGTGCAACCTCTGTCAAGGGAGAGGATACAAGTGAGAAAGCAATTTCCTTTCAAGAAAACATATCAAATAAAGAAAGTAACGATAAAGACCCAGAAAGTCTGAATGATATTCACTGTACAAAGATCATGGAGTCAATACTAAATGAGGGAAAGGATGTTCAATATGTGTTCAAAACAACTGCAACTTGTGAATCAAACCATGGCCCTCTGTCACCAGAAGTCTGCGATAACATTACAGTTTCAGATACTATTTTAAACAAATTTAGCTCAGACATTAATACTCATGCAAGTAAAATGGAACACAATAACAAATTTGAAAACGATTCTCTTCAAATAAATGATGTAGACACCAATTCACTATTTGAAAATAACTCAAAACCAGAGGATCTATTTACTGGAGAAGCAGCAGAGCAAGGCAAATCCATGGGGAGTCTAGAAGCAAACAATTTGGAATATAGCAAAGCAAAAAGTTCATATACAGAAAACTATTCAACTGATCTAGGAGCCCAAGGTGTGGATTTCAAAATTGATGCATTGACTGAAGATCCTTCTCATACTGCAGTGATTGAAGATCCTAATACTGAGTGTTCAACTACAAATCTCCAAACTCCAAGCTCACTGATAAGTGATAGTTTCCACACCGACAGTTCACAAACAATTTCATATCAAGATCTACATACCAAGTCAGATTTGGTTGAAGATCTAGTAAAAAATGTTCCAGATGATAGATCCTCTCTCATGGAACAACCCCCACCAACAGAACCCAATCAAGCAATGTCACCAAAAAATGTTCCAGATGATAGATCCTCTCTCATGGAACAACCCCCACCATCAGAACCCAATCAAGCAATGTCACCAAAAAATGTTCCAGATGATAGATTCTCTCTCATGGAACAAACCCCACCAACAGAACCCAATCAAGCAATGTCACCAAAAAACGTTCCAGATGATAGATCCTCTCTCATGGAACAACCCCCACCAACAGAACCCAATCAAGCAATGTCACCAAAAAATGTTCCAGATGATAGATTCTCTCTCATGGAACAAAACCCACCAACAGAACCCAATCAAGCAATGTCACCAAAAAATGTTCCAGATGATAGATTCTCTCTCATGGAACAATCCCCACCAACAGAACCCAATCAAGCAATGTCACCAAAAAATGTTCCAGATGATAGATTCTCTCTCATGGAACAAACCCCACCAACAGAACCCAATCAAGCAATGTCACCAAAAAACATTCCAGATGATAGATCCTCTCTCATGGAACAACCCCCACCAACAGAACCCAATCAAGCAATGTCACCAAAAAATGTTCCAGATGATAGATTCTCTCTCATGGAACAAAACCCACCAACAGAACCCAATCAAGCAATGTCACCAAAAAATGTTCCAGATGATAGATTCTCTCTCATGGAACAAACCCCACCAACAGAACCCAATCAAACAATGTCACCAAAGAATGTTCCAGATGATAGATTCTCTCTCATGGAACAACCCCTACCAACAGAACCCAATCAAGCAATGTCACCAAAGCACAGCAATGAAAATGACTCTAGTCAGCACATGCTACCTAAAAACAACAAAACCAAATATCTTGGAAATGATACAAGTCAGGACATGTCTGAAAACAAAACTAGATATCCTGAAAATGACTCAAATCAGCAGATGTCACATGAAAATGACAATAATATACATCTTGAAAATGACACGAATCAGCACATATCACCTGAAATTCAAATTACTGGAACTCAAATTACTGGAAAATATCCTGAAAATGACCAAATTCAAAACATGTCACCTGAAGACAAGACTAACTGCTATGTGATTCAAAGCAAATCAGCACTTGAACAAATTGATACCAGATGGTCTACAAATATTTCTGGTTCAAATCTTTCTTCTGAAAAAACCTCTCCATCTGGAGATTACAAAATAGCAGCTCCATCATCAGTTTTGTACAACAGTGATTGTGGTACAAGCGAAACTGTCCAATGTAATTCAAACTTGACAAGTAAATTGCGAGAAAATGCATCTTCTCGTAATAACATATCTTCAAACACTTCTTCCAAGTCAGCTTCTGAAGAGGAGGAAAGTTTTGAAATGGTTCCAATGGATTTAGGTTCACACATGCTTACATTAACTGACCCTGGTCCCTTGAATATGAAACATTTACAAAAAGAAGACAGTGGCGATTTTGATGTCTTTAAGCACCACCTCCTCCTAAAAAATCTGAAACTTAAATCTTGCACCAAGACAGATTCTATGACAACAGATGGTGATTACGAAGTGGAAGAAATAATGAGAAATGAAGTAATCAATGATGCAGATGTATTTCAACCAATTGCCATGGTAGCCACAGAAATCTGTAATGAATTTACAGATGAGACAAAAGAGGCTGTATTTCTTGATGAAACATTACCCAATACTGAGGACAAAGAAGAGCAGTTGGACCGATGGTCTGGAAGTTATCTGAGTGGCTGTACGAGTGAAGAGTCTGTCTACGAGGATGCTCATGATTCTTCTGGAGAGGACTACAGTACCTGGGGTACATTCCAGTGTTCTCCAGTATCACTTCTGCAGGAAGCTAGTGATGAGGCAGAAAAAGCAGAGAAAACTACCGGGGTCAAAATTGTCGAGGTTTCAACAAACAAACCTGAGGAAGATAAAATAGAAATTGATGACAGTAAGCAGTACAAGACTGTTATCAATCTCGATTCTCTAGAGAAGACACCAGTCCCTACTGAAAAAACACAGAATGAAGAAGAATCTATAAGTTGTGTAGAAAAATGTGTAATTTTCATAAACAAGCCAGGGAATGAGAAGGACATTTCAAATTCTGGACCATGTTTAAAAAAGGAATTCAAAAAGACAACTCCATGTATGACAATTGTGCCTTGGAGAAGGAGAACTAGAACATGTCCATGTGTTCTGAAGAAAAAACAACTCCAGGCATCAGTTCAGAAGTATGTCAAAGGTCATGACCAGGCCAACCTTGTAAAGCGACCTAAAAAATTTTATGACATAATACATGGCATTAACAGAAGAGAAACCATCAATTTACCCAGTGCCCCAGACTTCGACAATGATATGATATGGAGGCTGCTGAAGACATTAATCAGCCCTAAACAGGATTTGTTTGAGGAGTTTGAGACAGAAAATTCTTCAAGTCCATCCGGCAGCACAGACAAGGAAAATCTCGTGAAAGTATTCACATATTTGCACCCCTCCGCTAACAAGAGCAAGATTGAATTCATTCCTTTGAAGACACCAAGGAAGAAAACGCTGCCTTTCAATGTGAAGGAATTGTTTAACAAAGAGGTTGCCAGGGCAAGGAAGAGAAAGGAAATTAGCAGAGGTCTGATTTTCTTAAAGATGATTACGGGGAAGAATACATTTATCAGGGAAAAGGGTTCTCAAGAAAAAAAAGTTTCACTTAAAAACAAAGAAACAGGTAAGTGATTTTGAATTGTCACATGTATAATATTAACAACAATAAGAGAGTCTTGTGTATATACTTCATCTCTTAGATAATAGTTCTAACACCTGGTTACCCTGATACTGTAAAGAAATGTTTGTTTTACACTTATTTATGTACATTATACATGTATGACATCATCTACAAGGGATATCAAACCAAAATGTTACTACATATCTTATTATTTTTTACTGAAAAATGCACTAAATGTTGATTGTGCATTTACTGTACATGTTCATCATCTTCATCATTAGGAGGTTATGTTTTTGATCCTGTTTGTGCACATATTTGTTTATGTGTGAATGAGATGTAAAACTAAAGCATGTGTTTTATTAAAAATCTCACAGAAGATTTGATGATTGGCAAGAGGTAATCAAGATTTTTGGAGCATTCGTTGGATGAGATTTGAAATTGTGATTTGCAGTCTCCAAATTTTCTTGATTGTAAAAATGGGTAGAAAGATAACTTCTATATGAATTATTTCATAATTTTTCCTGAAAATGGTCAACAACAACAGAAAAAAACTAGATGTCATGTGTCGGCATGACACGATCAAATGCCCTCACCTGCAGTAAAGTCAAATTATGTAGGAAATCCATTGAAGTATAGCATTGAATGTGGTATTCAGATTGCATATTACACGCATTTAGTACAATGAACAACAATCCTTTATATGTTTTAACAGCCATAAAAATAAATAACTTTTTCTATGTTAAAGGGGCACAACTCCATAAAAATCAACGAACTGGAACAAAACTCAAACCTGATCTGTAACTCATCAATATACACCAGCATACAAAAAAATCAGTTCAATATCTCAAGGCATTTAGAAAAAAGGTCTGGAAAACTGATCGTAATAGTAATTTTTCTAAGTTAAAGGGGCACAATTCTATAAAAAAAAATTGACAAACCGGAACAAAACTCAAACTCAATCTGTAACTCATCAATATACACCTGCAATAAATCAATTCAATATCTCAAAGTGTTTAGAAAAAAGTCAGGAATACTGGGTATTGCGGAATGACGGACAAGGGTAAAACTATATGCCCTGACCACTTTGTGGTGGGGGCATATAAAGAAATTGATAGTATAATCTGGGGATGTCATATAAAACCAAATTATATTACCAGTTACTCTGTCATCAGTCCAATTGAGTACCATGGTCCTTCGAATGAGACCGCAAAAACCGAGGTCCCAGCTGGTGTGGCATGATAAAGACCCTTCCCTGCTGAAAGACTGTAAGCGCCGAGCATAGGCCTAAATTTTGCAGCCCTTCACCGGCAGTGGTGACGTCTCCATATGAGTTAAAGATTCTTGAGAGGGATGTTAAACAATATTCAACCAATCAATCAACTAATGAAAAAGGTGATCAATCTCATAAATAAAGAATACAAAATTAAGAACAGGGCAAACATGGACCCTTGGAAATACCAAGATCAGGTTCCTAGAAGTAAGCATCCCTTGTTGACTGGTCACACATACCTTGAACTCTCTATCTTGATTAAGTAAACAGAGTAATCTGTAGTCAAAATCAATTTGTAAAGAATGGCCTGACAATTGGTATGAAAACATGTCAGACAGCATTTGACCTAATTCAAAGTTGTACATGTACTTGCAAATGATATCATTATAATGACCATAAACTTTGTGAATGCTAAAATGGGACTGTTGAAACTTCTGCAACATGCCTTGGTTTAAAAAATGATCATAAACAGACCATGCTCTAGCATATTGAATCAGTTCAGAAAATAAATACCAGCAGTGATAATGGAATATTGCTAAATAGGTATGGGGAGTTGACTATGGAGAAGCTGAAGTCATCTTGTTTGTTTTAAAGTTGACTTGTTAGTTTGCCGTTAATATCTATGTTCAGTAAAACATCTAAATATGAAACAGCTATGGAAGACACTGTTATGTCTTTTATTTCAAGTTCACTGAGATATATTAAGCCGACATACGAATGAAAGTGAATATTGTCAATATATAAAATGTCATTGGTGTATCTAATGCTATTATTTAGAATGTTCTTTATTAAGAAGTGATGCATCCATCTAGATAATTGTTCATGTTTGTACAATTGTTAATCCTTGCAGATGAATTGATTGTTTAAGTCATAAACATGGGCAAAAATGCATGCAACTACATGTACATACACATAGGTAATTTGGAAGTGAATATGGTATCATTTGTTAGTATGAAAATATAAACCACTGACATTAATCTTATGTAGTGACACCATGGTTTATGACATGGTTTTGATAATTACATTATTTATATGTATTTCAAAAACTTAAAGGAGAATATCAGTGGCATTTTGTCTATAGGCAGTAAAAGAACACCATGCATGTTAATTTCACTTCACAAAACTTTGTTTAGTAGATTAGAATTTGGTGCAGTATTCCATTAAAATATTTCTGATTAAAAAATGCTATATTTTCATACAATTCCTGAATAAATTTGGTTATTAATAATTTTGGTATTCGATAATTCATGGATGAACAAACAAGTACCCAGTTATCAGGACACTCTTTCACGTCTCTTACATAATTTAATTAATCATGTATTGTAAATTAAGTTCTGAGTTTTCTTTTTTCCCCACCTTGATGTAAATTTATTTGGACAGGACATGTGAGCTTAGTAACACTCTTATCTCACATTTCACATTCATGTCTTCTCTGAGGCCATGCAGCAGTAAGGTGACTTTATACATTGTCACACGATGTGTGCACCTCCTTCGCCAGGGGATTAAAGACCACCTGGTTATTCCCGTTATACAACATTCTTGGCTTGAGTACATTAAACAGCATTTTACGATACAGGTATTCATTCTTCAAATAATATAAACACTAAAGACTATTAATGATGTAACACTTTTTAGAATAATCATCAAAATAGCAAAGACAGTCTTCTTGCATTGAAATTAAATTCTATTCAATAAGTTATGAACAATGTACACATATTTGGGTTTTGACTACAAGCAAGTATATTGACCATGTTAATATACAAAGTACATCTTATAATATAGGAATTGCAGTCCTATGAGTCATCTTTTCTATCCTGGGACTCCTTCAATCAATCTGTTCATGTATCTATACTACGATACTTTACAGAATATTTACCTCAGCCCAGAAGGTTATATGTGTGTTTTATGTTCGTGTTAGCTCATCTTTGAACAGAATTACACAAAGACTCACAGTATAGATTTCATTTAAATTTTCATTCCAAAAATTGTTGCTTAATGGTTAGAGCCAATAAAATTTTGGGAGTGATCTGTGCATGTAGCTCTAATGGGCAGGACATAGGAAATTTGTACTGCTAGTGGCTACAGTTAGTGATAGATTGCCTATGTAGATCTGGCATGTTAAGTATCGATGAACATGATCAGTCTTTGACTGAGTGACCGCTTTAAAATTACAGAAAGTTTGAGGAACTTTGTGGAGGTTTTGCAGTCTCTGATTGTTTGTTTAAATTATTTCAGCAACACAACTTTTTCTGCACTGAAACTTTTCTTGACCCTTCCATTAAAAAAGAGAGAACACAGAATATAATGAGAGGTCTGTAAAAATCAATTCCTCTTTGCAAAGCTCCAGCACAGATCAATAGTGGATGCAGAAGCACCGCGAGCATTAATAACTGATAACATAAAACACGGGCTCATTAAGACTAATGTTTTGGTCTGGACCTATATTCATGGAGATCCTAAATTCTTGTTTTTGAAATAATTGGATGTCATGGTGTCCTCCAGTATTCTTAGATTGTCCAATGCAAAACCAAAGGACCAAGGTATGGAATGTATTTATAAACAGGTTGTTAGCATAATGATATGAGGGACATTATGTAATCTGGGGATTATCTAAAATGGTAATCCGAGATCCCGTGCTTTGTAATTCCGACCAATCTAAACATTTTGGGATATAAAAATTATTTGGTGTGTTAAGTAAACTGGATGATGAAACCTGTTTGTCATGAGAATAGCTGTTTTATTGTATTTTTAAAAAAAGTAATAAATGATGATACTTGAAATCATTTGTATTCATGAATTTTGTTTGAAAATTCTGCATAATTTAGGCATGCATCATTTTCACAAATAATCAAAATCCACAGACTAGGACCTGTGAAAAATCAAGATGCATGGTTACATGAGATAATAGGTCAGGTAGACATTTAATATGATAAAAAGTTACCCTCTCCACATTACACAACATATTTTTAATTCACAGCCCAGCCTGTATTGATTTTTAAATGTATTTGTTCAATGATAACTGCATACATTAAACAAATTAACCAAATATTGTTGACTGTTATCTTATATCCTGTGCAGAAAAGAAATGTTTTCAAGGAATTGTAGTGCCTACAGTTCAAGGTCTATAGTGTTATGTTCCACATGGGATATGCAATAAGTCATTGTTGCATTATGTCCAAATATTACCGATATTTAACTCTTTCTCAAATTACAGCAAGTCTTTTTGTTGCATCACAATTAAGGTTCATGATCTTTGTATTTTCAGATGCCACCATCAAGAGTCCAAAAATGTTTAAAATGTCCTCCACTCATCTGGTTCTACCTAAGTTGAGTCTGATTGGTCGGCAACCCCTATCCTCCCCAAAGTCTCCTGCCCAATCACCCAAAGAGCTTTTGGAGGAGGGTTTACTCAACAGAAAGGCAGCAGAGGTAACTTATTTTGACATGGTGATTTTTAATTACCTTTATGAAAACTGAACACGGCAAATACTTCTTTTTCTCATCCTCTCTTTGAAAATTAATGTTGCCATTGATGGATTTATTTCAGCTGGGAGAAATGAGCCATGATGCATCCCCAACTCTCAACAGTATGCTCTCATTGGCTTTGGAGATGCTCCACACCTCACGCCTTGATGATGCAGAGAATCAACTGCTGCATTTATATCAGAGGATGCAGGAGAAACCCGAGGAGAACACCAGGGTCCTCGTACAGTGTCTGTCCAACCTGTCAGATATCTGTGTCCGACGGAGCCGAATGTGTCGCTCCAATCAGATGGAATGGCAATGGCTAGTGATGCATGCAATCGCTCTGTTACAATACACTGTGGAAATATGTCACTCAGAAATAGAGGCTACTTTGGACAATCAGGATGTGGAATGGTTTCAAGAGTACTGCCAAAATATTGAAACAAAATGCAAGCCCCTTGAGGATAGCTTTAATCGTGCTCTATACAACTGCCTGAAACATGAAGGTAGGAAATTCATGGATCCATATCGCTCATTTTCTTTGCCAAACACTCCAACTATGCCAAACAGACTTGGATTGTTTCCCCTGGCTTCTAGTCATCAATTTTACATCAACCCCGGTCTCAATTACAAATACTCATCTACACTTAACAGAGAGAAAAAGGAAAGCATGGATGATATCAGTGTGGGTTTAGACTGGTTATCCAAGTTTTACAGATACTGCAACGATCGTTTGCAGACAAAAAATTTAGGAAACATATACAACAAACTTTTCAAGAAACGAACAAGGATAGACAGTCTGCGACACGAAGACGACACAGAAAGTGTTGTGTCTGATTCTGCAGGGTCACTGGACTGGGACCACAGCGATCTCAAGGGAATAGATGAACTGGATTCAGAAGAGTCGGAGGAATCCCCCATCACAGAGCAGTCTTTCGCTTTAGCTGTGGCTGAGTGTGATATGGAAAACAATGGGTGGGATTTCTTCCTTAATGATAGAAAAAATTGTAAATTCACAAGTGTGGTGCAAGTGGCTTCCCCGACTCAAAATAATGAAACTGAAAAACTTGAAAATAAGGCATTAACAAAAATGAAAGAAAATGAAAATGAAGGAAAGGAGAAGGAAATAATTTCACCATTACATGAGCATAGCATCAAACATACTCTTGCAAAATCCTATTCCAGGCTAGCCGAGAAAATGCTCTCAGAAGGTGAATTGGATAAAGCTGAAGTTCTATTTGAACAAGTGTTGAATATCATTGAAGAGATTCATGATGGAACTGCGGGGATGTTGCGATTTGGTGCACAAGTTAGTAAATTTCTTGGAACAATCAAATCAAAACAGGGTAAAACAGCTGAAGGCTTAGAATATCTAAACACGGCACTAAAAACCTACAGAGACCTTCAAGATGATGCTTCCAACTTTGAAATAGCTGTTGCTTTACTAGAGCTAGGAAATGGGTACAGTGTGGGGAAAAACAATGATGATGGTGTGTTTGAAGACGCTATAGCAGCAATATGTGAATTTTTTGAGAAGGATCTATCTGATGAAAACATGAGTTCTAGCACAAGTTCTGGGAAATCTGACGTCAACTCCCGAACAGCAGAGGAGGAGGAGAATATTGAGGAAGCCATTCACTGCTACAGGGAAGCCCTGTCGCTAATAGATGCATATAAAAGTGAAAGTCAGATGGATGTTGTGGCCAAATCTACCATGAGATTAGGCGATTGTTACTTTATGCAGAAGGACTATGATAGAGCATTAGAATGCTATGAAAAATCACTCTCTCTCTTCCACTCCTCAAGCACACTAGGACGTGAATCAATGATAGAGCAGTCTCATGTTATGTGTATGGTGGGAGTTTGTTCTTTCATGCTGCACATGTATCCCAGGGCAGCCTCTACTTTTGATCTCGCACTTCATCTCATCAAATATGCTTATGGACTGACCAGCACTTTCATACATGCACTACTTCTTTCTATGATGGGCATCACATATTATAAAATGAAAAACTATCACAAATGTGTCACAATGTGTTATCAGGGTTTCGAGATCTTCTGCAGCATTCACGGAGAAAAACTTCCAACTCTACCAAAGCGAAAATTTTGGTTGGTGTGTCAAATATTGTATGTGATGGGAAATTCCTATAACATTTTGAACTTGCACCAGAAGGCTATCAAATACCTAACTGTTGCAAGAACTTTGATGATGGCATGCAAGATGAGAGAAAGAAGACAGTTCATGAGAGTTCTCCAAGTGTTGGGGGACTGTTATTTTGCACAGTATGATTATAAAACAGCTTTACAGTTCTACAATGAGGCTCTCGAGTATGGTGATTGTGAAAGTCAGGTTTCATTTGATGAAGTATTTGATCCCAATGCCATTGGTGACAACATGACCATGCACAATCAGCTTGTGAGCAAATCTGCAGAGGCCCACATCAGCATGCAGCAGTACCAGAATGCAGTCCACTATCTGGAACAAGCCCATGATATGCAGGAAGATATGGGAAATGATATCAAAGAAGACCTTATACACACTCTGACACAACTAGGACAAATGCACTCCAGTGCAGGTGATGTAGACCAAGCTATCGACTCTTTCAATGAGAGTCTAGAAGTTTATAGGGAAATCCATGATGGAAAACTGGGTAAAGAAATGTGTTCCACTCTGGGTAACCTGGCCACAATGTGCTATGTGAAAGCCTGTATCTGTGAGGAAATAGACAGAGAACTGGAGATGATCCTGACAACTGAGCAACATTTCCAGGATGCTATGGCACTAGACCTCAACCCTAGTGTTTGTGTGAAGTATGCAAACTTTCTTTACAGTCAAGGCAATTATGACGATGCAATCTTGTATCTAGAGGATGCTCTGAAAATTGACAGTGTGAACAGTGCTCCTGACATTACATATGGGGGTCTAGAAAAAGTCACTCTCCCCGACTGCCTGCAGGATGAGGTGGATTCCCAGGAGGAGGTGGTCCTCTCCCCCACTGTTCTAGCTCGCTACCTCCTCATCTTATCCCATAAATCAATGCAACAGTTTGAACCAGCCATGCGTGTTCTCATTGATCTCCAATGGGATGTTCTGGACCGAGATATCCCCATTTTCTACTCTGTCCTTGGATATGCCATGATGGAGATGTCCCTATTTGAGGAGGCTATGTGGTGTTTTTCGTGTGCAGTCGATATTGAGAGTGATTACAGACTGGCTCTGGACAATTATAGTTTGTGTTTATGCATATATATTTACAAAACCTTCATCAATGGAATTGAAGCCATTTGTAAGCACTTTCGGTTACCTTGCTATTACAATATTTAAGAAATTTTGAAAAAAAATGAGCAAAATTCATAATGTTTATCTGAAATATATAAATATCCACATGGCATAGAAAGTCTTCCAAACTTCACAATTTTTTTGTTATTTTAATCAGTTTGTGCAAAATAATAACAGTATTGTTGTTTGTAGTAAATTGATGGATTTATTTAGCAATTCAAAACTGCCACACTATACATATACCAATCTCTTTTTCAAGAACTCTATAATAATTCAAATAATGTAGTCAGGTGCATCTGCGTGAGTGAAAGTTGTTGAAAAATAGATCCTAGTTATTACGTTAGATATGAATGCTTTCACGCAGATAAAATGAAATCTTTTTGATAAAAACTCTTTTCAGACTAAGATGGAGGAATATTGATCAAGACTGTTTTTAAGTCATGTGACATTTCTCAACAATATATAATTTTTTTTACAATTCACTTGCATCTTGTTTCTACATTACCAGGTCTGTTTTAGAGTTAGCATATTTTGATAGTTCATTGTTGTGGCAAGTAAAATGTAACATCAACTCTTATGTATTACAGAAGGTTGTATACATGTACATGGACATTACTAAGTTACTGTAGCAAAGAAGGGGAGAATAATCTTTGGATCGATCAGAGATCGAACCCAGGGCCCTTGCATTATTAGATAGGTGATCTAACCACTGAGCTAACCAGGTGACATACAAAGTCTAATAATATTACTACAATATAGAATTTAAACCTATTTCGAAAATGGCATAAAAGCTCTTCAAGTCGAGGTGAAAAACATCATGCATGACCTTCGTTAAATGTATTGATCTTAAATGTGTAATTAAATCAAAATTTTTCACTGTGATATGAAGACAAGATCAGCATTTTTAGAAAATACAGAAGTATGGATGTTTTGTACGTGAAGTTTTCTCTATTTGTTTTGTTGTTTTTTAATATATATTTTGTGTGCACTACTAAAGCAAGACTGTTTCAAACCATTTCTAATGTCTTACAAAATTTGATTGAATTGTTTATGTTTTGTAAACAAAAATGTATGTTATAATATGAAGGGTACCGTAATTTTCATGCTCAGTGTACGTGATAAATAAAAAAATACTGATTCATGCATGACACAGAGGTCTAGTTGTCAAGTTTTGACTGAAATCAAATTTCTAATGGATATATAAATATAGATCAGACACAAAGTGATTTCCAAATCAAATTGATTTAAGAAGTGTCTTTGAGTTTTTGAAAGTAAAGGAGATGATACAATTTGAGCCTCTTCACATTGGTATATTGAATGGAGCACTTCAGTGAAGCTCGGGGTATATCATCTTACATGTACATACTTTAAAAACCGGAAAGACATTTCTTATTTTTACATTTTAATTGCCTTTTGATAACAAACCTGTGCCATACTCTTAACGTCAAGTGTATTTATACCCAATGATTAGCATACTTAAAAAGTTGAAAATTTGTGAGATATTAATTTTTTTTAAATTTTAATTAGTCATAATGTTAAAGGAAAAATAGAGAGTATGTAAATATATGTCATCATTGATCAAGTGACCATTTCATTAACAGGTTGTATGTAGCTCATAAATGTACATACAAGTGTCAAAAAGTGTTCAAATAAGGTTAGTTTTATAAAATATTTGTATAATGTGCATATTGACAGAAAACATTTATGACCTGCAATTTACCACTGATTCCATTGCTAGGACTTGAATGAAGAAGAGAGCATACAATATTTCCCTTTAATGATATCTATAAATATCAGTAGTGAGTACACTCTACTACTTTACAACATCAATTTTGAAAAAGAATCTTCTGTCCAAGAAATTTCAAGGGTGTTATGGTACATGATTTTGTTGTTGTTGTAAATTTCAAAGATCTTTTGGATATAAGTTTATAATTTGTGACAAATGAATGCTATTCCATGTTTACGTTTTAAAATATTTTTAATCAAGCAGTATTTGCTTCTTTAAACAAAAGAAACAATATAGGTCATTCACTTTTAACTGTTTTTTTGTTTTTGTTTTGAAAACTAGTAAACATTACATGCTTGCTGATATAAAAAAAAACCAACCTCAAATGTTTCAAAAGTGTTACCGCAATAAATTGTTGTGTTTTCAAAACATCCATGTTTGTACATTGTATTTTTTTCACTGAAAACAAGAGCTCTGATATTGGTCTATACTACAAGGATGATCAATGAGAGTCTTGTCATGGGATGACAATGATGAAATAATCATTATTAGAGGTATTTTATTCTGCTAAGAATAATTCTGTTCCCTAAATTACATTTCCATACTTTGTAAACTTCATATACAATGTAGCTGCCCTATATAAAGTTCACATCACCAAGACATCCTCTTTCACTGAACAAAGTTATGCACATACAGTGAGTATACTATATGTCCATGCATCAATACACTGCTCCAAGCATGAAATCACACTTCCATATCTGAATTATGGTATGTCACTCCTGAACTCTCCAATACTGTCATTTTATCCATGTCATATTTGTTGTTTGCTCACTTCCGAAATACTTCACAATTGTTTTCTCCAGGAATAAATTCTTCCAATACACCAGTTATTTTAGGAATATCATCAATATGGCACATCTCAGCTACAATATTATGCAAATTTACCACTGTCAAAGTTGGATAATTTTACAGTAATTATTAAAATATACATTCCTATAAATTGGTCCAGATCTGTTCAAACATTTATTCTTGTCATAGAACTACATGTATCTGTATATGTATATCTCTGAATTATGCAGGTAATTGGGGATGAAAAAAAAGTATTTGTGAAACACTATGCCCCTGATAGCAACAAAAAGGATATGTGTCAAGGTGACAAACTTTGGTAACAAGAGAAATGCCTTGTCAAAAGGGGTGTATATATGACAGCCCTATCACTCACTATTCAACAGTTAAAGTTTTGGTAAAAACCCCAAGGTCAAGGTTACAAGTTGAAAGATCATGGTATCAAATGAATGGTTTCATCATAAGAAATCTATATACAAAATACGAAAGTGTTATCATGAATAGATCAGGAGATACTGCCTAGGTTAACTTTTCTTACAAGTAGGTCAAACATCAAGGTCACAAGTCAGAAACTTTGGTTTTAAAACGTCTTGTCACAAACAAGAAATGTACATATGAAATATGAAAACCTAATCACACATCATTCAAAAGTTATTAGCAAGTTTAAAGTTTCACAGACAGACAAGACAAAAATAAAATATCCCCCCCCCCCCCCCCCCCCAAATCTTCAATACCTGCAGAGACTAAAATCATGAAATCAGTTTTCAAATTTGGTTTCACTAGTGTCATGAATTATTCCTTCTCCCCACTTTTGACTAACAAAGGTTTTCACATTACATGCAATAGTACACAAAAATGTACCATTTCAAAGGTTTTTCATAAACTGAAAACAAAATGTACTTAGTACATGTACAGCTGACTAATTTTGTTACCTGTCACTTTCTTTAGAACATCACCAGATTCTATACTTTCTGTTGTCTTTCCTTCTTCATGTTCAGTATTGCTGTTATCTTTTGTGGACAAATCTCTGTTTTTCGATCCATCTGCCATGTTGTCTTTATTTTCATCATGAGTAAACATGGCTTTGCTGCGAGTCAGTCTGCTAGTTCTGGTCTGAAAACACATGAAGGTGCAAATTTAATATGAAACGTTATCTATATATGTAGGACTCCAAAGTGCGATGGGACTTTAAAGCGCAATGGTCACGCCAAAGTGCGATGGTCTGCGCCAAACTCCGATGGTGTGACATGCTAAAGTGCGATGGTGTGAGACAAATGCGCCAAAGTCCAATGGTACTCATTAATGCGCCAAAGTGTGACATGCCAAAGTGTAATGGAGTGACATGCCGAAGTCCGTTGGTTTGCAAAATTAAATGAACAGTGTTTTGGTACAGACTGTACCAACCGTGTGTTGTTTCACCAAAATATCAATGCAAAATAGTTATAATAATGAAAACTTATTTCATTACCATTTAGTTGTCGTGTTAATGCAAACAAAACTTTCAAATGCAAAATCGCATAGAATGCTTTGCATTATAGCATAAACCAACCCCCAAAATTTATTATGTGTATATCACATATAATAAAATTTAATGATCATGAGTTACACCATGTTTGATTGAAGTACTTTGCCGTTCTCACCATACCTTGCCCTTGCTATCGTCCATGTAAATCTTTAATCACCCGTGTCTTTCTCCAATATCCCGAAGACATTGATGCCAGCAGAAAAAAACCTCCCTTGGTGCAAACTGACATTAGATTTTGAAAGACGTTACGAATGACGTCATAATAACATGATGTCACAAACTTTACTCTACCCCGCACCATCGGACTTTGGAGTGTCAGACCATTGCACTTTGGCGTGGCGTGCCTACAAATGATGGGCCATCGCACTTTGGCTTGCCAGACCATTGCACTTTGGCGTAGCAAGCCAATAGGAGAGGGCCATTGTACTTTGGCGTCCATAAAGTCAACAAACCATCACACTTAGGAGCAGATCATCGCACTTTAGAGTCTTACATATATATATATATTGAAAAATATCGAGAGATTTAAGGTGAAATCATAATGACTTTTTCTCTAATATACAGGATATCTAATATACAAGTGTGTAATTATCTAAGAATATATCAAGTAATATCAGGGTTGGGTGGTTAAAACCACCCCCGGTTTTAACCAGTGGTTTTAACCGTCCCGGTCAATACTCCCCAAGTGGTCAATACTGGTCAATAATGGTCAATTGTGATTTAAACTGTCCATTTTCATATTGACCACTTTTTTGCCAACTCTGAGTAATATTCTCAGTTGGCAAAGAATGTCATATTTAATTTTGCTGTAGTTTAATATTCACTGTACGCCAGTAAAGGCAAACCTTAAGATTAACTTGCAGTGAATATTTCCTAGCAATTACATTTACATGCATATGAAATGGATGTAATCAGCATGAACTGAAAATTGCCAGAATGTGGGTTTATACAAGAAAACATTCCAATTAACCAGGAGTGTATTCAAAGCTGTATAAAGTAAACCCCAAAGAAATAGAGTGAAAGAATTGAATTTTTGTTAATCTCAGAGTCCAGAATATTACCTGTTGCTGACCATTCTGTAATTCTGACGTAATATCCCATTTATAAACTTTCATCTCTCTTGTTGCTGTGATAGAAAACATATAATGTAACAATAGTGATAGTCTATAACCAACAAATACGCTTAATTTTGTGCACACTAAAATACGGACACATGTAAATCCAGTCTAGTGCGAAGTGTGCTATGTACATATATACTGTAAATCCAGTCTAGTACGGACTGTGCTATGTACATACATATATACTGTAATCCAATTTAGTGCGGACTGTGCTATGTACATATATACTGTAATTCAGTCTAGTGCTGACTGTGCTATGTACATACATATATACTGTAATCCAGTTTAGTGCAGACTGTGCTATGTACATACATATATACTGTAATACAGTTTAGTGCGGACTGTGCTATGTACATATATACTGTAAATCCACTCTAGTGCAGACTGTACTATGGATAATGCTGTAATCCAGTCTAGTGCGGACTGTACTATGGATAATGCTGTAATCCAGTCTAGTGCGGACTGTGCTATGTACACAGATACTGTAATTCAGTCTAGTGCGGACTGTGCTGTGTACATATATACTGTAATTCAGTCTAGTGCGGACTGTGCTATGTACATAGATACTGTAATTCAGTCTAGTGCGGACTGTGCTATGTACATATATACTGTAAATCCACTTTAGTGCAGACTGTGCGGTTCATGACTTATATAGCAGTACTATAGTCACCTTTGTACACTTCCTCTGGGGGTAGCTTGTAGTTCATTAGGACAGATTTGGATCCTTTAGAGATGCTGTCAGATATAAACATTGGGTGTATGACTGCCAAGTGTTCATTTAAATAAGCCTCACTGGAGAAAATTCTAAAAACGGGATGAAAAGAAAGAGAATATCTGTCAATCATCACCCTACTGTTCTTTGGATAAACATGTAAATCACTTCAATATTTTATAAGATAGTGTAAAGAAACAGAAAAAAAAAATTCATAGTAAACTCTGTACTTTTTTGGAGAACTATAAATCTTTGAAAACAATGCGAACAGTGGATTGCTACTCACTGCAATGTGTCTGGAGCTGTGAAATCTTGACTGAAAACAAACATTGCTGAATCCAAGGGTGATATGTTCCCACCATTTTTCTCTGTGTAAAAAAAATACATAAAGAAATTTATGAACATTATGACGACACTAAAATTATTAAACATTTAAAGTTTATCATTATTGCCCCCCCCCCCCTAAATTGTGAAGGGATTTAGTAAAATGCCTATTTGTTCAATCATTCATGCATTATCTTTTACTTTTTGGGGGGAGGGGGACCTTGTGTATATTAAGATTTAAGCCACATCTTTTAGTCTGTTTTCATCAAACTTGTAGAAATGATGCCTTTTATTATAGACCTTGGTCAATTCCTATTGGTTTTGAAGGTGAAAGTTAAGGTCATTAAAACTTAGAGTGATATTCTGAATTCATTTTTATCTATATTTGTTTACTGGTAAGCAGTGTAGAAAAAGACAATTTGTTTAATTTTTTTAAAAATATATTGCAATATTCCAAGATGAATTGTATTATTCATGAAACATGCAACAAACCATTGCAAAAGGTGAAGATGCAAAGTAACTCTGATGATAAAAGATGGCGTAAATCAGTTTTACATGAATCCATCAAGATCAATTTTAAAAAGATCTTTCAAAAGAATGTAAACAAGTTTAAATCAAATGTTAATGTTAATCAAATGTTAATCTAATTCCAACTATTAAACAAGGTTAACCAAATGTTAATTTAATTCTGTTTTCAGATATCAATAAAATATATAATGTTTGGGCAAATAGATCTGTATTAAAAGTGTTGTATCAAGAAATATCAATTATACAGATTTTCCCCCCCATTTTGAATTGGTTATTTCTTATATCATGACTGAATTATTGACATCAAGAATCCAGTTTCTGATGCTGTCCGTCAATTGAATTGAGTAAAAAATATGGAAGAATATTTGATATCTAGACTTTGTCAATGATTTTATATATATAACAGTTAAAATTCAAAGCAGTGAGTAAAAACAATTTATCTTGAAATAAGATTTAAGTTTGGTTTATTAAGCTAGATTTATAAAGTTGGGGGTGGATGCTGAGCAAAAGCACAGACATTCATTGTTTCAGGTAATAATGTGGATGCACGATAAATCAGATCTTCTCCAACTGTTACAATGGAGAAAGTCAGATCCTTCTCCAGTGTAACGGTTGGAGAAGATCTAATTAGATTGCATGAGAATTAAGGTACAGGAAGACAGAGGAAAAAGGTGGGAGGAGGAGCTATAGGCACTATAGAAAAAAAGAGGAGAAAGATGTGGATTGTTTTACAGTAAATACGTCATCAATATAAATCATTAACCAAGGACTTACTCCACAGATTCTTTATTTTCTGCGAGACACTAGAGGAAAACCAAGCTGTATCTCCTTGAAACAATTTTTTGTTGCTCATTACTAGATGAATAGAGACAAATATCAAACATTGAAACGTTCGGCAAAACACTGAAAATCTTTATTTTGTAATACAATGTCATAATCATGTTTCCAGACACCAAACAATGATACCCTTGCATGCTTCTTTTGAGCACACTTCACTCATTTAGATAAACCTACTGATAGAGGCCAATGCTTGGGTGCTTTCTGTATTTGTATATCAAAATAAGGATCCAATCGTCCTCAATTTTTTCAAAATGAAAGTTACAGACACTCAAACCACATCAGAAAAGGGTCATTCTACAAAGTTGTTTGATTCTCATTTAGGATTCAATGCAATACATCTCAAGTGGCACCTCGCAGAAAATTTGGGTCAGGCTAATCAAGGTGTAAGACTTTCGAACGCTGGCTTTATGAACGGAGGAATCTACAATTATATTAATTTTTGCAACCAGTACAACAGCAAATTTTAAAGGTATAAATTTAAATTAGAATTATATAACAAAAATATCAACAATGTATTTTTATGTATTATGTCGGATAGTAAATACATTTAAGTACGACCTATCTAAAGTATTCGGGGGGGATACAAAAGATGGAAAAACGCAGACTGGACTGTGTTGGGCTACCCCCAGGCTGGAAACGCGAAGAAGTCGTCCGAAAATCGGGATTATCTGCAGGAAAGACTGATGTATATTATATAAGGTATCAGAAAAGCAATTCAAACTTTCACTGGAATAAATCAATAGAGAGTTTTTGTGTGTTACAGTGAGAGAATTATTTCGAGATTTTTATGAGTTTTTTAACCTTTGTCCCGATCCTATCCAGTATGGCCGATGGGGCACAACTAATATTTGTACTTATCATCATGATCACTTCACACCGGGAAAATTTGGAGTGAGAACATCCAACAACAAATTCCCATTTAAAAATAATAATAATAATAGAAATTGCAAGGGGAGTAACTTTCTGTTTAGAAAATGAGTGGAAACTATGAATCCAAGACGATAAGTTTTGTTTTATAAGTTCGTGGTTAAGATTAAATATTCTTTTTGAAGTTCTAATTTATCGATGTGTAAACTCTAGACATTTTACTTTCAAACTGAATAAATGTGCAAACGTTTGTGAGTAAAATGCAACACTTACACAACGATAAATTCTTCAAAGAAGAATGTGTTTGATTCTTATAATTCCAATTCTTCTTCTTCCTGTGTGGTACTTATCACTTAGTAGGGAAACCTTGAGAACAGGATTATAAGTTCAGTTTGCATTTTAAGTTGGATTGGTGCACCATGACCTACTTTAGGGGTAAAAGTAGGTCAAACAGTTTTCCAGTTTTTTTTTTTTTGGCTATGAATACAGGTATTGTCCTGAAATTTTGTCACAACCTCCCTTTTGGAGAAATATGTAATCTGTTCTCATTTCAACTTGATTTGGTGCACTTTGACCTACTTTAGAGCTAAAAGTAGGTTGAAGAGTTTGGTGGACTTTTTCTCATCATGGATACAGACAATTGCACCAACATGTTGTCACAACCTCCCTCTCAAAGAAATACATAATCAGTTCACGTGTCAGATAGATTGGTGCATCATGACCTACTTTAAGGCTTTTCTATTTGGAATGTGTATGGTATCGATTCAGAGTGCATAATGTGGTTGTAGGTCCAATGAGTGTATGCTGTACCATTTGCGGTACTCTTGTTGGATTTATGGATGTGTATATTCTTGTTCAGCTTTATTTTTGTCCAATCAAAACAATACGCCGATTTAGAAATACGTCTGATTTATTTCCCTTTGGAAAACTTTCGTACATAGTGAGGTGTGAAACAATTTGTTTATATGCGTGAATGGGACAAATAGTCATCATTGCATAAGTGAATGTGCTCAGTAAGTTTCTCATATGCAGTTTTATCACCCGAATTTGACTGATACACAAACTAAGTAGTATTCATGGAATTATTATATCACATAATTTCTTTGGTTATATGTATCATATCCAGGATATTACTTGCAAATATGACATTTTTTTTTATGCTTCAGTAAAATAGTTCATTCGATAGTATTTTAGGCCATCATTAAAAAATTTTTTGTTTTATGTACTCCGACCCACATTTTTCAAATCGGGTAGGTAGGTCGAAATTTTTTATTTTTTTTTTAAAATCAGATTTACAAATTTTCTTATGTTTTCATTAAACACATAACGCTGCCAGACAGAATAGAGTTTAGAACATTCATTTTGTACACATTGTATATGATACACGTAAATCTTCAGATGTCTCCTGAAATTTACTCAGGACGTTTTGTATTCGTCACGGATGCTCAAGGACCTCTACAGTTGTTAATAAATAAATTAACACCCCTTTTTATTACCACCGGTTGATTCTGACATTCATAATAGCAATCACTTGAACACTTTAATGTGATCCATGAATATCCAAGTGAATTGCATGATGACAGCAATTTACAATAAGTTTTAATATTACCCAATATAATTTTAATGCCGACTTCCCCGCATCGTTCAAATTGTTGTGTTCCATTCGTGGGTCTCAGGTTAAGAGCAAAGTAAAAGTGCCGTTCACCTATCAAATTGTCATAACATTTAAATAATCCCATATCAAAATAATATGCGTGCCTTTTCAGAAATATAGAGCATCAACTTAAACGCAGACTCGTGGTCCGCCATAATTTTGGTGCGCTATCCCACGTGATTTTTTATTTAAATAACATGCATGGCTTTCAAACTTTTGTACATAAATATGATCAGGCCACGACGGGGGAGTTCGTAGCTCCTTGTTCTATCTTGTTGGTAGATAATGTGGTAATTTGGAGCTGTGAAGCGTTATATTTGATCGTTCACATAGAAAAGTGTTTGAAAAGTTCCCGGATTAACAAATGGTCATTATCAAAGTGAAAGTAGAACCGAAAGACGCCCTAAGGACATTTTGATAACAAGAATTCTTTAAAACAACTAGTTTTCAGTTCTATTTTCCAGGGAGCAAATAAAAAAAATTTGAAATTTCCAAGTGCGGAAAAAATGATCGGGTCGGGGCAAATTTTACGGGTCGGTCGGAGTACATCAAACAAATCAATTTTTATTTTAAGCCTTATATTTCCTACATTAACATATTTAAAGAGAAGCCACTTTTAATACATCGTCTTCTTCTTTGACTATAGGTCCACTCTGTTCCAATTAGGCATTCAAAGTTCCACTAAATGCACCTCCTACACAGAAAAGCTCTTATCTTGAAACTGGCGTATTGTAATAAATAACATTGGAATTATTGTTATTTCAATCAAAAGAGGAAAAGCGTATACAAAATACTAAACAGATTGCATCCTGCTGATTTTGGACATAGTTTTGTATTTCCAATACTTTGTCTTTTGACAGCGAATAGTAAAGCACAATTATAAACCTGTATCAACAGTTAATCAAAGTTGTATCCCTTGCCTGCCATCTTGTGTTGAATTTTTACCAAATTTGCATTTGTAGTGTTTCAGTCTGCATTCTTTGTCATTTTTGTTGAATTGTCCCCAAATTGGGGCAACCCATAGACTAATACAGAAGCTTCAAATATACTCATGAATTTCAGCAGTAAGCTCAAATAGCTGGTAGTATAAAGATGGGAAAAGGTGGTTTTTCATGGCAAGATGACAACCAAGGGACATAACTGGTTAACTGTTGAATCATTTATTTAGTACAGTTTGTCTTTTGTAAGACATCAATATGATTTGCACATGATAAACAAAATTCCTTGTAGTTTCATTGAATTTTCTTTTTTCAGGATTTTACAGAATTCTTTGCAAAAAGCACAAATAAACTTTAAAAATTCTGTATCTGATGGTACAAGCTTGATACATAAACTTACATGTATATACAAATATATTCAAGAATTTCGAAAAATTTGATTTTTTAATGAAATACATTGTAAAATTGCAAGGTATTGTATGCATTTGTCGAACAAGCTCTTAAAAAATGTTTCCTGTCAAAAAATGATAGGAGACGATAATATACTTTGTGATGTACAAAATAGTATGTCAAATTGGTGGTATGAAAATTAGAAACATTTCAGAGATTTCACTTGTTATGTGTATGAAGGGCTGAATTAGGCTCATATGGTACTTTTTACATGTATATTGGATTTAAATTTTTGACCCATTGTCACCCTGAAGTAACTTTAAGTAAACCCTTTGATTTAAAGTTGGACTTGTAAGAATTTTAGAGAGTTAGACTTATGTCAAGTTTTTCACATAAAATTGTTTATTAATTTGTAAATTAATTCTTTACAGCCCAGATGGTAAAAAGATAAGAAGCAAACCACAGTTGGCTAGACAGCTAGGTGAACAGTTTGATCTCAGTGCTTTTGATTTCCGCAGTGGTCGAATTAACCACAGTCAACTGAGAAAAAGTAAGCGCCCACAAGGACCTTATGACTTCACCAGAGGTTTGTCTGTATCTCTGAACTTCAAGGTTTCTGGCTGCATAATTAAATATTTTAGCTCACCAGAGCCAAAGGTTCAGGTGAGCTTTCTGGTCAAAGTCTCTCTGTCATCTACAGGTATTTGATTAAGGGAGATAATGTTTAAGGGAGATAATGTAGACAATGTGGGTTCATGTAAAGGTACTAGTGTAAAAGAAGTAGCAAAGTTTACATGAAATTTAAGCTTCCTTGCATAGTTTAGATTCAATTGTAGTTTGTCAAATTAATTTGTTAGCATTTTCATCATGTCGAGATTTTGTTTTGATGTTCCAGTAATGACTCCAGGGACCAAGATGAGCCCCCAATAAGAGGTCCTGAAAATTTGCATTCTACCTTTGATAAGATTGATTTGATATATGGCATCCATGGGCTTTTCAAAGTTACAATTCACATTTGTGTCTGAAGAGATTTGAACCATTACTTTGTTTTCAATGAGATCAAGGTTGTATGCTTTACCAATGTGATACTGGTATATGGCATTTGAAGATGAAGTTCATATGATAAAGCCAGTAGAAAAGTTTAAGAACAATTAATGTGTGGATGAATTACTGCATATTGTTAAGTGATGATGTACTTCATGAAGAAACAAAAGGTGGCACCTTTTTAATCTGGAGTTTTAAGTGATTTCAAATTATATTTCCTTAGGCCTGGGTTTAGTTAAAGAAAAAGCAGAAAGGGAGTTTTACAGAAGAGTATAAAAGAAAGAGTATTTTGTAACAGGAAAGCAGAAAATGCAATGGACCAGACCGGGATTCAAACCCAGGACCCTGAATCTCCAGTCAGGTGCTCTACCAACTGAGCTATCTGACCACTGACAGTCAAACAGTCTGACCGCCACATTCCTCCCTCCTTACATGTCTTTACACTTGAACCCATGAACCCAGGATGTTTATCCCCTGGCAGGCATTTTTACCTGTCAGATCCAGGTCATGGAACTAAATGTAACAGGAAGGGAGAAAATGCAACAAACCAAATCGGGATTAAAACCCAGGCCCCTGAATCTCCAGTTAGGTGCTCTACCATCTCTTACTGACCTATCTCACCACTGATGATCAAACCCATCTGGCCGCCACATTTTAAGTCTTCTCAACAAGAGTATCAAGGCAAAAAATGTGCAAGTATCTTGATGTAATTTAGATCATCCGATTTGTTCAAATCATGCTGGGATGAGTGAAAACATTTTAAGTTTTTGTAGATTGGTGAAATTGAATTGCTTACATCAAAATGGTTTCATTTTATATACTTTTCTAATGAGAACAAGGACTTACAAAAGCATTGTGGCCCATGGGCCTCTCGTGTGTGTGTGTGCTATACTGACCTTCTACGCAGTGTGGCTTGACTCACACAATGCTGTACTAATCAATCGCTAGATCATAAACTTATATTTACTATGATTAAGTATAAATGCTTGTAGTTTAGTCTACTAGGCATCAATTCTGATTGGAAAAAAAAGAAACTTATCCAGATAACTCGTGCTTGTTATATAAAACATTGTAATACATACTTATCTATCTCTCAATTGAAATTAAAGAGTCTCACTTATTAAAACAGTAAAGGAATGAATAGTTGAAGGAATTATGATTAGATTAAATGAATGAAATTTCTTTATGTATAATGTAATTAATAATGTTGTGTGTTATGAATCACTAACTATATTTAATGAGTTGGTCTACTGTTTTCAGGAATGAGGCATGATAGTAGTTTAGTGTTGCCTATACGACAGACTGCCTCCATCTTTAAACAGCCAGTCACTGTAATCCACAGGCAGGAGAGCAAAACAAAATCAGAGTTAAAACATGGACCACAGGATCCCCCCAAACAGGTCAGAGGTCACAGTGGATCTCTCAAGAGTAGAAATGCTCATTTACTGTTTCAATGGTGTTACATTTGCAAAGGTCCCTTCATCTTATTTAACAATGATGTCACTTAAGTCCCTGTTAACAATCTGACTTGAATTCCCATACCCACAGATTGCATTACTTGAATTCCCATACCCACAGATTGCATTACTTGAATTCCCATACCCACAGATTGCATTACTTGAATTCCCATACCCACAGATTGCATTATCACTGTCCCATGAGTCACTGTATTATTGACAGAGTAAGAAGTGAGTATTTACCTATTGATGACTGTTTAGGTGGGTACTATGCTCTCATGGTGTTGCTTTTGGAAAGCAGTAGTGCCTAAGCGACAGTGAGGACACTATTTAGCTTTCTATAGCAACACCCTGAGAGCATATACCCACCTAAACAGTCATTAAAGGGTTTAGTGTATTACAGGATAAATCCAGGCACTTTCATTTCTATGTAATACAACTTTTACCCATAATTTTTTCTCTTTCTGCAATTAATGTAAAAATTATTTTCATGGCCAATTATGTAATTTTTTGTGTCATTCACCAAATATTTAATGATATACAAAATAGATATATTTTGGTATCTTAATTTATTTCCAACATCTATAATTACGTGTAATAACATAACTGTAACAATGTGTTTTAATCAACCATTACAACAAGAACTTGCTATTACATGAACATGATGAATATTAGTAGTGTATTTGTTGTAAATATTAACAACAGAGTTACCAGAATTGGAAGTTTCAGCATACATGCCAACTTTTGAAAATCCCCATGGGGGATTTTGCGCGCGACAACATTTTTTCAACGCTCAAAATTCACGACATTTTACCATGAAAATAAATATTTGTCTTTTCAAATAAAATATCAATCTAATCATTATACATGTATCATACATCAAGTGTGTTTGACCATCAACTTTAACAAAAACTACATAAAAAAAAAACTTTGAAAGATATAGATAAGTATTTTATTAAAATCATCTATTCAGCAAAAAATCCTCTCCAACAAGTCACATACATATCAAATAATACTTAAAGTTGCATCCTTTTACACCATATACACATTGGCTGGTCTATATATCAACATTTAAATTAAAGCACATGCATTTAGGTACAACTACAAAGGCGATCTTGCTTGTCTGTAAACATGGGCTTGCAGAGTCTGGTGGAACAATCTGCATTGCAACCAGAAAAGGAGTGATCTGCCCTGCTATGAAGTTTGCGAACAAAACCTTTGCACCCATGACATCTGAAATAATTACCAGGAAAACACACATCAAAATATACGTTTTTACTTGTAAAATACTAATATAAAAATAAAAATTCAGTACAGACTTGTGCAAATTACGCATCACAAAGTCTATTGAATACTACACTATATAGACTATGTAATACATCGCTATAGACAGATAGATTCGGGTAGCCTATATTATCATAGTTGGAAAAACATATATTTTACGTTCTTTAATATTGCATATTTTGGATGCTGTCAGCGAGAGGCAAAAATCGGGAATGTCCGATTGTTTCGTGGTGACACTATTATCATTGCCATTCACGTTTGTGTAAAGGATATGTCAATTTGAAATCCGTCTTCCCGATTAATTACTATCAAAACATGCTTCGCACTGTCCATTACATGTAAGCACCCCGACACAGGCAGACCAAGTAAATTACATCACTCCGATACCATGCGACACAGGTAAACAGCAATGGCTGACTATTGTCCCGATTTCTGATTGGCCAGTTCAGAAATGACGCGGGATTTCAAATTCCGGTTGGAAATGGGGGTTTGTTGTCGTAAAATGGGAGATATTTTTAGAAAATCGGGATTTCGTGGTATTTTTGCAATCCCGATTGGGATATAGGGATTTGCCTTTTCAACTGCTTCAAATTGGGAAAATCCCGCACAAATCGGGAAAGTTGGCATGTATGAGTTTGGTGTACATGTGCTATTTAACTTGGTACAATTAATATTGACATTATTCATATAAGAAGTATTAAAGTGTATTTTGAAGATAACAAACATTGATCAATCTCATAATTCGAAAAGGAACGCAGCTCGGTTAAGGCTATCCAAGAATATATAAATGCACTTCTGTGCACTTCACACCATATGACGTCACAATGAAAAACTACATCACAACGTACAGATTCTTATAGTTGTATCGCGGGAAAAGTTCATAGTCCTGGCACTCATCATAATAGTGACCGGGCACTATCACTTATAGAATACATGACGTTATCCAATGAAATTCCAAGGATTTATCATGTGATGCACTAAAACGTTGTGTGCAATATTGATTATTGAATGAAATGTAGAGGGAACAACACTGGATGCAATGGAGCAGAGGCATTTGTTATCAAGATAATGCAGTCTGTGGTGGAGTGGATCATGACGCACACGATTGAGGAAATTCGAAGTGCAGACTTAAATACAACATTTATTTCTTTTTGTGTTATTTCAGTCCTAGTTTTAATATTTACTGAGCATAAGTAAGGCATTTGTTTGCAAATTTAGCCCAATATTCTCAGATTCAATTTTGATGATTCTGTAAACTGAACTCAAGAGTTTAAAAACACATCATTCTTTGATCACCCTACATCTTATTTAACATTACAGTCACACAGTGGGTCTTTAAGGATTGTGAAGGCAACAAAGACTGAATTGATTGATTTACTGTAAACAAGAGTAAGATAGTATTAAAGAGTGTTTGTTATGTTTCAGTTGTTTTGGGAAAAACGTCTACAAGGAATACAAGCCTGTGATAATCAAGAGGAAGTCATCAAAGCTCTGGATCTGCCCAGAAATGTACAAGGTAAGATAGGTGGAAAATAAAAGGATTTGGAGAGGATGTGCAAGGATTGAGTGGATGGGAATCGAAAGAAATAGTGGAGAAGGGAATTGGAAAGTGTGGACAGAGTTGAGTTAACTGAGTAAACAGGTTGGGAACACTTCCCCTATAGCGAGATATTCTCGCTAAAACGCGATTATCCCTCTTTAGCGAGAAATAAACATTACCATAAACAGGTGTTTTGGCGTCTTTATTGAAAATAATGGCAAATCCCGTGCAAAGCTGAATAAGTGCGACACACACTCAACATGATGCGAATTGTTTCTATGAAATTGACAACATAGTAATGAAATTGCACACCAAAGTTGCTGCGTAAGAGGGAAGCAGTCTGAAATCCAATACACATTGTGAGTGTTTTTGTTTTGATTCATATATTTGCAGAAGTATCAGACATTTTAGCACTTTTTCTTCTGTTCACGTGAATCACGAAAAGATGTACTCCGCGGGTGTTTTTCTCTGTTGTACGCGATATATTTATTCTCGCTAGAGAGGGATAATCGCGTTTTAGCGAGAATATCTCGCTATAGGGGAAGTGTTCCCAACCTGGTAAAGTGGAGATTCAAATGATGAGCAAAGATGGAATGGGAAGTGGATATGGTGGGGGGGGGGGGGGGGGGGGGAATTTGAGTGGATAAAGGGAATGGAAATGGAGAGAATGAACATGCATTGAATTTAGAGTGAAGGGGAAGTAGGAAGGGTGGGCAGTGATAGTGGATACAGTCAAGGAGAGTAAGTAGGGAGGGTGGCAAAGGTAAAGTAGACAAAGGGAAAGGATGGATATATGACAATGAGTACAGCTGGGGTTTGACCCAAGCTTTAGTAGATTAGAGAGGAGTGGAAATGAAGAAAAGGAGAGGTTTGAGTGATGAAATAGTGACAAGGTTTGCATTGATATGAATTGAGGACAAAGTTATTGCAGCAGAGAGGAGAAAAAAGAAAAGGATGCAGTTTGAAAGTGAAATATTGTCCAACCCCACCAAATTAATTTTTCTGATTCTGAATACCTAGTACCTGGGTAGTTAATACAAAGGACATTTTTCAGTGCAGATATTGCTTCAGTTGATGTGCCTTTCAATGACAACTATGGTTTTTGATAGGCTGGGGTTTTTTTTACTTGCTGAACTTAATTTCTCCACCAGAACTGTTGTCTGAATAATCACCAGACTTTACACAGTTGTTTGTTTTTCAGCGATCATGAGACAACATTTTATAATTTTCAGAACAATCTTAATTTCTAGATGGCTTCTGATTAGCACAGCTAATTTTGACATCTTCTTCAAAATGGCTTATCCTACATGTCTTCAAAAAAGTTTAATTTTTGGAGCAATCAGAATTTCAAGAGATGCATAAATGTGGTGTATCCACCATGTTGTATTACACATACTTCCATTAGGATAGCTCTTGTTAATGTAGTTTCATACTCATTTGAAATCAAACTGGCTTCAAGACATATGAATAGTTACATGAATTTTATTGTGAGGCACTTTCTTCTTTTTGTATTTCAGGAGTAGGTCCCGAGCTAACAACAGAAAACATTTTGCAAAGTATATCAGCGGCTCTCCATATCAGTAACAGCCCTGTCGTTGGTCAAGGTAACAACCGGGCAACAGTGGCCAAAAACCCAGGTGTCAACATTGATGTGTACCAACCACACATACAGGTGAGGACTCTCATAAAATCAGACCGGTTAAATGTTGTGTTTAATTGAAATGCATCAAATATAAAGTAATATCGGTTTCATAGCTCATTTGAGCTGAAAGTTTAAGTCCACTTTTCTGATCGCATTTTGTCCGTTGTTTGTCTGTCCGTCTGTCTGTAAATTTTTTACATTTTCAACTTCTTATCCAAAACCTCTGCACCAATTTTAACCAAACTTGGCAAAAAGCCTACTTGGGTTTAGGGCTTTCAAGGTTTTTTTCAAATGAAGGACCATGCCCCTTTCAAAGGGGAGATAATCACAAAAATATGGTGGGGTCATTTAAAAATCTTCTTCTCAAGAACCACTAGGTCAGAGGAAATGAAATTTACCTGAAAGCTTCCTGACATAGTGCAGATTCAATTTTGTTAAAACCATGATCCCCGGGGGTAGGTTGGAGCCACAATAGGGATTAAAGTTTTACATGAGAATATATAGGTAAAATTTTCTTCTCAAGATATCCTGTGGGGATATGGGTTAGAATAGGTCCTCAGTACCCCCTTGCTTGTCGTAAGAGGCAACTAAATGGGACGGTCCTTCGGATGAGACCGCAAAAACCGAGGTCCCGTGTCTCAGTAGGTGTGGCACGATAAAGATCCCTCCCTGCTCAATGGCCATAAGTGCACATAGGCCTAAATTTTGCAGCCCATCACCGGCAATGGTGACATTTCCATATGAGTGAAATATTCTCAAGAGGGACGTTAAACAATATTCAATCAGTGAAGAACCACTGGGCCATGAAAGTTTATATTTACATGAAAGCTTCCTGATATTGCAGATTCAAGTTTGTTAAAATCATGGCCCCCAGGGCTAGGGTGGGCCCACAATAGGGGATAAAAATTTACATACAAATATATTGAGAAATTTTTTTAATATCTTCTCACAAACCATTGGGCTAAAGAAGTTTGCATTTACATGAAAGTTTCCTGACATAATGCAGATTCAAGTTTGTAAAAATCATGGCACCTGGTTGAGGCAAGTTTTACATGTGAACATAAAGGAAAAATCTTTAAATATGGGCTAAGGTGACTCAGGTGAGCGATATGGTCCATTGGCCTCTTGTGACAAGTTACTATATTCTACCCCTGTATACGTGAAATTTAACAATGGCAAAATGATTGCAAATCTTTACAGAATTTGCTTGTCCAATTATAGCTTTGTATTGACATGCAGGGTAAAGTAGAAATATATGGAGTTTCTGAAAAATGTAATTTGTGCAAGGTGTAGCAATGTCCAGTACATGTATTTCTATACTATCCTTCTGTAGTGTTTCTTCAGAGATGGTCCAAGACTAACATGTAAAGCAGTTTTTTGTGCTTTTAAGAACAAATTTCATTTTAAAAATTCATGTCGGTCATCTATCATAGACTCCATATAACATCAAGTACAGGTCATGCTAGGCAGATAACAATATTCCTCTTGTCCAATGAAAATGAATGATTTTGAAATGAGGTGAGGGGATAAAAGTTGATGTGATTAGTACATGTAAAATCTTTCCCATTGCAGCAAGTGATTGTATCTGAAGATGATATCCGTCGACAAGAATTGAAAGTGGTTGAAGCAAGAAAGAAGTTACAGGATGCCATTAAGGGACTCATGTAGTGATCATTTATACACCCGTTTTATTAAAACCCAGTAAATCTGAAATATGCGTGCTGTCATTGATGCTTGTCATTATCCCGAACATTGTATGCGTGATCACATCTGTAATAGTTTTCATCATTGCAGAGTTTCGTTGCTGCTGTGCATGCGAGAAAGATTTCAACAATCATTTGTCTTATTTATTGAATAAAAGGAACTGACCTGATCTTTAACTTGTGATGAATTATTGTTTAAAGGGACATGGGCACGATTTGAGCTGAAATTTTTTTAATCTTATTTTTCCATTTTTAATGTTTAGAATGCTTAACTAAGGTATTTCTAATGGTCAGCAAAAATTTGAATGTTAGTTATCGAGTTACATTGGAGATTCAGAACTCACAATTCTTTGTTATGTAAACGAGGCTTGTGCCATGTTTTTGTTTACATAGGTTAAATATACTTGTTAAAATTTTTTGTTTTTTGCAGATTTTTTCAATTTACAAGTTAATTCTGAAGACAATTAAATAGTTTCTAGTGTTTAACACATCTCATTGTTTTAAACATGCTGTTTTCTATTACTGGGGTAAGTAATCTATATGTAAACAAAAACATAACAAAGAATTGCGAGTGCTGTAAAACACTTGTAACTCAAAAACTGATGTTAATTTCTGGTGTTTGATAGCCATCCTGAATGAAATACAATTCCATCAATACACAAGGTCCAATCTAATTAAAATCAGATCCTAAAATACGCTCACAATCGCAAAGTATATGGTGGAGATCTAAGAAGTCTGATTTTAATTAGATGACACAAGGTCCTGTGATATATGCAGGTGGTATAAAGTGCATCAATGAATGGCATTTTAGACTTTGAACTGGTCTTAACAAATTTACAGATATTTAATGGCATCCATGCCTTATGTAAAGCTTTAAGTAATAAAGAACTTGTGTACTCCACAGTCCAAAACATGCCAGTACAGGCAGCTAAACGTCATTGACACAATTTCTATATAAAGTGTGCACATGACCTTTGAAGGAGGGCTTTTCACCCAAATACAAACCACAGAGCCATCTAATTCTAGAATTTGGTCATGTGTCCTGCTAAGGACAGCAATGCATACTCTTTCAAAATTGATCCTCAGTCTTGCAGTAAGCTAAATAAGACTTGGAAAGGATTTTGACCATGGTCATAAATTCAAAAAGGAGCTTGTTATGACCTTCCTTTGTGTCTTTTCACAAAGATCCATCCATTGACAAGGTTAGATCTTAGGCCGGATAGCTAGTGTGTAAAATGTTCCCTTTGCTTGACAGACATCAAACGTGGTACACTGGTACATCCTAAGGAGTAGATGACCCCTATTGACTTTGAGGTTACATGGTCAAGGTCAAACTGGACATAGGAATATACTGACCACTCAATGTCTAGAGAACCCTTTGCTTGAAATACATCAAACTTGGTACACTTGTACATCTTCAGAAGATGACCCCTATAGATTTTGAGATCAAAGGTTAAGGGTCAAACGGGACATTCAAATATACTGTCCGTTCATTATCTCGATAACCCTTTGCTTGACAGACATCAAACTTGGTACATCTTCAGAAGATGATCCCTATTGATTTTGAGGCCAAATGGTCAAAGTGGACATTGGAATATACCGTCTGTTCAACATCTTGAGAACCCTTTGCTTGACACACATCAAACTTAGTACACTGGTACATCTTCAGGAGAAGATGACCCCTACATGGTCAAACTGGACATAGTAATATACTGTCCACTCAACATCTTGGATAACCCTTTGCTTGACAGACATCAAACTTAGTACACTGGTACATCTTCTGGAGATGGCCCCTATTGATTTTGAGGTTACAGGTTTAACTGGACATAGTAATATATTGTCTCCTACATTTTAAGAATTATTTGCTTGATTGACACCAAACTTGGTACACTGGTACAGCATAAGGAATAGATGACCCCTATTGATTTTTAAGTCACATGGCCAATCCACTCGACATAGGAAGATATTGTCTTGAATTGATGATGTGCGTGTATAATCCTTTTCAATTTTGTACCATGGGGGGCACGTTTTACAAACATCTCTCATTTTCTCCTGCCCGAATTCCGTGCCCAACCTCTCGACTCCATGATTATGTCACTAGCCAAAAGATAGGTACATATAGATCACGAATCAAAATCCAAAATGTATATTTTTTTAAAACCTTAAATCCATGCATGATCTGAATTGAGAATTTTACTCATGTTGAACCATCTAAATCGTATCAAGGATTTTTCTTTAAAGTGGCTGCTAATTTCAAAATGGGTTACACACATTCTCAACACCAGTGTGCACCCTGGTATTGATTTAGCCAAATCTCAAGTTTTTGTAATTTTAATTGCTGAATCTTATGGGGATCCGGGTTAGAATAGGTCCTCAGTACCCCCTTGCTTGTCATAAGAGGCGACTAAATGAGACGGTTCTTCGGATGAGACCGCAAAAACCGAGTTCCCGTCACAGCAGGTGTAGCACAATAAAGATACCTCCCTGCTCCATGGCCATAAGCGCCAAGCATAGACCTAAATTTTACAGCCCTTCACTGGCAGTGGTGACGTCTCCATATGAATGAAATATTCTCGAGGGACGTAAAATATTCAATCAATGCAATTTGTGTTCAGCCATCTTAACCCATCTCTAAGGATTTATCTTGAAAGCTGCAGCCAACTTCAAAACATAGGTTAAACCACCCATGTGCACACTAGAATTGATCTAGCCAAATCTAAGTTCTGTCATTTTTAATTTTGCTATTTTAAATGTGGAGGAAAAACAAACAAATAAAAAAATGAATTTATTTCCTTAATTGTTTCCCACATTTTGAAAAAAAAAAAATTCTAAAAATAAGGAACATAATTAAAATTTCTTTGGTTAGACACAAAACCAAAAGTTGCCTTGCAGTACATTTACTTTTGGAGCACTTCTTTTTACTGGGAAACTAGGCACCACTTGAAGTACATGCATAATTTGTGTAGTATAAACACATAAATTCATACTTAAAAGTTAATGTAACAATCACTCATTAGTCATCATCATAATTTGTCCTTGTAGCAAAATAAATACAAATCAACAAATACCGTCACACAAACATCAACATGGTCTTCACAAACTTAATTTTGATTCTATATAAAGCTTTGTGACTCGCATAACAAAATATATATAATAGAGAAAATTTCAGGAATTTTTAACTACCAAACAGCAGAAATAATTTAACCTGTGTCTAACAAAACCCCAAATGTCTAACATGCCTCTGTGATATATGATAATGAACTATTATAACACCGCATCAGATATGCCCATTTTCTCAACACATTTGCTCATTATAGTCATGCACTCAACATACAACTCTAGCTCGCCTTTCATTTATAATTCGGTCTTCTTCTTCTTCTTTTTGCCATCACGCTTGTATCCTTCCAGTTCCTCAGTAGATTCTTTGGCTAGATATTTGAGGAAGTCATCCACTTCTCTTCCACCCTGTAAGAGAAGGAGAATGTTATATCAAATAAAAAGATGGGCCTACATTGTAACTTAACTTTAAAATCCCAATAACATTCAAAAGTAAAACATGTTCCAAATTTACGGTTTAAATGGACATGATATAGTTTTATACAGCAAAGGGACATGAATTGCAGAAAAACGTTGAAATACATGTACCTACATTCAAACAATACTTACAGAATATTTTTTAGGACTATTTTTGGATCCCTTTGGTGCAAAATAAATTGTTGGAAACCTATTGAATAACAACATAATATTTGTACAAATTATTTTACACTTTTTGTTAATTGTACCTGTAAAAACGTTTGTTGGAATATAACAAATACCAAGCTTCAATCAAGAAACAACACACTAATATTCAATCAAACTTAACTCTCTTCAACTATAAAAAAAAAAAAAAAAAAGGGTGTTTGCGCAACACTGTGCCCAAAGACGATCACATTTGAGACAATTTTGATTCCTTGATCTTAATGGATAAACCTGATCTTTATTAGTGACGTGGCTTTGACCTTGACCTTTCGATTTCAAAGCATGAAATCTCTATCTTGTATAGCTCTAAAAAGTTGGGGAAATACAGATAAAAAAAAAAAACCATGCTCATGATCTTCAGTAGTGGGATCATAGAAACTCTAGAATCTGTTTATTCTTGTTCTTCTCCAAAGTGAAGTACCATCTGATTTTAATGAAGCAAATATCTACTTTAACAATACCGACTTCTACATATTGGTCTGGTTTATAATGTTACAGCCATCCACTTACCCTGAGACTTCATATGGTTTCGCTACATCATTAGCAGTAGCATCCATTTTAGCTATGGTTACACCACTCTCATCAGCAAGCTGAAAAATAAAACAACTGTTCCATTATTTTCAAATATTCACATTAAATACAAAGTAAACTAAATTTTAAAACGGCTGTAAATCAAAGTTTTCTATTATTCAAATTTTCATTCTAAAAAGATTTCCCCACCTTTTCTCCTAGTTCTGTAAATTTAGGTTCTAATTGTTTACAATGTCCACACCAAGGAGCATAAAATTCAATGAGAACATCCCGATCAGGGTCATTCACTATCTCATCAAAGTTCTTGGCTACAACAACCTGCAATAATTTGTAAATAGTTAAACCAAATCACAACCACAATTGCCATACTAATTTATCAGCTGATTCCCATAATACATATACTTGTCTACAAAATTTGCTTTGCTTACTTTTACAGGACCATCATTATCTTCTGGCACTGTTTCAGATTTCAGGTAGGGTTCAACCTTATCATCCAAAAAGTCACGAACAAACTTTTCCAGGTTGTCCATTCTATGAATGATAATAGAATACTCACTGATAATATACAACTAATTTAATCCGGATGATGAGCAATCTGAAATGTTGTGTGAACCATATACAGCACGAAACTTTGAATTCCAATATCAACTAGTTCTAATTGTAACGGGGACCGTTACATATGTTCCCCAAACCTCCCCCAAATAAAATGTGATGTCCTTGTGAATCTATAGCAAAAAATCATTTTATTTTAGCCTTTAATTACGTGTAGTACGTTTAATATGGTCATTTCAGTACCAAGAAATGAAAGAAAGCGTTGCACGTGCATACACGCGCACGCGTGTATGATTTCGAATTTCTGTTGATGTCGTTCAACAGGCATTTGTATCATATACCCACAGTATGAATTTCATAACGTTTCCACCAAATATAAGGAAGTTATAGCGATTTTAAAATCGTCCAAACAGAATTCAG